>NC_041393.1:719505431-719594405 GCF_002162155.2 Triticum dicoccoides | reverse complement strand
TCAATATGCCTTGAGGGCTGCTTGTCGCGCGAGGCCGCCGGGTTGGTGAAGTAGCCGGCCGGTCGCGGCGGTGTCGGACTAGAGGCGCGGGATGTCGACAGCGGCGGTGGGCGACGCAAACCGATCAAGATTAGATCAGAAAACAAAAAAAAACGCCGATCAAACCAACCGGCGGGAGAGCGAAAAAACCAGAGCAAGGGCTCGGGAAAAGACTCTCTAGGGCAGCCGGCCAACACGGCCGGCGGACGGACCCTAGGTACGGGCGACGCGGCCCCCAACGGCGGTCATGGAAGCCGACCGCCCCGGGGGCGGCGCACGGGTGCGGAAGCGACGGCGGCTAGGGTTTGAATCGTGATTGCTCTGATACCATGTTAAAAGGGAGAGAGGGATTGATGTAGCAGTTCGTTGTATTGCTTGAGCCTTGTTGACATATATATATATATATATATATATATAGGAATACAATCATCTACTTGAAGTACAAGACAAGCCAAAACAAATCCCAATCTATCTCGTCTTTCATAATAAATATTATATTCAACAGAATCATCGCAGCATGCAATGCAAAATCAGCGCGTACGTACGTCCGGACCGTGGGGTTGGTGGAGCCGTGGAGCTGGCTACCGTACACGCATGTCCGGCCGGACCACAGTCCTGTGTAGCCTGCATTGTGCTACGCGTGCCGCTGGGGCCAGGCACGAGACCGACTAGCCACCACTCCGGTCCTCGAGCTAATATCTCTAGCCGCAGTCTACATGCAGTGCTACATGGACGATATTTTGCGGCCGACTTCCCTACGACACAAAATTGCAGCTATGTATCCCATTCAGTCAGTGGCTACAGCCGTCGACCATGAGTGTCGTCTGATTTTCGCACCAAATATGCTAGACGTATGAACAGCTGTTATGTAACCTACGTAATTTACCGTAGCACTAATGCCGAATCATTAACTGCCAACTCAGCAATTACGTAGAATACGTAAATCTCCATATGTAGGTGTAGCATTGCTCTTTTCGCACCCCGACCATCGTTTTCACAGTCATTCTGTTTCCTCATCTTTGGTGGTATATCGTTCGTTCCTTCCCTCCTGCGAGAACACACATGCGTTTATGCGTACCCCCTCCTATCCATACTAGTTGTCGCTGATTTAATACACACTGATGTAAGTACACATTGATTCAAGTACACAGTTGCACTAAATCAGCGACGATTAATATGGACAGGGGAAATACGCTAATTTGCCGAAGGGAGCTACACGTGCATGTGTGCATGGCGTGCATGATTGGTTTGCACCAAGTGTGGTGTGGTGTATGTGGTGGATCAAGGAGTCGGGCGGAGGGAGGTAGCTAGCGGCCCGTGATCCTGGTGGGGCAACTGTGAAGTTGGATCTTTGCGGCTCCGTGACCCGCATCCTATATCCTCTTCCAAGATACTCCTCCTCGCTAGCCCTCCGTCCGACGCTGCTCGTCGTCTTGTCCAAAATTGTTCTCCCTGGCAAGTCTATGGGAGCCAGCGCGCGGTTTCACGTGAGTTACTGCTTACGGCTCCGATTGGACGGGTGGTACGTGGCTTTGTTTAGGCGACAGCACGGACAGTTCACGGTTCATGATGCAATGCAGTCGACTGCCGCTGCCTCATGTCTGTGCTGTCCAGATTGCTCGAATTCTATTCTTTTTTGCATTAGAAACTATTGTTTAAAGCTTTACTTGGCTTGGAGGTCGACGAACTGTGTGCAAATTAAGTCCATGCATGAGTTAAGAATCTCTCTTACATTACATTTGTCCTGTGCGCCCATGCAATATATACATACATTTTTGGCCGTGCAGCCCATGTGCGATCTTGGCATTTACTCCCTCCGTTCTGAATTCCTTGTCATCTGGATGTATCTATAACTAAAATACATTTAGATACATTTATTTTTTGGACGAGTAATTCCGAACGGAAGGAGTATACTCCATGAGATACTTCTGACACATCAAGGAGCAAAGGTGTATCTTTTCAACTCCACCTCATCAAAAAACATGTGTGAGGTGTTCTTGCCACGACACGCATATGCCCCGAGCCCCCGATCTCCCGGTAATTCTGCGGTACAGTCGAAAGAGGCAAATAAGCTTTATTTTTGTCTGTTTGAAATTGCTGGCAATAAGCTTTCATCTCAGCGTGTCGGCAGGTCTGCTATCATATCACCTTGTGCCACTTGCTCAACTGGCGTTGGGCGCCAAAGAGATGCTCCAAAACTAGTCAAATAGGGAGGGTGACCCACTGCCATCCTGCCTTGTGATCTTTCCAAAGCAGAGGAGGGCACGAGATTACAGGGGCAGGCTCAATATTTGTGATCTTTCATATAAATTCACTTTGGAAAGGGTTTGAACTTAGCAGAGTTAAATGGAAACACCTCATTGCAATGAACGATAGCAACTCTCCACATTTGTTCTCTGTTTTTTTAGGAAAACCTACGAGTGCTATTCACATGAGGTTAATCAGGCGTGCCATGTCCAACGTAAAGCGCTTGGGCAGGCGCTAAAAAAATACTCCCTCCATCCCATAATGCAGACCTTTTTCAGTGACGGAGTGAGTATAAATTATTATTTTTAACTTGACAGCTTTGCTACCACTCCTATTTTCAACATAAACAGCTACGAGCTACCCAACAGGCATCTCACTCTGATTCTTTCTGTACTAAAATCTCGCCCTAGCGTCGGGCAACTTAGTCGGCATCGATGCGAAGTAAAATCCTAGGTTTGCTGGCTCGCTAGGGTAAACGGCCAGGAAATTCTTCCTGGTGCCTGGTGCTAGTGCCCGCGTTGGAGGTGCTCTTAAGACTCATACTCCCTCTGTTCTGAATTACTTGTCTTGGATTTATCTAGATACGGATGTATCTAGTCTAGATACATCCGTATCTAGACAAATCCAAGACAAATAATTAGGAACGGAGGGAGTAGTTGCCGTCGCTCCCTTACGGTGAATCCT
This sequence comes from Triticum dicoccoides, assembly GCF_002162155.2. NCBI lineage: Eukaryota > Viridiplantae > Streptophyta > Magnoliopsida > Poales > Poaceae > Triticum > Triticum dicoccoides. The sequence continues at coordinate 719,591,435 of NC_041393.1, read as the reverse complement.
CCTCAGGCGCTAGCGGGCCTAATGTATTCCTGGGACTGGGAAGCCATGAGTGCAGGCACCGGTAACACACATGTTTTTCTCCGGCGCGAAAGCCCATAATGTATCATTAATGTATGGGCATCATAACCATGATGAAACTACAATTTTGACTCAAAGCGGTGGTGTACCTATGTTTGGCCTAGATGGTTTTCACTTTCAGTGAGATTTTTGTGAAATTCATTAATTCCAATCATCTCACCAAACATAGTATTTACCTTTTGGCCAAAATATTTTTGGAATTTCATTAATACATAGGAATTAAAATATATTCCATAAATTCAAATAATTGAATTCAAGTGAATATTTTGTCCCTTTGTCTGAAATGCAAACAAAAATCACTGATATTCAGTAAATTTCAGTGATTTCAGTTGGTGCTAAGAATTTTCTGAAACTGAAATTGGAAACCATGGGCCTGGTTGGACCTCAAAATATCGGCATACGAGCGGAAATTTTTATTGAAAGTGTTGTCTTGTAGGGTTGTGATGTGTTTGATTACCTATAGTTTTCTACTGGTGGATAAGTTCGACACTAGGTTGGCGATAGTTCGTGAGGAATATAGCCATTGTGCGAGGCTTGTGTAAAGATGATAACCTCTAACTTCTGTTGAGAGGATGTGTTCGGTCTTCATGTCCAACATCATCTTCGATATAAAATTGTGTTATGTGTGAAGAATTTGCTTCATTTTCAAAAAAAGGAAAATCTTACAGGATGTCTCAATTTTGCTCCGGTTTATCCATGCTTTTGTCAATGATCTTATCATTCAAGCATGCATGACACAGAGAGATAGAACTGCTATGTGTTTACAATTCTACAAATAAAAAAATGCCATGCTTTAAAGAAAAAACAGGCAATGCACGTTGTAGTCCCAGCTTAAGCACGCTGGAGGTTATATTGGTCCATCTTTATCTGAAGAACCATACTGACCATTTTCGCCAAGCAAGTTCACAGCGTTAATTGGCTAGCACTCGCTCCATAATCCACAAAGCTCTATTTTCCTGTGAACAACGAAACATCCATAAATGGCTGCCCCAAGCGACAAAAGGCCCAAGCCTCAAAGGCCCACGATAACTCTTCTGGTCCGGGTAGGAAAAGCACCGCAGCGCTCAACTCCTCCACCCATTCGCAGAGCAACGACCACCTAGTTTAGTCCCACCTCGGCTAGGGAGGACGCAGTCGACCGGCTTAAATAGATCGCTCCACCCACCCATTCGCCGAGCTCAGTAGCGAGAGCTTGTCACCCGAGCGGGGGCTTTAAGGTGGTGTGAACGCTGGTGTGGCGCTGTGGGCCTGGCTGTAGTGTGCTACTGCTGGCCCGCCCGTTCCAAGTTGAGTAGTGGACCGGCGGGGCCTGTGCGAAAGCTGGGCCTCACGGGCCATGATGTGGCAGGCACTGCGTAAGGCTGGCCTCACAGAGCAGCGACAACTGCCCGCTTCCAACGGTGGAAGGATAACAGGCCGCTGTACACTTCAGCCGCTTGGGCCTCGCAGCCCACTCCAGCGAACCACCATTTTTTTTTTCGTTTTTGTGCTTCACAAGACAACTGCTAAATTTTTCGTTTTTCTGCTTCACAGCTGCTAAAAAAGAAAGTTCTTGGATTTTGTACTGTTCTTATCTCTTTGATCACAAAATACTAACTCACTTACATTGTCTCAGAAAAAGAAAAGAAGAAACTTGGCATCTCTTCTTCAGATCGACCACCATTTTTTTCATTTTAGTGCTTGTCTCTTTGACTACAAAAATACAACAACAACAAAGCCTTTAGTCCCAAACAAGTTGGGGTAGACTAGAGGTGAAACCCATAAGATCTCGCAACCAACTCATGGCTCTGGCACATGGATAGCAAGCTTCCACGCACCCCTGTCCATAGCTAGCTCTTTGTCGATACTCCAATCCTTCAGGTCTCTCTTAACGGACTCCTCTCATGTCAAAATCGGTCGACCCCGCCCTCTCTTGACATTCTCCGCACGCTTTAGCCGTCCGCTATGCACTGGGGCTTCTGGAGGCCTGCGCTGAATATGCCCAAACGATGTTGGACAAGCTTCTCCTCAATTGGTGCTACCCCAACTCTATCTCGTATATCATCATTCCGGACTCGATCCTTCCTCGTGTGGCCACACATCCATCTCAACATACGCATCTCCGCCACACCTAACTGTTGAACATGTCGCCTTTTAGTCGGCCAACACTCCGCGCCATACAACATTGCGGGTCGAACCGCCGTCCTGTAGAACTTGCCTTTTAGCTTTTGTGGCACTCTCTTGTCACAGAGAATGCCAGAAGCTTGGCGCCACTTCATCCATCCGGCTTTGACTCGATGGTTCACATCTTCATCAATACCCCCATCCTCCTGCAACATTGACCCCAAATACCGAAAGGTGTCCTTCCGAGGTACCACCTGGCCATCAAGGCTAACCTCCTCCTCCTCACAGCTAGTAGTACTGAAACCGCACATCATGTACTCGGTTTTAGTTCTACTAAGCCTAAACCCTTTCGATTCCAAGGTTTATCTCCATAACTCTAACTTCCTATTTACCCCCGTCCGACTATCGTCAACTAGCACCACATCATCCGCAAAGAGCATACACCATGGGATATCTCCTTGTATACCCCTTGTGACCTCATCCATCACCAATGCAAAAAGATAAGGGCTCAAAGCTGACCCCTGATGCAGTCCTATCTTAATCGGGAAGTCATCGGTGTCGACATCACTTGTTCGAACACTTGTCACAACATTATTGTACATGTCCTTGATGAGGGTAATGTACTTTGCTAGGACTTTGTGTTTCTCCAAGGCCCACCACATGACATTCCGCGGTATCTTATCATAGGCCTTCTCCAAGTCAATGAACACCATATGCAAGTCCTTCTTATGCTCCCTATATCTCTCCATAAGTTGTCGTACCAAGAAAATGGCTTCCATGGTCGACCTCCCAGGCATGAAACCAAACTGATTTTTGGTCACGCTTGTCATTCTTCTTAAGCGGTGCTCAATGACTCTCTCCCATAGCTTCATTGTATGGCTCATCAGCTTAATTCCACGGTAATTAGTACAACTCTGAACATCTCCCTTGTTCTTGAAGATTGGTACTAATATACTCCGTCTCCATTCTTCTGGCATCTTGTTTGCCCGAAAAATGAGGTTGAAAAGCTTGGTTAGCCATACTATCGCTATGTCCCCGAGACCTTTCCACACCTCAATGGGGATACAATCAGGGCCCATCGCCTTGCCTCCTTTCATCCTTTTTAAAGCTTCCTTCACCTCAGACTCCTGGATGCGCCGCACAAAACGCATGCTGGTCTCATCAAAGGAGTCATTCAGTTCAATGGTAGAACTCTCATTCTCCCCATTGAACAGCTTGTCGAAGTACTCCCGCCATCTATGCTTAATCTCTTCGTCCTTCACCAAGAGTTGGCCTGCTCCGTCCTTGATGCATTTGACTTGGCCAATATCCCTCGTCTTCCTCTCCCGGATCTTAGCCATCTTATAGATGTCCCTTTCACCTTCCTTCGTGCCTAACCGTTGGTAGAGGTCCTCATATGCCCGACCCCTTGCTTCACCAACAGCTCGCTTTGCGGCCTTCTTCGCCATCTTGTACTTCTCTATGTTGTCTGCACTCCTATCCAGGTATAGGCGTCTGAAGCAATCTTTCTTCTCTTTAAGCGCCTTCTGGACATCATCATTCCACCACCAGGCATCGTTATCTTCGCTTCTCCTTCCCCTGGACACTCCAAACTCCTCCGAGGCCACCTTACGAATGCAAGTCGCCATCTTCATCCACACATTGTCCGCATCCCCTCCTTCCTCCCAAGGGCCCTCCTTAAATACCCTCTCCTTGAACACCTGAGCTACCTCCCCCTTGAGCTTCCACCACTTCGTTCTAGCGACCTTGGCACGCTTATCCCGCTGGACACGAATCCGAAAGTGGAAGTCAGCAACCACCAGCTTATGCTGGGGTACAACACTCTCCCCAGGTATCACCTTACAGTCTAGGCACGCACGCCTATCTTCTCTTCTCGAGAGGATGAAATCAATCTGGCTAGAGTGTTGGCCACTACTAAAAGTCACCAGATGTGATTCTCTCTTTCTAAAGAGGGTGTTAGCTACAATCATGTTGTAGGCTAGAGCAAAGCTTAAGACATCTTCTCCTTCTTGATTCCTGATGCCATAGCCAAAGCCCCCATGCGCCCCTTCAAAACCTGTGTTAGATGTACCCACGTGGCCATTGAGGTCTCCTCCTATGAAGAGCTTCTCACCAATCGGTACACTCCTAACCATGTCTTCCAAGCCTTCCCAGAACTCCCTCTTGGTGTTCTCATTGTGGCCTACTTGCGGGGCATATGCGCTGATAACATTGAGAACCAAGTCCTCAGCTACCAGCTTGACCAGGATAATCCGGTCCCCACGTCTCCTGACGTCTACCACTCCATACTTGAGGCTCTTGTTGATCAAGATGCCTACGCCATTTCTGTTTGCAGCCGTCCACGTGTACCACAGCTTGAAGCCGGTATCCTCCACCTCCTTCGCCTTCTGTCCTCTCCATTTGGTTTCTTGGACGCAAAGGATATCAACACCTCTCCTCACTGCTGCATCAACTAGCTCCCGAAGCTTCCCTGTCAGAGACCCTGCGTTCCAGCTACCTAAGCGAATCCTCCTAGGCTCGGCTAGCTTCCTTACCCTTCGCACTCGTCGAGTCAAATGCGAAGACCCTTGCTCATTTTCCACTACATCCGGGCGCCGATGTAGCGCGCCACTAAGGATGCGACGACCCGAGCCTCGCTCACTTGCCACCGTATCTGGATCAAGATACGGCGCGCCACTTGGGGGGTGACGGCCCGGCCCTTGCCCATTTTCCACCATACCCGGGTTCCGATGTGGCGCGTCGCTGAGAGGGTTACGCCCCAACGAAAATCTTTTGGGTTTCATCTCCATAAGAGTGGCTGAGTTTTTACGTTGGCTCGCCAAGCCTATCACAACCCTCCTCCTTTACCCGGGCTTGGGACCGGCTATGTTGAGACAACATAGGCGGAGTTGTTCATCTTCCATTTGGCAATCGACCGAAATTTCTTTAGCTGGACATTGGCTGGAATGACTAGATACATACAACACTGAATTAGAAAATGAAGGATTAATGAAGTAACATGGAGGTTGAAGAAAGATCACATACTTCTGAAGGACAGCGGAAGTAATGTCAGTTTCAATAATTGGTGAGCTCATCTCATCGCCCGGTAATGGATTAATGTGTTCATCTTCCATTTGGCAACAACAACAACAAACAACAACAACAACAAAGCCTTTAGTCCCAAACAAGTTGGGGTAGGCTAGAGGTGAAACCCATAAGATCTCGTAACCAACTCATGGCTCTGGCACATGGATAGCAAGCTTCCACGCACCCCTGTCCATAGCTAGCTCTTTGTCGATACTCCAATCCTTCAGGTCTCTCTTAACGGACTCCTCCCATGTCAAAATCGGTCGACCCCGCCCTCTCTTGACATTCTCTGCACGCTTTAGCCGTCCGCTATGCACTGGAGCTTCTGGAGGCCTGCGCTGAATATGCCCAAACCATCTCAAACGATGTTGGACAGGCTTCTCCTCAATTGGTGCTACCCCAACTCTATCTCGTATATCATCATTCCGGACTCAATCCTTCCTCGTGTGGCCACACATCCATCTCAACATACGCATCTCCGCCACACCTAACTGTTGAACATGTCGCCTTTTAGTCGGCCAACACTCCGCGCCATACAACATTGCGGGTCGAACCGCCGTCCTGTAGAACTTGCCTTTTAGCTTTTGTCGCACTCTCTTGTCACAGAGAATGCCAGAAGCTTGGCGCCACTTCATCCATCCGGCTTTGATTCGATGGTTCACATCTTCATCAAAACCCCCATCCTCCTGCAACATTGACCCCAAATACCGAAAGGTATCCTTCCAAGGTACCACCTGGCCATCAAGGCTAACCTCCTCCTCCTCACAACTAGTAGTACTGAAACCGCACATCATGTACTCGGTTTTAGTTCTACTAAGCCTAAACCCTTTCGATTCCAAGGTTTGTCTCCATAACTCTAACTTCCTATTTACCCCCGTCCGACTATCGTCAACTAGCACCACATCATCCGCAAAGAGCATACACCATGGGATATCTCCTTGTATACCCCTTGTGACCTCATCCATCACCAATGCAAAAAGATAAGGGCTCAAAGCTGACCCCTGATGCAGTCCTATCTTAATCGGGAAGTCATCGGTGTCGACATCACTTGTTCGAACACTTGTCACAACATTATTGTACATGTCCTTGATGAGGGTAATGTACAGTGCTGGGACTTTGTGTTTCTCCAAGGCCCACCACATGACATTCCGCGGTATCTTATCATAGGCCTTCTCCAAGTCAATGAACACCATATGCAAGTCCTTCTTATGCTCCCTATATCTCTCCATAAGTTGTCGTACCAAGAAAATGGCTTCCATGGTCGACCTCCCAGGCATGAAACCAAACTGATTTTTGGTCACGCTTGTCATTCTTCTTAAGCGGTGCTCAATGACTCTCTCCCATAGCTTCATTGTATGGCTCATCAGCTTAATTCCACGGTAATTAGTACAACTCTGAACATCCCCCTTGTTCTTGAAGATTGGTACTAATATACTCCGTCTCCATTCTTCTGGCATCTTGTTTGCCCGAAAAATGAGGTTGAAAAGCTTGGTTAGCCATACTATCGCTATGTCCCCGAGACCTTTCCACACCTCAATGGGGATACAATCAGGGCCCATTGCCTTGCCTCCTTTCATCCTTTTTAAAGCCTCCTTCACCTCAGACTCCTGGATGCGCCGCATAAAACGCATGCTGGTCTCATCAAAGGAGTCATTCAGTTCAATGGTAGAACTCTCATTCTCCCCATTGAACAGCTTGTCAAAGTACTTCCGCCATCTATGCTTAATCTCTTCGTCCTTCACCAAGAGTTGGCCTGCTCCGTCCTTGATGCATTTGACTTGGCCAATATCCCTCGTCTTCCTCTCCCGGATCTTAGCCATCTTATAGATGTCCCTTTCACCTTCCTTCGTGCCTAACCGTTGGTAGAGGTCCTCATATGCCCGACCCCTTGCTTCACCAACAGCTCGCTTTGCGGCCTTCTTCGCCATCTTGTACTTCTCTATGTTGTCTGCACTCCTATCCAGGTATAGGCGTCTGAAGCAATCTTTCTTCTCTTTAAGCGCCTTCTGGACATCATCATTCCACCACCAGGTATCCTTATCTTCGCTTCTCCTTCCCCTGGACACTCCAAACTCCTCCGAGGCCACCTTACGAATGCAAGTCGCCATCTTCATCCACACATTGTCCGCATCCCCTCCTTCCTCCCAAGGGCCCTCCTTAAATACCCTCTCCTTGAACACATGAGCTACCTCCCCCTTGAGCTTCCACCATTTCGTTCTAGCGACCTTGGCACGCTTATCCCGCTGGACACGAATCCAAAAGCGGAAGTCAGCAACCACCAGCTTATGCTGGGGTACAACACTCTCCCCAGGTATCACCTTACAGTCTACGCACGCACGCCTATCTTCTCTTCTCGAGAGGATGAAATCAATCTGGCTAGAGTGTTGGCCACTACTAAAAGTCACCAGATGTGATTCTCTCTTTCTAAAGAGGGTGTTAGCTACAATCATGTTGTAGGCTAGAGCAAAGCTTAAGACATCTTCTCCTTCTTGATTCCAAAAATACGAATTCACTTTTTTTTGAGGGAAGAATACTAATTCATCTCTGTTCTTTTCTCCAAAAGGAAAGTTATTCCCATTGCGATGGGCTAAGAGCATTACTAGTAGAACCCTCAAACCCTTAGATCTAAAAAGCAGTTTTAAGGGTTGAGTTGTGCCACTTTTTGACACTTTTAAGGGTTGAAAAACAGGGGCAAATACTAGAACCCTCAAACCCAACCCGTAAACGAAACGAACGAGAAAAGAACAGGGCGTGAGGTCTTCTGAACTCTGAAGAACAGGGCGTGAGGTCTTCTGAACTCTGAACATACACACACTACCACGACTTGAGGTCGCTGTCGAGGCCGGCGTTCCAGTCGAGCACCTTCTGCCCGGTGCGGCAGCTTGCGGGCGAGCCCGTTGAGCACCTGGTCGAAGGCGTCGCCGGGCCTGGCCGGCTGGTGGAAGAGCACGACCTGCTTCATGGCCGGGCTGGCCAGCAGGCGCTGCTTCCGGAGAACGTCCTCGGGGGCCACCGACGGGGATAACGACCCGCTGCCCGCCGCTCCGCGCTGCGCTCCATCGAGGCCCGCCATGGCCGGCGCGGCAGGAGGCAGTGGGACGGGCGGGGCGGGCAGGGCGGGCGGGACGGGCGGGCGGGACGGGCTGGGCGGGTCGGGTGCGGGTGCGGGGGCGGCGGCGGCGGGGCCTTCCATGGCCGGCGCGGCAGGAGGCGGCAGGAGGCGGCGGGAGGAGGAGGCCGGGAGGAGGAGCGGTTGGCTCCCGCGCGAGCGAGGAGCGAGCGACGAGGAGGAGTGCGGGTTGGGGGGAGATTTTCCCCTCAACCCCTACTTCTACATATTGCAAAGTGGTTTGAGGGTTGGACCTCTAAATTTTTTTACGGGTTTGAGGGTTTAGAGGTTCTAGTCTACGGCGTTTTTTCGGCGAAAACTGTAAAAAAGCGGTTATTTTTAGGGGTTTGAGGGCACTACTAGTAATGCTCTAAGTGGCAGCTCAGGTCGGTTCGTCGCTCTACATCAAATCTTTCGTGTGCGCAAGCAAGCAACCATGTGCATTTGCTCTCCTTACAGTGGTTTTGCTCTTCCTGTAATATCTCCCAACATGTTAGGGGAGAAACTTATTTCCTTTCGAACCTAGGATAAAAGCGAGGCGGCAATGCAATCGCATATACACGTGACCATCATCGCACAAGCATGCCCACGGCCTGAGCTCGGGTAAAACAAATAGGCCCAACCCAAGCACATTCATGTTCTTACAGCAGCACAAGCTGTAATCAAGCGCACCTTATTGGCTAATAAAAGCCACATTGGGATGACAAAAATGATGCCAGATATCCAACAAGCGTGCCTCGGCTTATGGAAGCACAAGTTGTCAACAGCCCCTTAACATGACGCCGAATGATAGCTCCGCAAACATGGCACACCACAAGGAACTGAGACAGCACGACCGCAACGGCGTTGCACAAAAATATACCCCAGGCTAGACAAGCAGATGCAGAAGGTAAAAAAAAAACTTCAAACGCAGCAACACAAGATGTTCTCAAGCACATGTATTATTACTGACTCATAATATCAATATCACACTCCGATTCGGAATAACACGTCATATCACACAGCAGCGTTTAAATCAGTTCCACATAGAGATCCCAGACAAAGAGAGCACCCACATGGGCGTTAACAATATTTACGGGGCTGTCAGATATGAGCAGCCCTTGACAACTGACATACGGCGAGGCGAGTGAACATTGCATGAGCCGTACCTGCAAAACAGAGAGAACAGGGTAAGATGTTAGTGTTGCTCCTTCTCTAATGCATGATACGCACACTCGTGCGTATTCCCAAAAAAGAATTGAAGGAAGGATAGGTCTCGACTACGAGCTATCTCTGCAATGCATTTGTTCACTCACTGTTACTAACATATTCTACAGTTATGCTAAGCTACTGACTAACAGTTACGAGAAAAAAATAGTGTACTCCGTCCACAAATACTCACTCAGCAAACAGCAATACTGTGTCATGAAGATGACCTTCTAATGCTACTGCTTGCCAATATGAAAAAAGTTGCAACACAGTGCCAATAAGAATGTTAGTCGACACAGAGATGGATACCTTTATGGTGATAAATCTGTGTGCTATTTTACTGGAATGTGTGGTTTGTCGGCAGTGGCATGTCATACTGTACACATAATACTTTGTGATGACAAGTACCACTTTGCTATGATAAATTGGTAGTGCACATGGCAGACAGCAGTAAAGGAGTTTAATAATTTTCCGTGTCTTTATTATTCCACTCTACTAGTATATACCAGAAATTATCCTATGCCACACCCTTTATAATCTGAATTCAATGTCAATCAGTGAATTTTCTGTATGTGATGCCGTCATACTTCATTTTCTACCTTCGCAAACAAAAGGACAAAACACCCAGCCCCCGTGATCTGGATGAGTTCCAAGACCACCGGCTTACTGATCTCCAAGATTCCAGTCAATTGCAAGTGTTGAACAAGATCCGTCACTTGGATAAATCATGAATGCCAGTGAAATTATGCTGTACTCCCTCTGTCACATAATGTAAGACATTTTTTGACACTACACTAGAGTCAAAAAACGTCTTACATTATGGGACGGAGGGAGTATTTAGCATGAAAACACAGAGCAATAGAAGGCTTATCTGTGTGCAACTAAGATTCATGGTTCTATCTGTCCAAAAAAATCAAGGTTCTAAATAGCTGATATAGGATCAAGGCAAACTGGCTATGGCATATCAAGTATAAGATGGAAAATATACATCGAAGTTTAATAGCTGAGCATTTGCACATAATGTGCCTTTCTAGCATGAAGCTAATTCTGATGTTGCTATATATCATGCCATTTACAGTTTTATAACCACAGCAAAAAGGAGAACAATGAAAGGTTGGCAACTTGGCATCACACAAAGTGAATGAATTAAAGGGTAAATTTTGCACAATGGGTCAATCATACAAATTGAAAGTGAAAATTATACTCCTTCCGTTCAAAAATATAAGGTACTTCCTCCGTTCCTAAATGCAAGTCTTTGTAGAGATTCCACTATGAACCACATACGGATGTATATAGATGCATATTAAGTGTAGATTCATTTATTTTCCTCCGTATGTAGTCCACCTAGTGGAATCTCTACAAAGACTTATATTTAGGAACGGAGGGAGTATATTAGTTTTTTCAGAAGTCAAGCTTGTGCATATTTGACCAAGTTTTTAAAATAATATATCAATATCTACAATACTAAATTTATATCGTTTGATCATTTGATCCATCATTGAAAGTATTTTCTTATTTCTTTAAAACTTACGCACCTTATATGCTATTGTGATATAATAAAACGCCTTGGCAAAAAGAAGTGGAGCTGTAAACTGCAGATATATCGGCCAGTACATCTCGATACCATCACTATTTTGTACCTTGGAAGTACTTCCAGATTAGGCACCTAAGCATAGCTTTCAAACTGAACTTCAACTTACTGAACACGACAAACAAACATACATACTATAGTACAAACTCCAAAACATAAACAGTATCCCTATATGGTATATCACGTCCTCAGTTGCATATCGTAAATAATATGTCAAATAGAAGGGTATGTTTTTACACATAAATGATGCTGGCCTCTATGTACAGAAATATCCACTGAAGGTATATTCAGATTAACTGATAATGAGATGAGCTTTTGATCCACTGCATGAATGTTACACCATGATAGTGGTATCAAGGAGTATGATTAGTGCATACAATAAGCTATGTTTCTACACATCAATGACGCTGCCCCCTATGTACAGAAATATCCACTGATGGTATATTCAGATTAAGTGATACGAGATGAGCCTTTGATCCACTGCACAAATGTTACACATGATAGTAACTTTTATGCAATGCACATGATAAGGGTATACATTACGCAATGCTCCTGAGCTCTCTATTGTTAGAGGAAACATGCTAAGCATGACAAGTATTAGGTGTACAAATTCTTAAATCTATAAATCTGCAAGGGTTGAACGAAACTAAAAGTGCCAAGTTATTTATTCACTAAGCTTAGAATGATGCTAAACTCAAAAGGAACGAAAGAAGCTTGACATAATTATACATAATATTCAGTACTTGCCATCTTTCGTTGTTATTATTGTTACAGGTAACATGTTAGGCCTGCAATACTGCTCTGTGCAAATCCGAAATCAATCATTTTATGTGTAAAATCGAACCAGGAGCACGCCACATTATTTCCTAAACTTATGAGCTAAATTATTCTAACTAGGAAGGCTTGGAAAAAGCTTACATAAGCACCAGGAATTCTCATCATAGTTGACCTTGAAAGAAGCTTTGGTGTTATACACAATATGCAACAGAAGCTATCCTTCGCTTTGTAGTTGTTAGCGGTTAACATGTTAGGCATAATGAAAATTATTCGTAGAAATCCTAAATCTATAGTTATGCAGCACAATATTTACTGAACTTATCAGCTAAAGAATTCTAACTCGAAAGGATTTAAAAAAAAAGCTTACATAACCACAAGAACACCCTAACCACCACCAATTCGACGACATTTACAGTACATAAATCTGATGTAAAAAAGTAAGCAATAATATTGTGCAGCAGCGGGCAAGTAGTATTATATCACTCGTTCGTGTATGAGGGAGGGGCGAGGCTATCTGAATAATAATCACCTGAAGTGAAGCGAAGGCCGTTCAGTTTAGCCGCGGGCCTTGAGCTCTGCGAGGCGGCGGGTGAGGTCGTCCTCGTCGACCTTCTCCTTGTCCTTGGCGGCCGGGATGGCGTGGGCGGCGGCCTGGGGGAGGCCGACGGAGACCTCGAGGCCGTAGTCGTCGGCGACCTGCTGCATGAGGGAGTTGACCTCGGTCTCGGGCGTGGAGAGGGAGGTGGAGCCGGCCATGGCGCCCTCCATGAACTCGGCCTGGACCTCCATGTTGACGAACTGGCGCTCGAAGCTGTCCATGGTCTCGGACATCTTCTGGAGGTTGCCCGTGGCGAGGGAGGAGTCAAGCGACTTGACGATGCTGCCCATGGACTTGCCGATGGCCTGCATCTTGGCCTGCGTGTCGAGGCGCGCGACGACGGCGTCGAGGCGGGAGGCGAGGCGGAGGTAGTTCATGTGCTCGGTGCGCTTGCGGATGGCGTTCTCGGCGTAGATCCGCGCGCCGTCGACGTTGCCCTTCTCGATGGCCTTCTTCACCTTGAGCTTCTGCTCCTTCTCCTCCTTCTCGCACTTGCGCGCCTGCCGCTGCAGCGACTTGGACGTGAACTTGAGGTCGAAGATCTGCGCCATCAGCTTCTCCGGGTTGCCCATTGCCGCCGCCGCCGCGGTTTGCTGGCTAGGGTTTCGTCGGGGGTCGGGGTCGGGAGATCGGGGATTGGGGATGGGGACGAGAGAGGATTGGGGATTTTTTTAGGGGAGGGGAGGCCGACGCGGTGGTTTGATTCGGTTGCCAAGGGAGACCACACGCGGTTTGGTTGTGACACGGCGAAGCAAACGTGCCGCTGCGTGTGGGTCCGACTTTTTTCCCCTTCCTATATCTGTTTTTTCAACGGTTTTGCTACCTCTCGCCTCTTTGGTTTTATGATGATGACGACTCTTTTTCGGTTTGTGTTGTTTGTGTTTTTTTAACACAGTATAGACGCAAGCGCTCATATACACGCGCATACAATCATCCCTATGAATGCACACACGCACCCTATTCTATGAGCTCTGTATTGCTAATGCTCGGTTTATAGGTTTGTGCTCCGTATTGAACTGGATGTAATACCAATTCAACTACGAAACTGTAATGGCCATTCAATACAGATTTGGTTGTTTCGGTGTAAACTGAGTCGTCTTACGGAGTCTGAGTAAGGTTTTGATACAAAATCATGACTGGATGACATGCCTTGGCGGTGGGGTCGGGGAGGCGGATTTCGAGATGGGACACTGCCATGGTGAAGGAGATCACGCTGTCGAGCGCCCTTTCGAGGGAGGAGAAGGCGACGTCGCGGGAGACAAGAGACGAGAGGCCACGCCACCGGCGGGATGGGACATCGGCACACGCGGCGGTACGAACACATTCGAGGAGGGCGAGGACCAGGAGGAGCAGATCTTCAGGGAGGGTGCTGATGTGGCTCTTTCCGCCGATTGAATCGTCGGCCGGTCACGGCGACGCTGGCGAGCCGATGTGATGTCCCGATTGCAGCTTCATCTATTTCTTTTGGTATAAAATTATGGGTGTATATATATCGCTCGATATGGGTTGAGTCCTCGCACATCACCGCGTGTTTTAGACTTTTGGGCCAGCCCATATGCGGCGGCGGGGAGCCCTCTTTTCTCCGTTATTTTTCTTTTCTTGTCAGTTTTTGATTTTGCTCATAAAATATTGCAAAATGTTAACTAAATTCAAACATGTTTCACCTTAGAAATATTTTCAAGAATTTGTGAAAAAATTCCTTGCATTTCAAAATACATTCACCAATTTGATAACATTCCTGGAATTTAAATGTTGTTCCAAAATTTGAAAAATATTCCCTCGTTTATAAAATTCTACTGCTTTTAAAAATGTTCAGGAATTTAAGTTTTTTTCGGACTTCAAATATATTCATGAATATTAAAAATGATCTTGGATTTCCAAAAAGTTCTAAATTTGAGAAAAACTTCACAAAAGTTATAATGTTCTTATATTTCAAAAATGCCCGTGTATTTAGAACATCTCATGGATTTGAAAAATGCTCATGGATTTGGAAAATATTTATTTTAAATAAAAACTCGAGTCTAAAATTTGTTTGATATTTATAAAAATGTTCATGGATTTTGAAATGTTTCGAATTCAAGAAGGGTATAAAATTTTGAAAATTGTTCATGGATTTTAAAAATATAAAGAATGTCAAAAATGTTCACCGATTTGAAAAACATTCCCAGTTTTGACAAAGTGTTCCAAACATCCGAAAATGTTCACGTATTTTAAAATGTTCCAAATTTGGAAAATGTTCTTCAATTGCAAAAAAGTTCCAAATCTAAAAAACTGTTCATGAACTGAATTTATTTTTCTGATTTCAAAATGTTCCTGAATTTCAACAAATGTTTCATATTTCAAACTATGTTCACAAATATTGAAACTATTTGGGAATTTTAAAAATTAATAAAAAAATCAAACCATCATATAGGGTAAAGAAAAAAAATGAAAACTAAAGAAAGAAATAGGAAAAATTAGTTCTACAACCATGCCAAACATAGTAGGTAACCATAAATGGGCCGACCCATTATTGCAGCAAATCTTACGCAAGGGTGTGCGGTTGGGCATCACTTCGGAGAGCTCCTATGTGACGCTCTCTGCGTCAAGTAGTCGAGGGATCACATAGGCATCGATAGACTGGGCCGGCCCATCTCTCCCGCAAACAGTAGATCACGCTGGAAAAAAAAGTGTGATGCTAGGAATCAAACGCTAGACCCACTACTTCGCAGCATAAAATTCGAACCAGTTGAGCTAGTTAGCTTTCTTGATGAATGAACATTGCAAATCCTTAAGAAAACTCAAACGCTGATTCGAACGTTTTTGAAAAATTTGAACACAACTTTTTTTCAAAAACAAAATGTGAATGTTTTATTAAACATGAACATTATTAGTTTTTTTTACAAATTTTGAGAGAACTCAAACATTTTTCAACACACAAGCGAAGTTTTGAGATGCGAACATATTTTTTAGAACGGAAACATTTTTAAACTACCCAAAAAACTCAACACGAACAATTTTTTAAATTTCAAAACAAAATATGGAAACACGAACAACTTTACCACGCGAACATTTTTTGAAACTCCAGAACAAAGTTTAAAAAACTGAACATTTTTTTAAATTTGCAAACAATTTTGGAAATGGAGCATTTTTGAAAACTCCGAACAAAACTTCTAAATATGAACATTTTTTAAAATTTGCGAACGAATTTTGGAACGGGAACATTTTTTCAAACTCCCAAACAAAATTTTAGAATTTCAAAACATATTTCTAAAAGCATAAAGAAAATGAACAATTTTCTAAATTCTGCACATTTTTTAAAATGCGAACAATTTTTCAAAATTCCAAACATGTTTGGAAAAAACAAGAACAAAATTTGAAAAAACAAACATTTTTATGAAAAAAAGAAAGTAAATTTCATAAAAGAACAAAAATTGGAAATATGTGCAATTTTTTAAATCCAGAACATTTTTTCAATATGTGAACAAATTTCCAAGTTTTTGAAATTTTTTGAAAATGAACAAATTTTGGAAACACGAACATTTTTCGACATTTTAGAATAATTTTTGTAATTGCGAACATTTTTTAATATGGGAACAAAGTTTGTAATCGCGAACAGTTTTTGAAATTCTGAACAAAATTTCAAAAACACCAACATTTTTTTTAAAAATGATTTTATTTAAATTTGTAATTGTTTGGGAAAGAAGCAAAAAAGAGAAGAGAAATAAAAATGAACATGTTATGATAAATCAAAACATTTGAAGCATTTTTCCAAAAACACAAAAAAGAAAAAAGAACACGAAAAAAGAGAGAAAAGATTAAAAAAAGGAAAAAAGAAAGAAAGAAAAAGAAAAAAGAAAAGAAAAAAACAGTTCAGGAACCTGCTAGAAGGTTCCCAAAACCGGGAAAAACCGGCTGGAATCTTCCAGCAGATTCCCAAAACCGGGATCGGTGGAACTCTTCAATTGGGCCGGCCCAAGCGGATCGATCGCTGATATCCCCCTGTGCGGAACCCCGACAGTTCGACGCAGTTAGCGTCAGCTAGGGAATTCCATCACTTCCCGCATTACCCGGGGAATAGGATTCGGGGTTTCTACTTTACAACAATGTATGTGGGTAAATAACAATCAGATGGGCCGATGTTTAAGCAACCCATGGGCACTCGTACCACGCATCAGCGGCTTCGTGACATCAGTACAGAGGGACCTAGTAAGGCGCTCACGGGCGAGAGTGCCCTCTGTGCCATCTGTTTCGCTGTGGTTTGCCGCGGAGTTCTCTCGGGGGCTCTCCGTGTCGTCCGATCTGCCCGAACGACGCGCATTCGAGCGACTAGCCTTATCGGTGCATGACGGGTGGGCACAGAGTGAGCGCGAGGCCACTATCATGCGGCGGTTTGGGCTGCCTGCTGCTCCGCGCGCGAATGGGAGGATCAAACCCGCTTGTTGACGTCCTGACAAGAGGGGGAGCGTGTCGCGCCTACCTGCGCTGGCCCGCGTGGCGGATGGTTAGAGCGCTCTCCGCATCGTCTGTTTGGCGTTGGCGTCCGTGAGCGCCTCATTAGGTGTCTCTTGCCATTCAACCTGCCAAACAACGCACACACAGGTGGCTTGTCTCAGGGGTCCATGACGGGTGGGCCGCGGCCAGGGCCAGGGCCACCTATGTGTGTGTGTGTTTGGGGGGGGAGGCTACCTCGCGCGATGGGTGATAGTGGTCCACCTGTGAGTTGTCTTTGGCCTTGCACGGGTTGCCTCAGTCGCGCTAGCCGGGCCTACAGGTGCCACTAGGGTCAGCCTGCTAGGGTCGCAACGATAGGCCGGATTGTGAGGGAAATCCGGCCAAGGGTTAACAATGGAAGGAGAACTCACGACATTAGATATAGCTACATTCGAAGCAGATTGGCTTCGTCGACTCTTGAATGACTTGCTGGTTGTTGAGAAACATGTACCGTGTATCCTTATGAATTGTGACAGCCAAACTGCAATCGCTAAAGTGAGCAACTCAAATGATAACATGAAGTCATTAAGACATGTTCAGAGAAGGTTAAAGCCTGTCAGGAAAAATGAGAAAACACTGGAGTTATTGCATTGGATTATATCCAAACGTCTAAAAATCTGGCAGATCCTTTTACTAAGAGTCTATCACGTAATGTGATAGATAATGCATCGAAATAGATGGGTATGAGACCCATAATATGAGTTGTTCACAGTGGTAACCTAGTCTATGTGATTGGAGATCCCATGAATTAGATGTGGAAGAGAAGCTGTTGATCAACTGAGAGGAGAGTATCCTTACTATTAACAATACCACTCGATGAAGATGCAATACTCTCCTAATCTGCATGGCATGTTGATGTATATCTTAATGTGTTCTAAGTGGTTCATTTAAGTAGAGATGTTGTCCTGCAGGACATCTTTTGAAGAACACACCTGTATGAGTTGGATTGTTAAACGTCGCAATATATGAGAGTAGGATGCTCTCTAGTAAACTCATGAAAGGTCTCGGAGTATGACGCATAAGCTCCACACGCGGAGAAGGCCCATGGTAGCCTAGTATCGGTCAAGGCTTTGTGTGAGCCTAGATTCGCAGAAAAAATTGCAGTTCAAGGCCTAGTCCATTGTTCAAGTTGCTTACTAGTGTAGCATAGAGTTCTAGGTGAAAGCTCAACTTAACAGTCTGCACTGCGGTATTGGTATATAAAACAATGTTTCGGAATAAAAAACAAATTTTGTGTACCTCTAGGATCTGGTGGGGGATTGCTGAAATTTTAATCTATTTTGGGCGAGCCCAACAATCAGTTTCAGAATTTCTAATAAATCCTAGAGGCCCACTCAGCCTAGTCGTGCAAGACAAGAGGTGGGACTAAAGTTTAGTCCCATATTGCTAGTTTGGTACGAGTTGAACCTCCTTATAAGGTATGTTGTTTCCCCATATGTATGAGCATGAGAATAAGAGGGACATTCATGCATGCTCCTCCTCCGTCGCCCGTCTCGCCACGCCAAGCCTTGTGATGACGCGCCGCGGGTTGCGGGAATGAGCCGAGTCGATGTCTAATTTTTTGTTACGCACGACGGGTATACGAAAGGTCACACGAGAGCTAAAACGTTTTTTTGTAGTGGAGATTGAATACGAACGCTGCACCCTTTGACTGTTGCATGATCGTTTCGTCTCCCTCCTTTGCTTCACCTCCCGTCGCTGCCCTCTCGCCTCCTTTTCCTATGCCTATAAAAGAGAGGTCGCTCCTCTTCAGAGAGACACACCAGAACATCATCTTCCTCTCGCCATCGAGTTCCAATCTCTGAGCTGCTGCTACGATCTTCCCCATCCCAGCTTGCGACGTGCACCGCAGGTCGGGACAGTAGGCCTCTGAAACCCCATCTCTTTGAGTCATGTATACGAAAGAAGGGTGATATGGTTTTTGGGGAGCGCACTACGCGATTACTGACTGGTTCATCTCGGACGATCCGGGCGTCGATGACCACTTTCCCCACGACGACTTCTTCCCCGACGTCGACAACCTTTTTGACGACATCGCCGGCGAGGACGTCGGCCCCAAGACCAATGCTTCTGCCGCTGCTCCGTATGTTCTCATGCTCTTTTTGTTTGAGGTTCTGCGGCGGCCGGCGGCCAGACGGCGACGGCGACGGGCGACGGAAGAGTAGAGCGAGATGGAGGTGGTCCGCTGGAAGCATGGCAGCTCAACATCATCGTCGAAATCTTCGCACGACGGGATCGCGAGGATGAGCTGCTCCGACGAGAGCCGTGTGGCGGTGCGCAGCAGCGAGGCCGGATATCAAGACCGAGAAGGGTCGATTCGGAAGGCGTATATCAAGACGGGACATCGCCGAGGCGGAGGCGGAGGAGACCACGCGGGCTAGAACCGGTTCGATGGAGGGGAAGGGGACGTCGTGGAAGACGAGCGCGGGGAGGCGGATCCAAAGGCCACGCCACCGGCGGGATAAGACACTGGCGCGGGCGGCATTGCGGATGCAGCCGAGGCGGGCGAGGATCAGCAGGAGCAGATCGTCTGGGAGGTCGCTGTCTCGCTGATGCGGTCCGCCGCGACTGGACCGCTGGATGGCGACGGCGCCGACGAGCCGAAGAGACTTCCCGATCTCAGCAGCGACAACGTTTCAGAATTGGAGGTGAACACGAGCTCGAAGATCCAAGCCACCAGCCGGGAGGAACGGGCGCGTGCACGGCGGCGTGCTCCTACTCCTCCACCGGAGCTAAGGCGCCGCCACCATCGCCGCCACTCCATACAGATCGATCGATTGATATGGTTCACCTCCCTGATCAACTGGGTTGGGCCGGGCGCACTTAGTTTTTCTCTCTCTGCTTTTTCTTTCTGAAGTCTGTAATACTCCTTCCGTCACATAATATAAGAAGTTATTATATTTTTAAGACGTTATTACATTCAAATATGAGTATATTATATGTAATAATGTCATACAGTATATTATAAGACGGAGGAAGTATTACTTTCTTTGTTGTTGTTTTTTCCATTTGGAAAAGATTACGTATACAGGAAAAACCATCGACATATGAACATTCGTTTTGATCCACATCAACATATATTTTGTGCGTCCATGTGATTAAACAATCATGTAAGTTTTTCTTCGTACTAGATAGTAATTATTGGAATTCTCTCCTCCCTCTCCCATGCATCCAAAGTATGACATCAACAAATTCTGTCAAAAATGCTAAAACTTCAAAACTTTTATCTCTTTTTCCACCGATGGCTTTTCACTGGAAATTTTGACGTGGCCTGTCTTTATTTTGTAACATTTGCACATGTAATAGGAAAATAGTATATATTGACAAAAATTATAGTAAAATCCACATAATCATCAGAATAAAGTTGATACAGCCCTTTTGTTTGTTAAATTTTTGACTTGTATATGATAAAATCTACTTCATACAAGCCCTTTTCATGATCATGAATGGATATTTTCTTTCTTTGTTACTCCCTCTGTAACTTAATATAAGACGGCTTGACACTGTCATGGACTCTAAAAACAAATTTAAAGAGGGAGTGCATTGGTTTGTTTTGAACTTCTGTTTCCTTTTTACACGCATGTGACAAATTCTGCCCAACGGAATGGAAATGTAGTCAATAATGTCTTATGCCACGAAACGTTTTCCTAGGGTTTCGAGTGGCAGGGCGGCGCATGAGGCGATCTCGAGGGCGCAAGTTCTAGGGTTTCAAGATCGCCGACATCCAGCTTTCCTGCTCGCCCTGCTCCTGTCGCTCGCCTACTCGGGGTGATCAAGGGGGGACCTTGCGTCCTTTCCCACCCTTGGTGGCGCTATAGGAGAGGGGTCAGGGGTGGAGGGCCGGGCGAAGAAGATGGCGGCGGAGACTAGCGCCATGGGAGGAAAGAGAGGTCAGTACAAGGAGACAGAGACGGTGGAGCAGATGATGGATCGGCTGGAGCTGACGGACAAAGAGAGAGCAAAGTTAGTCATTGATGATGAGGAAGAGAAGATGGAGGAGGAGATTTATGCACTGATCGGCAAGGTACTACATCGAAGGGTGCTCCATGTGAACACCATCGGAGATGCGCTACGTGTCGTGGTTCTAAGCCTGACAGTAGAAAGGGGGGTAGGAATGGAGAGGCAAGATCTTAGCTATGGCGAAGATGTACACACGAGGTTTACGAGTTCAGGCCCTTCTCGGAGGAAGTAATAGCCCTACGTCTCGATGCCCGGAGGCGGTCGATTGGATTATGTGTGTTGTGTTACAGAGGGTGCGAACCCTTGTGCCAGAGGAGGGGGGTGGCTTATATAGAGTGTGCCAGGACCCCAGCCCGTCTCCATTACAAGGGAACTAATGTACATAAAGTAAGGGGCATTACTGGTATGCCAGCATTAAGTACTCTTAATGCTCATGAAGACTAAGGAGTAAATATCTGGCCTTGCGTGCACTTCCGACTCCTGGTCTTCGATATGGTCGAGTGACGGTAGGTAGCGACCGTTGAGTGATGTGACTGTCGAGTGGATCGCACTCGACGTATAAGACTGGCGCTCTTCCGTTGACTCTTGGTCCTTCCGTCTTCCAGGGTAGTGACCTTGGGTAGGACGTATAGGTCGAGCCTATGACCCTACCCCGGGTCTGTATCCTCGTCAGTAGCCCCCGAATGGATTAAGGCGTGAGAGGAAAGTAAGACAAAGTTGGACCTGTCCTGAGCTTTGTGTCTCCGCGAGTGTTTCCTGCTAGATTGAACGCCTGCGTTGGTACTTCGGTGTCGACTCGGTTGCCTTGATCCATTCAGAGAGTTATCGATTGAACTGGTGGCCTCATGCGTCGAGTGTCGCGTTGGAGTGCGAGATCTTGGGTGCGATTGCCCGCGGGTAATCCCGGATTCCGCGGGATACGAAATTTCTGGGGTGCGCGCGGGCAGGAGGGCGCCGAAAAAAGGGGGGCCCGGATAAGCAGTGACGCCTCGATCATCGCGCTGCCTTTTTCGCCATGTTCACTACGCGCAACTGTAGCAGGATTTGACGGGATTGCCCGGCCCCACGCGTCAGTCACTCGGAAGTGATCCTTTATAAGGCGACGGGGCCGGGGTGCTTGCACTGTGCACGCCTGCCTCTTCTTCTTTCTTCTCTGCTCCTCCACCGTGTCAAGCGCCTCCGCCTCTGATACCGCCGCTTTCTCACTGAGGGAGTCCTGGATTAGGGGGTGTCCGGATGGCCGGACTATGACCTTTGGCTGGACTCCCGGACTATGAAGATACAAGATTGAAGACCCCGTCCCTTGTCCGGATGGGACTTTCCTTGGCGTGGAAGGCAAGCTTGGCGATACGATATGAAGATCTCCTCCCATTGTAACCAACTCTGTGTAACCCTAGCCCTCTTCGGTGTCTATATAAACCCAAGAGTTTTAGTCCGTAGGACGAACAACAATCATACCATAGGCTAGCTTCTAGGGTTTAGCCTCTTTGATCTCGTGGTAGATCAACTCTTGTAATACCCATACCATCAATATTAATCAAGCAGGAGTAGGGTTTTACCTCCACCGAGAGGGCCCGAACCTGGGTAAAAACATCGTGTCCCTTGTCTCCTGTTACCATCCGCCTAGACGCACAGTCCGGGACCCCCTACCCGAGATCCGCCGGTTTTGACACCGACATTGGTGCTTTCATTGAGAGTTCCTCTCTGTCGTCGCCTTTAGGACCGATGGCTTCTTCGATCATTAACCACGACGCGGTCCAGGGTGAGACTTTTCTCCCCGGACAGATCTTCGTATTCGGCGGCTTTGCACTGCGGGCCAACTCGCTTGGCCATCTGGAGCAGATCAAAAGCTACGCCCCTGGCCATCAGGTCAGGTTTGGAAGCTTAAACTACACGGCCGACATCCGCGGGGACTTGATCTTCGACGGATTCGAGCCACGGCCGGGCGTGCCACACTGTCTCGATGGGCATGATCTAGCTCTGCCGCCGGACAGCGCCCAGAGTGCCGCTCAGGTGTCCGCTCTGACCATTAGCTCGGAGCCGACTATGCTAATCAGGGACGGACGGTTGGACGCCGCCCCAGGAGCCACAATCTCTACGGCGATAGAGCCGAATACCAGCCTAGTCCTTTGCAAGGCCCGTGACTCCAAGGTGTCGGACTCCGTTCCGGACTCCGAATCTTCCGCACCCCTTCCGATCAAACCCGATTGGGCTCCGATCATGGAGTTCACCGCCGCGGACATCTTTCAGCACTCGCCCTTTGGCGATATCCTGAACTCCATAAAGTCTCTCTCTTTGTTAGAAGAGCCCTGGCCAGACTATGGTCAGCAGGGTTGGGATGCGGACGATGAAGAAATTCGAAACCCACCCACCACCCACTTTGTAGCCACTGTCGACGATCTAACCGACATGCTCGACTTCGACTCTGAAGACATCGACGGTATGGACGCCGATGAAGGAGACGACCAAGAACCAGCACCTATAGGGCACTGGAAGGCCACCTCGTCATACGATATATACATGGTGGACACCCCCAAAGCAGGGGATGGCGACGAAAAAGCGGAGGACGACCCCTCCAAGAAGCAACCCAAGCGCCGACGTCAGCGGCGCCGCTCTAAATCCCGCCACAGCAAGAACGGCGAATCCGGCACGGGAGACGTCAACACCCCGGACAGCGCCAAAGACATCCCCCTCCAGCAGGACTCAGCGTAGGAGGGCGAAGGAGCCAGCCCTCATGAGAGAGCGGCCGGCAGAGAGGTCGAGGACGACAATTATATGCCTCCCTCCGAAGATAAGGCAAGCCTCGATGACGACGAATTCGTCATGCCAGAGGATCCCGCCGAACAAGAGCGTTTCAAACGCAGGCTTATGGCCACGGCAAGTAGCCTCAAGAAAAAACAGCAGCAGCTTAGAGCTGACCAAGACCTGCTAGCCGACAGATGGACTGAAGTCCTGGCGGCCAAAGAATATAAACTCGAACGTCCCTCCAAAAGTTACCCAAAGCGCAGGCTGCTACCCCAACTACAGGAGGAAGCAACTAAACCTACATCACCAGCGTATGATGCGCCCGATCGGCCACCCCGTGGCCGCGACAGAGAGGCCCCCCGACCCTCAATCTAAGCCGCACCCCAGCGCCTCTCTAAGAGTGCCAGAGCACGGGGAAACGCAACAGACCTGCGAAACCTATTGGAGGATAAGGCAAGGCAAACAAGATCGATCTACGGATCGCATGGGCGCCCCACATCACGTGATGATAACCGTCAACCGGATTAAATACGACCAGGCCGAATACAACAGACCAAGCTCATCCGAGCTACGTTGCGATATAGCCCAGTACAGGGGTGCCGCACACCCACTATGCTTCACAGACGAAGTAATGGATCATCAAATCCTCGAGGGTTTTAAGCCCGTAAACATCGAATCATACGATGGCACAACTGATCCCGCGGTATGGATCGAGGATTATCTCCTTCATATCCACATGGCCCGTGGTGATGATCAACACGCCATCAAATACCTCCCGCTCAAGCTTAATGGACCAGCTTGACATTGGCTTAACAGCCTGCCAGCAGAGTCAATTAGTTGCTGGGAGGACCTGGAATCCGCATTCCTGGACAACTTCCAGGGCACTTATGTGCGGCCACCAGACGCCGATGACCTAAGCCACATAATCCAGCAGCCAGAGGAATCGGCCAGGCAATTCTGGACACGGTTCCTAACCAAGAAAAATCAAATAGTCGACTGTCCGGACGCCGAGGCCCTTGCAGCCTTCAGGCACAACATCCGAGATGAATGGCTTGCCCGGCACCTAGGACAGGAAAAGCCGAAATCTATGACAGCCCTTACGACACTCATGACCCGCTTCTACGCGGGCGAAGACAGCTGGCTAGCTCGTAGCAATAACATAACCAAGAGCCCTGGCAATTTGGATACCAAGGACAACAATGACAGGTCACGTCGCAACAAGCACAAGCGCCGCATTAACGGCGACAATGCTGAGGATACGACAGTCAATGCCGGATTCAGAGGCTCTAAACCCGGTCAGCGGAAGAAGCCATTCAAAAGAAACCCTCCGGGCCCATCCAACTTAGACCGGATACTCGATCGCTCGTGCCAGATACACGGCACCCCCGAACAACCAGCCAACCACACCAACAGGTATTGTTGGGTGTTCAAGCAGGCAGGCAAGTTAAGTGCCGAAACCAGAGACAAGGGGCTGCGTAGCGATGACGAGGAGGATCCCCGGCCGCCGAACAACAGAGGACAGAAGGGATTCCCCCGCAAGTGCGGACGGTGAACATGATATACGCAACCCACATCCCCAAAAGGGAGCGGAAGCGTGCTCTCAAGGACGTCTATGCGCTGGAGCCAGTCGCCCCAAAGTTCAACCCATGGTCCTCCTGCCCGATCACCTTTGATTGAAGGGACCACCCCACTAGCATCCGTCACGGCGGATTCGCCGCATTGGTCCTAGACCCAATCATTGACGGATTTCACCTCACCAGAGTCCTGATGGACGGCGGCAGCAGCCTGAACCTGCTTTATCAGGATACAGTGCGAAAAATGGGTATAGATCCCTCAAGGATTAAACCCACAAAGACAACCTTTAAAGGCGTCATACCAGGTGTAGAAGCCAGCGGTACATGCTCGATTACACTCGAAGTGGTCTTCGGATCCCCAGACAATTTCTGAAGCAAGGAGTTAATCTTCGTCATAGTCCCATTCCTCAGTGGCTATCACGCCCTGCTCGGACGAACCGCATTTGCAAAATTCAATGCGGTGCCACACTACGCATATCTCAAGCTCAAGATGCCAGGCCCTCGCGGAGTCATCACGGTAAATGGAAACACCGAACGCTCTCTCCAAACGGAGGAGCACACAGCGGCCCTGGCGGCGGAAGTACAGAGCAGCCTCTCAAGGCAACTCTCCAATCCGGGTGTTAAACGTCCGGACAATGTCAAGCGTGCCCGAAGCAACCTACAACAGAGCAGGACGGCATGATCCGAGCAAGCATAGCAGTGCGGCCCCAACCCCAGCCCTCGCCAGATGGTGATATCGGTACCACGCATACATAATTACGCTTTGAAAATACCATGGGCATAAGGGGAGGGGCACAACTACGGCACGCCCAGAATGCGGCTCAACCGCACTTAGGGGCTCCTTATTCCGCCGTTTTCCTTTTATATTTTTTACACTTTCAGGACCCACCTATTCGGAAGGCCTGTCTGGCAATACACTCGCCGAACACACGATGCAACAGCCAGGGCGAGAACAAGCCGTGTCGAATGTCCAGGTGGCCTCTATAACGAGTTAAATACCTGTTTTTACTTAAAGACCCGCAGCTTGTCCCTGGAGGGGGACATGTCAAATAATCCCATCTCTTGCTTATCGCACTATTTGTGTCGTTCTGCTTTCATAGCAGCCCTTTTTCATAAATAAGACATAGCTCTTATCCTTTATTGTATTCATCTATTTTTATACATATATGTTCAGTCATGACATTACGCAACCGTACACTTTGGTACGGCCAATACACCAGGGGCTTAAGTACCCCATAACATGGTGTGAAAAGACCAAACACTTTCCTGAGTGCGGCACCCCGAACTTATAGCATTATATGCATCGGCTCCGAATCATGTCTTGGGTCAATAGTTGGGTTTGCCCGGCTCCCATGTTTTGGTACCTTACGTTCCGCAATGTTGGCTAAGGTAGCGCTGGGAGAACTACTGCGGTTGTGCCCCAGTTGAGCTGGGTTAACACCTCAGTAGAGAAAGCTAAAACTGACCGTCATGATAGTGTGAGAGACCGGTCGTTGTTCGCGAGGTTTTTTGAGTCCTTAAAGACTTATGCCGCTTAGAGCGAGGAGCCGGATTTATCTGGCCAAGGCGTGGATAGCGCCCCGAACTCGGTCTTTCGAATACTAGGGGCTTCGCCGAAATTTAAAATTATAGAATTCTATGGCTAAGTGAGAGTGATAAAGCATTATAAGTCCGATGGCCTGGTTCGTTGTGCTGAGCGCCTCCCTAGATGGACCCAAGAATGGGAACAAGAGCACTCAGGTTTATCCCAAACACCCCAGCACTCGTGGCATGGGGGTAGAAGCCGACGACTTGCATCTCTCAGATTTGATAAACAGCCGCACAGAAGGCAATATTTTAAATTAACAAGCGTTGCTTAACACACATGAACAAAGTTTTCAGCGTACAGGATAACAAATGCGAGTCTACTCAAAAATTACATCTTTGGAGCACTCATCCGCTATACGGCGGGCACCCTTCAGGACGCCCTTATAATACATCTCGGGCGTGCGATACTCCTTGCCCGGCGGTGGCGCGTCCGTCAAAAGCTTCTCCGCGTCCAGCTTGCCCCAGTGCACTTTAGAACGGGCAAGGGCCCGACGGGCATCTTCAATGCAGATGGAGTGCTTGATGACCTCAATCCACGGACAAGCGTCCACCAGCCGCCGCACCAGACCGAAGTAGCTCCCAGGCATGGCTTCCCTAGGCCATAGTAGAACTATGAGGCCCTTCATGGCCTGTTCGGCCACCTTGTGGAGCTCGACCAGCTGCTTCAGCTGGTCGCTCAGGGGCACCGGATGTTCGGCCTCAGCATACTGAGACCAGAACACCTTTTCCGTCGAGCTCCCCTCCTCGGCTCGGTAGAACGCGACAGCATCAGACACACTACGGGGGAGATTGGCGAACGCTCCTGGAGAGCTCCGGATTCGGGTAAGTAACAGATAATTTACTTTTATGTTCTTGCTTTGCATAAAGAATGCCTTACCCGCCGCTATCTTCTTCATCGCCTCGATCTCCTGGAGGGCCTTCTGGGCTTCGGCCTTAGCGGTTTTGGCACTCTCAAGAGCCAAGGCGAGCTCAGACTCCCGAGTCTTCGAGTCACGCTCCAAACTCTCGTGTTTTTCCACAAGAGCCTGGAGCTCTTGCCGCACCTCCGCCACCCGCGCCTCCTGCTTCTCTCGCTTGGTGCGCTCTAGGGCCGCACTGTTTTCGGCCTTGGAGACCGCCTCCTTCAGGGTCGCCACCTCGGCCGTGGCCCCTGCAACATTTATGTTGGTCCTGTCATTATTTGCAACCAAGTATTTCTATATACATTTACATGCGGTACTACGTACCCTCTTTATCCTCGAGCTGCTTCTTGGCACGGCCGAGCTCGCTCTCGGACCGCTCGAGGCTTTCCTTCAATGCATTGACCTCCGTAGTCAGTGCGGTAGAGGTCAGCAGCGCAGCCTGCATTCCTATATTGACATATTTTTATTAGACTCCTGCGTATATCTTTTTAGATCCTCAGCTCGACTTTTCTTTCCGAACGCCGAACTGAGCATCAGGGGCTACTGTCTATGCGGTAACATTTTTATGTGTTTTGAACACGTACCTCAAAGCCTGTTAACAGACTTGTACATGCTTCTGTCAGCCCGCTCTTGGCGGACTGAACCTTCTGAATCACCGCACTCATAACAGTGCGGTGTTCCTCGTCGATGGATGCGCCATTAAGCACCTCCAGCAAATTGTCCGGCGCCTCCGGATGGACGGGGGTCGCCGGCATCGTGGGCTTGCCCTTCTTATGAAGGCGCGGCCTGACGGACTCTGGAACCGTTCATGGTTCCGGAGCAGTGTCCGGCCCGGGGCCGGACTTAGATCCCTCTGGGGCTTTACCCCCTTTGGGCCTGGAGTCCAGGAGGTCGCCTTGAGGCGCTTCTAGGACCACCTCCTCCTGGTTTGCTCCCTTTTGGGACTCCACCTCGGCGTTGTCCGCAGGGAGCGGGGAGGAGGCCGTCGGAAGTGAAGCGCTATTCACATCCGACGAATTCAGGGAGCCACTCGACGAATCGCCGAGCTGAGCTCTGGGAGGACTGCATAATTAAATTCGGTGTCAGAAGCTATCGAATAATAGAGGAGCGCCATAAGTCATTCGGGTAGCCGGACACTTACGATTTTGCCAGGGGCTTGACCCTGGATGGCCATTCCTCCCCGCCGTCTTCGGCATCGGAGGCATAGTCCGGCAGAAGGGTCTTCCCCTTCTTGGACCCTCCGGCCTCCCCAGTTGGGACGACCTTTCTTTTCTTTCCTCCCCCCGTTGGAGGGGGAGAGGCTTCTTCTTCTTCTTCTCCGTCCTCCTCGTCTTCGGAGGCGAAGGGTGCGTCGGGGTTGTCGGGCGATGAATCCGACACCACTAGGCGCCGGGAGCTCTTTCGAGTCCCCGTGGACTTCTTCTTGGCCTTCTTCTCCGGCACCACGTGAGGTGCCGGAACCAGCAGCCCCGTCAATCGAGCGTCCGCTGGGTCTTCTGGTAGGGGAGCCGGACAGATAACCTGCCCGAACTTCTTCAGCTAGTCCTGTCAAAGGTAGGGGACTTTAGATCCCGCATAGAGTCAAACTATGAAAGACAAGAGTCCCGTAAAGGGTAGAATAGCTTACCTCGTTGGCCTGGCGCCGCGAGCTGAATCCGCGATCCTCGGTAGCGGACGCGGGGGCCTCGGCACCCTTGAACAGCACCTTCCAGGCATCTTCGTACGTGGTGTCGAAGAGCCCGCTCAAGGTTGGGTGCTGTGCCGGATCGAACTCCCACAATTTGAAGGCCCGTTGTTGGCATGGGAGGACCCGACGGATAAGCATGACCTGGACTACATTGACGAGCTTGAGGTTCTTGCTCACCAGCTTTTTGATGCAGGTTTGGAGTCCGGTCAGCTCTTCCGAATCTCCCCACGTTAGGCCCGTCTCTTTCCAGGAGGTGAGCCGTGTGGGAAAGCCAGATCGGAATTCGGGGGCCGCTTCCCATTTGGGGTCGCGCGGCTCGGTGATGTAGAACCACCCCGATTGCCATCCTTTTATTATCTCCACGAAGGAGCCCTCAAGCTATAGGACGTTGGCCATCCGGCCCACCATGGCACCTCCGCACTCCGCTTGGCGGCCGCCCACCACTTTCGGCTTGACATTAAAAGTCTTCAGCCATAAGCCGAAGTGGGGCTGGATGCAGAGGAAGGCCTCGCACACGACGTTGAACGCCGGGATGTTGAGGATAAAGTTCGGGGCCAGATCGTGGAAGTCTAGGTCGTAGTAGAACATGAGCCCCCGGACGAACAGGTGAAGAGGAAAACACAATCCGTGGAGGAAATGAGGGAGAAAAACAACCCTCTCATGGGGCCTGGGGGTGGGGATGAGTTGCCCCGCATCTGGAAGCCGGTGCGCGATGTCGTCAGACAAGTATCCGGCCGTCCTCAACTTTTTGATTTGCCCCTCCGTGACGGAGGAGGCCATCCATCTACCTCCCGCTCTGGACATGATTGGAGAAGGTTGAGGTGGGAAGTGCGGGCTTGGGAATTGGAGCTCGAGCGCGCAGGGACGGATAAGCAAATAAGGAAGAAGGCGTAAATGGAAAGGGTAGATCCTTATCCCCTTATATGGGCGGCCGAAACTGCGAGCCCCCACCGGCCTAATAAAACTCGCTTATCTCCCAAGTGCCGCGGTTAATGGCGCGGTTGGGTTACCCACGCCCGTATTGATGAGAATCCCGGAATAAGGGGACACGATCTCTGCTTTGACAAGACGTGCCAAGGAAACCGCCTCGCCAAACACGCTGAGGTGGAGCTGTAAAATGATTCGAATAAAGGCTTGGCCGTGGCGTGATGTCACGCTGCGGAATACGTCAACAGATTAGATTTGTGTAGAAATTATTCTCTCTACGGCGGTATGTGGAACTTATTTTTGCAGAGCCGGACACTATCCTTGTGTTCAACACCTTCTATGAAGTATTCGGAGGAGGAACCCGCCTTGCAATGCCGAAGACAACTTGCGCGCCGGACTCGTTGTCATTGAAGCCTGGTTCAGGGGCTACTGAGGGAGTCCTGGATTAGGGGGTGTCCGGATGGCCGGACTATGACCTTTGGCCGGACTCCCGGACTATGAAGATACAAGATTGAAGACCCCGTCCCGTGTCCGGATGGGACTTTCCTTGGCGTGGAAGGCAAGCTTGGCGATACGATATGAAGATCTCCTCCCATTGTAACCGTCTCTGTGTAACCCTATCCCTCTCCAGTGTCTATATAAACCGGAGAGTTTTAGTCCGTAGGACGAACAACAATCATACCATAGGCTAGGTTCTAGGGTTTAGCCTCTCTGATCTCGTGGTAGATCAACTCTTGTAATACCCATACCATCAATATTAATCAAGCAGGAGTAGGGTTTTACCTCCACCGAGAGGGCCCGAACCTGGGTAAAAACATCGTGTCCCTTGTCTCCTATTACCATCCGCCTAGACGCACAGTTCGGGACCCCCTACCCGAGATCCGCCGGTTTTGACACCGACACTCACCATGGTGAAGGACAAGACGGCGGCGCTAGAGCGCGCCAACAAGGCGACGGGGGCGGCGAAGGGCAAGAAACCGAGCCGTGGATCATCATCACCCTCGGGGTTGCCGCCGGGTTGGATCCAAGGCAATTGGATCCGGTCTTCGATCCGGCAGGAGGATCTGACCGACCTGGAGGAGTCCGGGCTGATTGCAAAGGGGCCGCTAGGCTGCCGAAGGGAGAGACAGAGCCATAACCTCGACCGGGTGAGTGTGTCTTGCTTGCCACTCAGGTCGACCGGGGCTTCTCGCTTCCTCCGCACCCTTTCTTCCGTGGGTTTTTGAACTTCTTCGGGGCACAGCTCCACCACTTTCCCCCCAATACCATCACGTATCTAGCCACATTTGTGTCGATGTGCGAGAACTTCTTAGGGTGCCTACCACACTGGGGTCTCTTCAAACACATCTTCACCATTCGTTCCCAGTCGGTTAAAAAGGCGAAGTCGAGTGACTCGAAAACCCACGTTATCCAGATGTGCGGGGGCCTGGGTATCCACAACAGGAATAGGAGTGCTTTCCCAGCTGTGACCCTCCCTGAATCCGTTAGGGGTTGGCAATCGTCCTGGTTCTACTGCCAGGACATTGCGGCTCCAGGTCAGTCGACCGGTCTTCCTCCTTTTTCATTCGACCGTGTCCAGACTCTTGCTCCACTGAAGGTTACTGCTGCTGAGACCATGGAGACGAGGATGTTAGTAGACCGAGTGGTCCAGCTCATCAATGATGGTGTCACTGGCTTGGACTTGCTGGAGATGTTCCTCAGTCGGCGTATCTAGCCTCTTCAGGCCCGTGATCACCCGATGTGGTTGTATTCCGGACTAGACGACACCGCTCGGGTCCATCCAGAAGAAGTGCCGCTCGACACCGTGGCCTTGTGGTTGAAGGGTATCATGGGCAATCAAGACAACCCTAGAGGATCCAGGCGAGTTGTCCCTTTCGGAAGTGACAACCCACCCGACAAGGTACATTCTCTGTTCAAGACGGCACTCAAGATGATCAAGTTAACCCTCCTCCTTCCACTTCCGAGGAGGAATTAGAGCGTCGTGCCGCGAAGATTGCTTCCAAACTCACCACCAAAGGCCATCTCATGGAAAATGTGGTTGGAAGTCTAAGAAAGGGGGTAAGCACTCGTAGACAATTAGCAAACTATTGTGAACATCATGCGTTTGTCTCTTGTGTTGAACCCCAAAAGGTCTATGAGGCGCTCGAAGACTCGGCTTGGCTCAATGCCATGCATGAAGAACTCAACAACTTCGAGTACAAAAAGGTGTGGAGGTTGGTGCCAAGGCCATCGGGGAACCACAATGTCATTGGAACCAAGTGGATCTTCAAGAACAAGCAAGATGCTCATGGGAACATCATTCGCAACAAGGCAAGATTGGTAGCACAAGGCTACTCCCAAGTCGAGGGTATCGACTACGGTGAAACCTTTGCTCCCGATGCTCGTCTTGAATCCATATGTTTGTTGATTGCTTATGCTTCCCATCACAACTTCAAGTTGCAACAAATGGATGTGAAAAGTGCATTTCTTAATGGTCCCATTAATGAGTTGGTTTATGTAAAGCAACCCCCCGGGTTCGAGGATCCTTACTTCCCGGATCATGTGTATCAACTCGATAAGGCACTCTATGGCCTTAAACAAGCCCCACGTGCGTGGTATGACCACCTTACCGAGTTGTTACAAGATCGTGGATTTGAAGTTGGGCAAATCGATCCCACTCTTTTTACTAAGAAGGTCAAAGGGGAGTTGTTTGTGTGCCAACTATATGTTGATGACATTATTTTTGGTTCCCCTAACAAAGCTTTCAATGAAGAATTTGCCGCTCTCATGACCTCTAAGTTCAAGATGTCCTCGATGGGAGAGTTGAAGTTCTTCCTTGGTTTTGATATCAAACAAAGAAGAGAAGGTACCTTCATCAACCAAGTCAAATACACTCAAGACATGCTTAAGAGATTCAAGCTAAGTGATGTCAAGCCGGCCTCTACTCCGATGCCCACCAAGTGCCAACTTGACATTGATCCCAATGGTAAAGCGGTGGATCAAAAGGTATATTTCTCTATGCTTGGTTCCTTGCATTACCTTTGTGCATCTAGACCGGATATCATGTTGATTGTGGGAATGTGTGCACAGTTTCAAGCCGCACCAAAGGAAAGCCACTTTGTGGCGGTCAAGCGAATCTTTCGATATTTGGCTTTACCCCAAACTTTGGCCTATGGTACCCAAGAGGAGATAACTTCAAGCTTGAAGGATTCACGGATTCTGATTGGGCGGGAGACAAGGTGGATAGGAAGTCCACTTCCGGAGGGTGCCAATTTCTTGGTTGCTCTTTGGTAAGTTGGTCTTCTAAGAAGCAAAGTTGTGTATCTCTCTCGTCCACCGAAGCAGAATATGTGGCGGCCGGTAGTTGTTGTGCACAACTCTTATGGATGAGGCAAACTTTAAAGGAGTACGGTGTCATGTGTGACAAAGTGCCTCTTTGGTGTGACAATGAAAGTGCCATCAAGATTTCTCTCAACCCGGTGCAACACTTCAAGATGAAGCATATTGAGATCCGGTATCACTTCATCCGGGATCACATTAGGCGAGGGGAGATCGAGCTCAAGTATGTCAACACTCATGATAACCTTGCAGATATTTTCACGAAGCCCTTGGATGAAGCAAGATTTCACGAGTTAAGGCATGAGCTAAATATCATTGATTCGAGCAATGTGACTTGAAACCGTGCACCCCCACCACACTCAACTTGTTGTCTAGTTTAGATGTAGGCATGGACATAGGGGGAGTGTTGTTCTCTCAATGAACTCTCCCTCCCCCCATTATGCATAAATTGATTTAGTCTTTCACTTTAACCATATTTTATGGTACTAGTGCTTCAAGGACGAGTTTTGGTCATGGGTCCAAGGTTAAAATCTTCGCGATGCCATACCTCTTAACTCAAACATAGGTGGCCTCGGCCACCGCCCTCTCTTGAAGAGGTGTGTTCTGTTCTGTTGTTAGTGTGTTTGTGGTCTGGTTGGTCTTTCTTCTTTCTTGGCTGCGTTTTTCCCGTTCTTTTTGAGCTTAAGCCGTGTGTTTAGAGGCCCGTGGTTGCTGAGCGGTACTACCGCTGGTGGTGTGCGGTACTACCGCTCTAAGCGGTACTACCGCCCACCAGTGCGGTACTACCGCTGCGAGGTGGGGGCAGGGGGTTATATCGGTGGCAGGGGGAGTTTTCTTCTCCCCCATACCCATTCGCTCACCCCCCACGACCCTGTTCGTCTCTCCAGCAACCGGCGCCGCGGGAGGGCTCCGGCGGATCTCCCTCTCCGGGGCGCTCCTCTCCATTTCCTTCGGTGGAGTCGATCCCCACCTTGTCCTCTTGCCATGGATGCCGGTATTGCCCTTGTTCCCTCTTTCTTCTTGTCTAGATTTCCAATTTAGCATCTTAGGGGCAATAGTGGTTGCATCTCTAGATTTTTGGCCAAATCTAGGCTTGAGTAGGATGGAGAAGGCTTCTAGGCAGTTTGGATTGGTGTTTGGTAGGAGTATTTTTGAATTTGGTAGGACGGTAGTGTCGGATCTGACCACGGCAGTAGGAAACTGCTGTTTCCTGTCTCAAGCGGTACTACCGCTCCCCTTGGAGCGGTACTACCGCTTGGAGTGGTACTGCCGCTAACTGGTCGCGCTACTACCGCTCTCTACCAGTTTCCACCATACTTCTACTAATCAGTGATCCTTTTTGGTCGTGTTTGGTGGCTTATGCTCGTTCTTTCTGGTTGTTTGCGTGTTCGTGTGTGTGGTTCCAGGTGATGAGCTTCCTGAGCATCAGGCTCGGTGTGTCAACCCCGGTCATGCCACGTCCAAGCGGTACCGTACAACTGAGTCTGCAGGAGGTTCCTCAAGTGCTGCTCCTCCACCCCAACTCAAGAAGAAGCCTAGTGTCAAGCCGAAGCGAGGCAAAACTGTGCCAGAAATGCCAGCCAAGGAGTTCTGGGCAAGACGTCACCGCAACCCCTATGAGGCAGACCAAGATCCCACTTTGGTCAACCGTCCGTTCTGGAACAGGTTTCAGTTTGCCATCTTCTTTGATGTTCTCAAGGCCAAGAAGAACCTCTATGTTAACATGCACTCCATCAACACCGACCATATGGAGAAGGATCCTGATTACTTTGGTGAAGCTCTTCAGATGTGCACTCAACTGAACATTCTTGGTGTCATGCAGTTCAACAAAGATTATGATGCTGATATTGTGGCCCAATTCTATGCCACGGTTCATCTCGGGACTGATGAGGACAGGACACTGACTTGGATGACCAATGGCAAGTTGCTTTCAGTCAAGTGGAAGGCGTTCATGGAATTGATTGGGGTGGAAGATCAAGGGCTTGCGTCTCCTGTCGGCTTTCGCCCTCACCGCAAACCCTCCGCCACTCACAAGCAAGCTCTATGGCCGTACTGCACTTTGAAGATCAACCCCGAGACGAAGAAGGAAACATATGAGCTTCCTGCCTTTCTGGACATTCTTCACCGTGTCTTCCATGAGACTCTTTTCCCTCGCATCGGGAATCTGGATATGGTTCATTCTTATCTCGTGGACATGCTTCTCTTCTGCCAGCGTGAGAAGGAACAAAACACCGGAGAGTCCCTGGACATATCCCACGTTATGTGGTCTGAGCTGTTATCTGCTATCTCCGAACGCAAGTGCCCGATTTATGGTCAGTTCATCATGCTGCTTATTGAGCAGGCCCGGGGTCGTGTCTATCCCAAGGTGATGCTAGAGACCGGGGAGTTGGTTTCTCACGACGTCAAGCGTCTGAGGAAGAAGGACAACTGAGGCTCTCAGGTCCCTAAAACTGGAGTTCCTTCGTCTGCCACTGCCATGGATACCGAGGAGGAGGCTGAGGCTGAGGATGACGATGACTATGTGCCTTCTGCAACAGAGCCCTCTTGGGCAAAGAAGCTCAAGCTCAAGATGAAGAAGCTGTTCTGCATGGAGTCTCACGGTCAGTACATGACTCATGTGGGTGAGAAGAAGGCCCGTCGTCGTCACAAGGAGCTTATGCGCCAGTTGGGTGCCACCGTTAACAGTGGATCTGAGGACCAGCTTACTGAGGAGGAGGAGTGGATTCAGCAGCACTGCCCGTGGACCGATTCTGATGCCGAGCACTTCCCGACCGACGATGGTGGTGAAGACGATCCTGCTGAGACCTGATTCTCTTGCTATCACCTGGAGCTATAGCAACACTCCCTCTCCTTTTTGGGTGTCTCGATGCCAAAGGGGGAGAGAGTTTAGGGATTTCTGTTGTGTTTTCCGTCGTTTGTGTTTTCTCGCGTTTGCCTGGTTTGGTTTGTGTCTGGTTTGTGTCAGTGAGACCTAAGTTCTAGTCATATGGTGTGAGACATATGCTACCTTATCTTTCGAATATCTTTATCTATGTCTATCTAGCTTATGAGTTACATGCTTATCCTGTTATCTATGTTGCTCTCATATATCATGCTTAGGTAGTTGGTCTCTAAAATGTAGGGGGAGCGTTGATCCTGGTATCTGTGCCGTGTAGTCCAAAGCACTTATCTAAACAGCACACATCCAGGGGGAGCCCTTCTACATTTTAGGACGGTGGGGCTTTGCGCCGATCCTACATCTTCCCTATTTGTGCAAATCCCGTATTGTCATCAATCCACCAAAAAGGGGGAGATTGTAAGGGCATATTTATCCCCAAGATGTTTTGGTGATTGATGACAATGCTTTTGCGGACTAATCGTGTGCGTTGAGTTCTTTCAGAGATTCATCCTTTGGCACGAGACGATTACTTCCCCTCGATGTTTTATTCAAGACGGTGTAGCTCCTTTCGTTTCTCTGCTGGTGGTCTAGTTTCGTAGGAGTCACCGTACTATCAAGAGGGGATCCGCTTTGGTAAGGCTAGGGTGGAATCAACATGTACACATCCTTATCACACCCGCTGCTTCTTTCCGCTTCATTGCAGCTATCTTTCCTTAATCTGTGCCTGCCTGTCCTGTCCCAGCAGTAGTACCGCGGTCTTCAGCGGTAGTACCGCCGAAGCTCGTCAAGCGGTAGTACCGCTTGTGAGCTTCAGCCGTAGTACCGCAGTGGTTCTGGGCTACTACCGCCTCGATTCTTGACTGCTGTTTTTCGTGTCGGGTTTTACGGTACTAGTAGCGGCAGTAGGGGCGGTAGTACCGCTCCAAGCGGTAGTACCGCCTATACTGCCGTGGTAGTACCGCTCTGGGGCTAGGACCCTGCATCCCTCGTCAGCGCGGCAGTACCGCTGGGAGGGAGCGGTAGTACCGCCCTGCCCAAGCGGTAGTACCGCTCTGTGCGTGGCTGGTTGGTGGGTAACGGTTGGATTGTTTCCCCCACTATATAAAGGTGTCTTCTTCCCCAAAGTTGACTTACCTCTTTCCCCAAAGCTCCATTGTTGCTCCAAGCTCCATTTTCGCCCGATCTCTCTCCCTAGCCAATCAAACTTGTTGATTTTCTCGGGATTGGTTGAGAAGGCCATGATCTACACTTCCACCAAGAGAAATTTGATTCCCCCCACTTATCCCTAGCAGATCTTATTACTCTTGGGTGTTGAGCACCCTAGACGGTTGAGGTCACCTCGAAGCCATACTCCATTGTGGTGAAGCTTCGTGGCATTGTTGGGAGCCTCCAAGTGTTGTGGAGATAGCCCCAATCTTGTTTGTAAAGGTTCAGTCGCCGCCTTCAAGGGCACCAATAGTGGAATCACGGCATCTCGCATTGTGTGAGGGCGTGAGGAGATTACGGTGGCCCTAGTGGCTTCTTGGGGAGCATTGTGTCTCCACACCGCTCTAACGGAGACGTACTTCCCTTTAAAAGGAAGGAACTTCGGTAACACATCCTCGTCTCCACCGGCTCCACTCTTGGTTATTTCGTGCCTTTACTTTTGCAAGCTTACTTGTGTTGTATCTATTGCTTGCTTGTGTGATAGTTGTCTTTGCATCATATAGGTTGTCCATGTAGTTGCACATCTAGACAACCTATTTCGTTGCAAGGTTTAAATTGTTAAAGAAAAGCTTAAAAATTGTTGGTTGCCTATTCACCCCCCCTCTAGTCAACCATATCGATCCTTTCAATTGGTATCAGAGCCTCGTCTCTTTATTAAGGACTTTGCTGTCTGAAGAGTATGGTTGACACCAACGACGGTGCGGAGGAGCACTCCGGTGTGAATCCCATCTCGTCTTCGGCCGAAGGGGGAACCTCGGTCTCTCGTGAGGAATTCAATGTGGCTTTAGACACATTGAAAACCTCCATGACAGCTGAGGTTAAAAGCATGTTTTCTGAATTCCTAGAAGGACTTAAACTATCTACCTTGCCGATGAAAGTGGGTGATCCCACTAACAAGGTGACGGATGCCACCTCTGACAAGGGGAAGCTAATAGTGAAAAAGGTCCTTCTACTAGTGGTAGAAATGGCTCCGGCATCTTTGCCCATGTGGAACCTCCTACTTATGGTGGACCGATTCCCACTACTCATTTAAATCATGCCGGTCCTCCTCCTAAGATTGTGAAAAATGAGGATTTTGATGCTTGGGTTTAGCGTTTCAAGTGTCATTTAAAGCATGTGAATACTAATCTTTGGAGAATTATAGAAGAAGGCTTCTATCCACATGACCCAAGAAACTTCACCCCTCGAGAAGCCGTGGATAATCAATTCAATGAAAGTGCTCTCTTCATCATCCAAGATGTAATCCTTCCCGAAGATCTCCCTCATCTTCATCCTCATGCCATGGCTAAAGACGCATGGAAATGTGTTGTGTCTCTCTATCGAGGAAGTGCTAGCATTCAACGCTCCAACTATGAAGTGGTGCAAGATGAAGCCGATGAGTTTGCAATGAAAGAAGATGAATAACCTCGTGAGCTCTTTCGAAGAGTGACCAAACTCGGGGTCGCACTCTGAGATCATGGGAGCAAGGACACGGATGCCAATTGGATCAAGCGCAAGTTCCTCAAGGCCATGATGCCCTACAACAAGGCCATGTCCTCCGTCATTCGTCAAAGACCGGACTTCCACTCCATGACCTCAGGTGAAGTGTTGGATGAGTTCGTTGCAATGAGCATCTTGGACAAGACCACTGACAATGCGGTGCTCCGTTCTCAAAGGGCAAAGAAGCCCAATCTTGCCTTGAAGGCCAAGGTTAGTGTGGAAGAAGAAGAAGAAGAGGAAGATGAGGAGAGCAACCCCGAAGACACAAAGTATGATTATCATGAGCACATGGCTCTTGCCTCAAGACAATTTTGGAGTAAGAAGAATACAAGACCCAACTTCAACAAGAACAACTCAAGTGGCCTCAAGGGCAAGCAACGAGTTAGAACTTGTTTCAACTGTGGCAATGTGAGCCATTTCGTTGCGGTTTGTCCTTACGAGAAGCGGGAAGACAATGGTGGCAAGTTCATCCGAAAAGACAAAGCCAAGTCCTTCCCCAACAAGAACAACTTCTCCAAGAAGACTCCTACTCGCGGGTTGGTGGTTCAAGAAGAATACCGTGAGGATGACGATGATGATGAAGATAGTGAAGCAATGGCTATGGCATCCGTTGCCATTGTCACAACTCCACGGGTGTCTCTCTTCGATTCTCCTAACGAGAACATCACCGCCAAGTGCCTCATGGCTAAGGCCACCAACAAGGTAACCCCCAACATCAAAACCACCATTATTCCTAATCCTTCTTCAACGGATGGCTTTGATGATTGTAAAGGGTCTAATGAGGAGGTAAATGAATTTGAGTCCTTCATGAGTAAGCTCATGGGCAAATCCAAGAAGCACTTCGTTGCTCTCTTGGAACAACTTGGTGAAGCCAATGACATGATCGAGGCTCATGAAGAAACCATCTCTAAGATGGAAGGTCATAGTCGTGACTATGCCGATGAGATATCGGATCTCTCTAATGCTCTTGAGGAAGAGCGTGGGCATCGTTTGGCTCTTGAGGAGTCACACAACGATGACCATGCCAAATTAAAGAAAGACTTGATCATGCTCTTGTTGTGTCTCGTGTTCTAACTTCCGAGAAGGCTAAACTTGGGGTTGATCATGCTAGACTCAAGGAGGAGTTTTATGTACTTGACAAGGCCCATAAGGTCTTGAAAGGTGCTCATGCAAACCTCAAGGAGTCTCATGCTCAACTCCAAGTTAAGCTAACCAAGGAAAAGGCCACATTTCCTCACATGGTCTTAATTGATAATGCAAATGCTACTAACCCATGTTGTGAGCATGTGCATCTTGTGGAGGAGAATGCCAAGTTGAAGGAACAACTCGAGAAAGGTCTTGTGTCATGCATACAAGGCGAGAAGAACCTAAATGACCTTTTGAGCAATCAAAAGGAAGTTGTGGGCAAGGAGGGAGTTGGGTTCTCACCCAAGTCCAAGAAGAAAAAGAAGAACAAGGAGAAGAATAACAAGACCAAACGACCTCCCCCGCTCAAGCAAACCTTTGTGAAGGAGGGAGAGGGTGCTCCTAAGGCGAAGAAGAACAATGCGAAGAGTGGTGATGCCAAAGAGCGCAAAGCCAACTCTCCCAACAAAGCCGGCGACTTTAACCCCTCTTATGTGTTGTGCCGTGCTAGTGATGGGCATGTTTATGCTAAATTTGTTGGTTCTTCTTATGAGTACATTGAATGGTCTATTTGGGTTCCTAAGACCCTTGTTACTAACATCAAAGGACCCATTACTTAATGGGTACCTAAAACCAAGCATTGATCTCTTGTAGGTGTTTGCTTCCGGTGGGGGATCATGGTTGCTCGACAGTGGAGCAACAAATCATATGACCGGGAGCAAGGACTTGGTGGTGGACGTGCAAAAGATCCCATCAATGCCCACCAATGTCGAATGGGGTGATGTCTCACATTCTAAGGTATTGGGTCTTGGCAAGGTTGTCATTTCTCATGATCTAACGATCGAGAAAGTCATGCTTGTTGAGTCCCTTGCGTTCAATTTACTTTCCGTTCGTCAACTCACACTCATGGGTTTTGCCACCTTCTTTGATATTGATACCGTGGCCCTCTTGTGGAGGAAGACTCTTAAAGTAGTGGGCATGTCGAGAACGATCTCTATGTGATTAACTTTTCGAAGCAACCCACTAAGACCGCGACATGCCTAATGGCTAAAGTTGATGTGGGATGGCTTTGGCATCGCCGTTTAGCCCACATCAATATGAGATCTTTGCAAAGTCTTCTCAAGGGGGACCATGTCCGTGGACTAACGAATGTTATTTTTGCCAAAGATCGTGCTTGCAGTGCTTGTATCGAAGGAAAGCTTCATGAGATGGCTCACCCTCCCACGACTATCATCTACTCGAAGAGACCCTTGGAGCTCCTGCACATGGACCTCTTTGGGCCTCCATCCTTTGATAGTCTTGGGGGTAGAAAGTATTGCTTGGTGATTGTGGATAATTATTCAAGATACACTTGGGTATACTTCTTCAAGAGGAAGAGTGAGACTCAACAAACCGTCATCGACTTTGCAAATGAAGCTCAATGTCAAAACAATGCAAAGATCTTGACAATAAGAAGTGACAATGGCACCGAGTTCAAGAACTACACCTTGGATGAGTTCCTTAGTGATGAGGGGATCAAGCATCAATATTCTTCACCATATACCCCTCAACAGAATGGTGTTGCGGAGAGGAAGAACCGGACGTTGATGGATGCGGCAAGGACCATGATGGCGGAGTTCAGGTCTCCATACAACTTTTGGGCCAAAGCCATCAACACTGCATGTCATGCATCCAATCGGCTCTATCTCCGCAAAGGCTTGAACAAGACTCCTTATGAGATACTCACCGGGAACAAGCCCAATCTCAAGTACTTCCGGGTGTTCGGGTGTAAGTGTTTCATTCGCAAGAAAGGTGTTCATTTGTCTAAATTTGAGGCTAGAGCTTATGAGGGCATATT
This sequence comes from Triticum dicoccoides, assembly GCF_002162155.2. Lineage (NCBI taxonomy): Eukaryota > Viridiplantae > Streptophyta > Magnoliopsida > Poales > Poaceae > Triticum > Triticum dicoccoides. The sequence continues at coordinate 719,549,227 of NC_041393.1, read as the reverse complement.
TGTTGGTTATGCTACAAACTCTCATGCTTACCGTGTTCTCAACAAGTCCACCGGACTCATTGAGGAGATGTGTAACGTGGAGTTTGACGAAAATAACGGCTCCCAAGTGGAGGAAAGTGGTACTTGTGATGTAGGTGATGAAATTCCTCCCCAAGCCATAAGAAGAATGGGTATTGGTCATATTCTACCCATTGAGGAACCCCTTGTGGCCGAAGGAGAAGGACAATGCTCCACTCAAGTGGAGCCTTCATCTACTCAAGACCCACACACTTCCGAATAACAAAGTGTAGGCCCTCAACCTCGGGAACAAGACCAAGGGCAAGATCAATCTCAAGATGATGGTCAACCTCCAATTGATTCCCAAGGTCAAGTTCTCCCCCTCGAGCAAGTTCAAGATCATGAGCAAGCTCAAGATCAAGAACAAGCTCAAGACGACACTCAAGATGATCAAGCTAACCCTCCTCCTTCCACTTCCGAGGAGGAATTAGAGCGTCGTGCCGCGAAGATTGCTTCCAAACTCACCACCAAAGGCCATCTCATGGAAAATGTGGTTGGAAGTCTAAGAAAGGGGGTAAGCACTCGTAGACAATTAGCAAACTATTGTGAACATCATGCGTTTGTCTCTTGTGTTGAACCCCAAAAGGTCTATGAGGCGCTCGAAGACTCGGATTGGCTCAATGACATGCATGAAGAACTCAACAACTTCGAGTACAACAAGGTGTGGAGGTTGGTGCCAAGGCCATCGGGGAACCACAATGTCATTGGAACCAAGTGGATCTTCAAGAACAAGCAAGATGCTCATGGGAACATCATTCGCAACAAGGCAAGATTGGTAGCACAAGGCTACTCCCAAGTCGAGGGTATCGACTACGGTGAAACCTTTGCTCCCGTTGCTCGTCTTGAATCCATACGTTTGTTGATTGCTTATGATTCCCATCACAACTTTAAGTTGCAACAAATGGATGTGAAAAGTGCTTTTCTTAATGGTCCCATTAATGAGTTGGTTTATGTCAAGCAACCCCCCGGGTTCGAGGATCCTTACTTCCCGGATCATGTGTATCAACTCGATAAGGCACTCTATGGCCTTAAACAAGCCCCACGTGCGTGGTATGACCACCTTACCGAGTTGTTACAAGATCGTGGATTTTAAGTTGGGCAAATCGATCCCACTCTTTTTACTAAGAAGGTCAAAGGGGAGTTTTTTGTGTGCCAACTATATGTTGATGACATTATTTTTGGTTCCCCTAACAAAGCTTTCAATGAAGAATTTGCCGCTCTCATGACCTCTAAGTTCAAGATGTCCTCGATGGGAGAGTTGAAGTTCTTCCTTGGTTTTGATATCAAACAAAGAAGAGAAGGTACCTTCATCAACCAAGCCAAATACACTCAAGACATGCTTAAGAGATTCAAGCTAAGTGATGTCAAGCCGGCCTCTACTCCGATGCCCACCAAGTGCCAACTTGACATTGATCCCAATGGTAAAGCGGTGGATCAAAAGGTATATTGCTCTATGATTGGTTCCTTGCTTTACCTTTGTGCATCTAGACCGGATCATGTTGAGTGTGGGAATGTGTGCACGGTTTCAAGCCGCACCAAAGGAAAGCCACTTTGTGGCGGTCAAGCAAATCTTTCGATATTTGGCTCATACCCCAAACTTTGGCCTATGGTACCCAAGAGGAGCTAACTTCAAGCTTGAAGGATTCATGGATTCTGATTGGGCGGGAGACAAGGTGGATAGGAAGTCCACTTTCGGAGGGTGCCAATTTCTTGGTTGCTCTTTGGTAAGTTGGTCTTCTAAGAAGCAAAGTTGTGTATCTCTCTCGTCCAGCGAAGCAGAATATGTGGCGGCCGGTAGTTGTTGTGCACAACTCTTATGGATGAGGCAAACTTTAAAGGAGTATGGTGTCATGTGTGACAAAGTGCCTCTTTGGTTTGACAATGGAAGTGCCATCAAGATTTCTCTCAACCCGGTGCAACACTTCAAGACGAAGCATATTGAGATCCGGTATCACTTCATCCGGGATCACATTAGGCAAGGGGAGATCGAGCTCAAGTATGTCAACACTCATGATAATCTTGCAGATATTTTCACGAAGCCCTTGGATGAAGCAAGATTTCGCGAGTTAAGGCATGAGCTAAATATCATTGATTCGAGCAATGTGACTTGAAACCGTGCACCCCCACCACACTCAACTTGTTGTCTAGTTTAGATGTAGGCATGGACATAGGGGGAGTGTTGTTCTCTCAATGAACTCTCCCTCCCCCCGTTAGGCATAAATTGATTTAGTCTTTCACTTTAACCATATTTATGGTACTAGTGCTTCAAGGACGAGTTTTGGTCATGGGTCCAAGGTTAAAATCTTCGCGACGCCATACCTCTTGACTCAAACATAGGTGGCCTCGGCCACCGCCCTCTCTTGAAGAGGTGTGTTCTGTTCTGTTGTTAGTGTGTTTGTGGTCTGGTTGGTCTTTCTTCTTTCTTGGCTGTGTTTTTCCCGTTCTTTTTGAGCTTAAGCGTGTGTTTAGAGGCCCGTGGTTGCTGAGCGGTACTACCGCAGGTGGTGTGCGGTACTACCGCTCTAAGCAGTACTACCGCCTACCAGCGTGGTACTACCGCTGCGAGGCAGGGGCGGGGGGTTATATCGGGGGCAAGGGGAGTTTTCTTCTCCCCCATACCCATTCGCTCACCCCCACGACCCTGTTCGTGTCTCCAGCAATCGGCGCCGCGGGAGGGCTCCAGTGGATCTCCCTCTCCGGGGCGCTCCTCTCCATTTCCTTCGGTGGAGTCGGTCCCCATCTTGTCCTCTTGCCATGGATGCCGGTATTGCCCCCGTTCCCTCTTTCTTCTTGTCTAGATTTCCAATCTAGCATCTTAGGGGCAATAGTGGTTGCATCTCTAGATTTTTGGCCAAATCTAGGCTTGAGTAGGATGGAGAAGGCTTCTAGGCAGTTTGGATTGGTGTTTGGTAGGAGTATTTTTGAATTTGGTAGGACGGTAGTGCCGGATCTGACCACGGCAGTAGGAAACTACTGTTTCCCGTCTCAAGCGGTACTACAGCTTGGAGCGGTACTGCCGCTAACTGGTCGTTGTACTACCGCTCTCTACCAGTTTCCACCATACTTCTACTAATCAGTGATCCTTTTTGGTTGTGTTTGGTGGCTTATGCTCGTTCTTTCTGGTTGTTTGCGTGTTCGTGTGTGTGGTTCCAGGTGATGAGCTTCCTAAGCATTAGACTCGGCGTGTCAACCCCGGTCGTGCCACGTCCAAGCGGTATCGTAGAACTGAGTCTGCAGGAGGTTCCTCAAGTGCTGCTCCTCCACCCCAACTCCAGAAGAAGCCTGGTGTCAAGCCGAAGCCAGGCAAAACTGTGCCAGAAATGCCAGCCAAGGAGTTCTGGGCAAGACGTCACCGCAACCCCTATGAGGCAGACCAAGATCCCACTTTGGTCAACCGTCCGTTCTGGAATAGGTTTCAGTTTGCCATCTTCTTTGATGTTCTCAAGGCCAAGAAGAACCTCTATGTTAATGTGCACTCCATCGACACCGACCATATGGAGAAGGATCCTGATTACTTTGGTGAAGCTCTTCAGATGTGCACTCAACTAAACATTCTTGGTGTCATGCAGTTCAACAAAGATTATGATGCTGATATTGTGGCCCAATTCTATGCCACGGTTCATCTCGGGACTGATGAGGATAGGACACTGACTTGGATGACCAATGGCAAGTTGCTTTCAGTCAAGTGGAAGGCGTTCATGAAATTGATTGGGGTGGAAGATCAAGGGCTTGCATATCCTGTCGGCTTTCGCCCTCACCGCAAACCCTCCGCCACTCACAAGCAAGCTCTATGGCCGTAATGCACTTTGAAGATCAACCCCGAGATGAAGAAGGAAACATATGAGCTTCCTGCCTTTCTGGACATTCTTCACCGTGTCTTCCGTGAGACTCTTTTCCCTCGCATTGGGAATCTGGATATGGTTCATTCTTATGTCGTGGACATGCTTCTCTTCTGCCAGCGTGAGAAGGAACAAAACACCGGAAAGTCCCTGGACATATCCCACGTTGTGTGGTCTGAGCTGTTATCTGCTATCTCCGAACGCAAGTGCCCGATTTATGGTTCATTCATCATGCTGCTTATTGAGCAGGCCTGGGGTCGTGTCTATCCCAAGGTGATGCTAGAGACCGGGGAGTTGGTTTCTCACGACGTCAAGTGTCTGAGGAAAAAGGACAACTGGGGCTCTCCGGTCCCTAAAACTGGAGTTCCTTCGTCTGCCACTGCCATGGAGACCGAGGAGGAGGCTGAGGCTGAGGCTAAGGATGACGATGACTATGTGCCTTCTGCAACAGATCCCTCTTGGGCAAAGAAGCTCAAGCTCAAGATGAAGAAGTTGTTCTGCATGGAGGCTCATGGTCAGTACATGACTCATGTGGGTGAGAAGAAGGCCCGTCGTCGTCACAAGGAGCTCATGCGCCAGTTGGGTGCCACCGTTAACAGTGGATCTGAGGACCAGCTTACTGAGGAGGAGGAGTGGATTCAGCAGCACTGCCCGTGGACCGATTCTGATGCCGAGCACTTCCCGACCGATGATGGTGGTGAAGACGATCCCGCTGAGACCTGATTCTCTTGCTATCACCTGGAGCTGTAGCAACACTCCCTCTCCTTTTTGGGTGTCTCGATGCCAAAGGGGGAGAGAGTTTAGGGATTTGTGTTGTGTTTTCCGTCATTTGTGTTTTCTCGCGTTTGCCTGGTTTGGTTTGTGTCTGGTTTGTGTCAGTGAGACCTAAGTTCTAGTCATATGGTGTGAGACATATGCTACCTTATCTTTCGAATATCTTTATCTATGTCTATCTAGCTTATGAGTTACATGCTTATCCTGTTATCTATGTTGCTCTCATATATCATGCTTAGGTAATTGGTCTCTAAAATGTAGGGGGAGCGTTGATCCTGGTATCCGTGCCGTGTAGTCCAAAGCACTTATCTAAACAACACACATCCAGGGGGAGCCCTTCTACATTTTAGGACGGTGGGGCTTTGCGCCGATCCTACATCTTCCCTGTTTGTGCAAATCCCGTATTGTCATCAATCCACCAAAAAGGGGGAGATAGTAAGGGCATATTTATCCCCAAGATGTTTTGGTGATTGATGACAATGCTTTTGCGGACTAATCGTGTGCGTTGAGTTCTTTCAGAGATTCATCCTTTGGCACGAGACGATTACTTCCCCTCGGTGTTTTATTCAAGACGGTGTAGCTCCTTTCGTTTCTCTGCTGGTGGTCTAGTTTCGTAGGAGTCACCGTACTATCAAGAGGGGATCCGCTTTGGTAAGGCTAGGGTGGAATCAACACGTACACATCCTTATCACACCCGTTTCTTCTTTCCGCTTCATTGCAGCTATATTTCCTTAATCTGTGCCTGCCTGTCCTATCCCAGCGGTAGTACTGCGGTCTGAAGCGGTAGTACCGCCGAAGCTCGTCAAGCGGTAGTACCGCTCCCCGAGCGGTAGTACCGCTCCCTGAGCGGTAGTACCGCTTGTGAGCTTCGGCCATAGTACCGCAGTGGTTCTTGGCTACTACCGCCTCGATTCTCGACTGCTGTTTTTCGTGTTGGGTTTTACGGTACTAGTAGCGGCAGTAGGGGCGGTAGTACCGCTCCAAGCGGTAGTACCGCCTATACTGCCGCGGTAGTACCGCTCTAGGGCCAGGACCCTGCATCCCTCGTCAGCGCGGCAGTACCGCTGGGAGGGAGCGGTAGTACCGCTTATCAGCGGTAGTACCGCCCTGCCCAAGCGGTAGTACCGCTCTGTGCGTGGCTGGTTGGTGGGTAACGGTTGGATTGTTTCCCCCACTATATAAAGGTGTCTTCTTCCCCAAAGTTGACTTACCTCTTTCCCCAAAGCTCCATTGTTGCTCCAAGCTCCATTTTCGCCCGATCTCTCTCCCTAGCCAATCAAACTTGTTGATTTGCTCGGGATTGGTTAAGAAGCCCACGAGCTACACTTCCACCAAGAGAAATTTGATTCCCCCACTTATCCCTAGCGGATCTTGTTACTCTTGGGTGTTGAGCACCCTAGACGGTTGAGGTCACCTCGAAGCCATACTCCATTGTGGTGAAGCTTCGTGGCGTTGTTGGAAGCCTCCAAGTGTTGTGGAGATAGCCCCAATCTTGTTTGTAAAGGTTCGGTCGCCGCCTTCAAGGGCACCAATAGTGGAATCACGGCTTCTCGCATTGTGTGAGGGCGTGAGGAGATTACGGTGGCCCTAGTGTCTTCTTGGGAGGCATTGTGCCTCCACACCGCTCTAACGGAGACGTACTTACCTTTAAAAGGAAGGAACTTCGGTAACACATCCTCGTCTCCACCGGCTCCACTCTTGGTTATTTCGTGCCTTTACTTTTGCAAGCTTACTTGTGTTGTATCTATTGCTTGCTTGTGTGCTAGTTGTCTTTGCATGATATAGGTTGTCCACGTAGTTGCACATCTAGACAACCTATTTCATTGCAAGGTTTAAATTGTTAAAGAAAAGCTTAAAAATTGTTGGTTGCCTATGCACCCCCTCTAGTCAACCATATCGATCCTTTCACCTACGTACCCCGAAAACATCCAGGGGCACCACGAAACACAATTTCCACCGCCGTAACATTCTGTATCCGCGAGATCCCATCTTGGAGCCTTCGCCGACACTCTGCCGGAGGGGGAATCGACCATGGAGGGCTTCTACATCAACATCCTTGCCCCTCCGATGAGTTGTGGGTAGTTTACCACAGACCTACGGGTCCATAGTTATTAGCTAGATGGCTTCTTCTCTCTTTTTGGATCTCAATATAATGTTCTCCCCCTCTCTTGTGGAGATCTATTCGATGTAATCTCTTTTTGCAGTGTGTTTGTCGAGATCCGATGAATTGTGGGTTTATGATCAGATTTATCTATGGATAATAACTGAATCTTCTCTGATTTCTTTTATGTATGATTGAGTTATCTTTGCAAGTCTCTTCGACTTATCAGTTTGGTTTGGCCTACTAGATTGATCTTTCTTGCCATGGGAGAAGTGCTTAGCTTTGGGTTCAATCTTGCGGTGTTCTTACCCAGTGACAGAAAGGGTTGCAAGACACGTATTGTATTGTTGCCATCGAGAATAACAAGATGGGGTTTATATCATATTGCATGAGTTTATCCCTCTACATCATGTCATCTTTCTTAATGCGTTACTCTGTTCTTATGAACTTAATACTCTAGATGCAGGCAGGAGTCAGTCGATGTGTGGAGTAATAGTAGTAGATGCAGGCAGGAGTCGGTCTACTTGTTATGGACGTGATGCCTATATACATGATCATGCCTAGATAATCTCATAACTATGCGCTTTTCTATCAATTGCTCGACAGTATTTTGTTCACCCACCGTAATACTTATGCTATCTTGAGAGAAGCCTCTAGTGAAACCTATGGCCCCCGGGTCTAGCTCTTATCATATTTGCTTTCAATCTACTTTTATTTGCATCTTTACTTTTTGCATCTATATTATAAAATACCAAAAATATATTTATCTCATCTTACTATCTCTATCAGATCTCACTTCCGCAAGTGGTCGTGAAGGGATTGACAACCCCTTTATTGCGTTGGTTGCGAGTGATAAGCCACAAGTGTAGGGGATCGCAACAGCTTTCGAGGGTGAAATAGAACCCAAATTTATTGATTCGACACAAGGGGATCCAAAGAATATTCTTGAGTATTAGCAGTTGAGTTGTCAATTCAACCACACCTGGATAACTTAGTATCTGCAACAAGGTATTTAGTAGCAAAGGTGGTATGATAATAAAGGTAACGGTAGCAACAGTAAAGATAAATGTTTTTGGGTTTTTGTAGTAGTTGTAACAGTAGCAACGGAAAAGTAAATAAGCGAAGAACAATATATGAAAAGCTCGTAGGCAATGGATCAGTGATGGATAATTATGCCGGATGCGATTCCTCATGCAATAGTTATAACATAGGGTGATATAGAACTAGCTCCAATTCATCAATGTAATGTAGTCATGTATTCCGTAAATAGTCATACGTGCTTATGGAAAAGAACTTGTATGACGCCTTTTGTCCTACCCTCCCGTGGCAGCGGGGTCCTAGTGGAAACTAAGGGATATTAAGGCCTCCTTTTAATAGAGAACCGGACCAAAGCATTAACACATAGTGAATACATGAACTCCTCAAACTACGGTCATCACCAAGAAATATCCTGATTATTGTCACTTCGGGGTTGTCGGATCATAACACATAATAGGTGACTATAGACTTGCAAGATAGGATCAAGAACACACATATATTCATGAAAACATAATAGGTTCAGATCTGAAATCATGGCACTCGGGCCCTAGTGACAAGCATTAAGCATAACAAAGTCATAGCAACATCAATCTCAGAACATAGTGGATACTAGGGATCAAACCCTAACAAAACTAACTTGATTACATGGTAAATCTCATCCAACCCATCACCGTCCAGCAAGCCTACAATGGAATTACTCACGCATGGCGGTGAGCATCATGAAATTGGTGATGGAGGATGGTTGATGATGACAACGGCGACGAATCCCCCTCTCCGGAGCCCCGAACGGATTCCATATCAGCCCTCCCGAGAGAGATTATGGCTTGGCGGTAGCTCCGTATCGTAAAACGTGATGAAACTTTCTCTCTGATTTTTTTCTCCCCGAGACGGAATATATGGAGTTGGAGTTGAGGTCGGAGGAGGTCCAGGGTTCCCACGAGATAGGAGGCTGCACCCTAGGGGGGGCACGCCCCCTGTCTCGTGGACAGGCTGTGGGCCCCCTGGCATTAATTCTTTCGCCAAAAATTCTTATTAATTCCAAAAAGTGCCTCCGTGGATTTCCAGGACATTCCGAGAACTTTTCCTTTCTACACATAAAACAACATCATGGTAGTTCTGCTGAAAACAGCGTCAGTCCGGGTTAGTTTCATTCAAATCATGCAAGTTAGAGTCCAAAACAAGGGCAAAAGTGTTTGGAGAAGTAGATATGTTGGAGACGTATCTACTGCCCCAAGCTTAAACCTTTGCTTGTCCTCAAGCAATTCAGATAAACTGAAAGTGATAAAGAAAATCTTTTACAAACTCTTTTTGCTCTTGTTGTTGTAAACATGAAAAGCCAGCATTCAAGTTTCAGCAAATATTATGAACTAACCATACTCACAATAACACATAGGTCTCACAATCACTCATATCAATAGCATAATCAGCTAGCAAGCCATAATAATAAAACTCGGATGACAACACTTTCTCAAAATAACTATAACATGATATAACAAAATGGTATCTCGCTAGCCCTTTCTGAGACCACAAAACATAAATGCAGAGCACCTTTAAAGATCAAGGACTGACTAAACATTGTAATTCATGGTAAAAGAGATCCAGTCAAGTCATACCCAATATAAACCAATAATAATGAATGCAAATGACAGTGTGCTCTCCAGCGGGTGCTTTTAATAAGAAGGGTGATGACTCAACATAAAAGTAAATAGATAGGCCCTTCGTAGAGGGAAGCAGGGATTTGTAGAGGTGCTAGAGCTCGATTTTAAAATAGAGATTGAATAACATTTTGAGCGGCATACTTTTGCTGTTAGCGCAACACCTATGAGATGGCTGTATCTTCCATACTACATGCATTATAGGCAATTCCCAAATAGAATGGTAAAGGTTTATACTCCCCCAACCACCAACAAGCATCAATCCATGGCTTGCTCGAAACAACGAGTGCCTCCAACATACAACAGCCCTGGGGGAGTTTTGTTTAATTATTTTGATTTGCTTTGATCTTTTTGGATCATGGGACTGGGCATCCCGGTTACCGGCCCCTTCTCGTGAATGAGGAGCGGAGTCCACTTCTCTGAGAATAACCCACCTAGCATGGAAGATATAGGCAGCCCTAGTTGTAACATGAGCTGCTCGAGCATACAAAACAGAATTTCATTTGAAGGTTTGGAGTTTGGCACATACAAATTTACTTGGAACGGCAGGTAGATACCGCATATAGGAAGGTATAGTGGACACATATGGAACAACTTTGGGATTTAAGGAGTTTGGATGCACAAGCAGTATTCCTGCTTAGTACAAGTGAAGGCTAGCAAAAGACTGCGGAGCGACCAACTGAGAGAGCGACAACAATCATAAGCATGCATTAAATTAATTCACACTGAGTACAAGCATGAGTAGGATATAATCCACCATGAACATAAATATCGTGAAGGCTATGTTGATTTGATTCAACTACACGCGTGAACATGTGCCAAGTCGAGTCACTCAATTCATTCAAAGGAGGATACCATCCCATCATATCACATCATAATCATTCTAATAGCATGTTGGCACGCAAGGTAAACCATTATAACTCATAGCTAATCAAGCATGGCACAAGTAACTATAATCTCTAAATGTCATTGCAAATATGTTTACTTCATAATAGATGACTCAGGAATGATGAACTCATCATATTTACAAAAACAAGAGAGGTCGAGTTCATACCAGCTTTCCTCATCCCAATAAGTCCATCATATATCGTCATTATTGCTTTTCACTCGCACGACCGAACAATGTGTATAATAATAAGAGTGCACGTGCATTGGACTAAGCTGGAATATGCAAGCATTCAACTCAAGAGAGAAGACAAGTAATATGGGCTCTAAATTAAATAAACAATTGTGCATATAAGAGCCACTAAGCATTTTCAATATGGTCTTCTCGACCCCCAAAGGAAAGAAAAGAAAATAAACTATTTACACGGGAAAGCTCCCAACAAGTAAAAGAAGAACGAGAAATCTTATTGGGTTTTCACTTTAATTCTACTACAAGCAAGGAAATTAAACTAACTAATTTTTTTGTTTTTTCTCAAGGTTTATCAAACACACAAGAAGAAAACTAGAAAAAGAAATTTAAACTAACATGGATAATACAATGAAAGAGTATGAGCACCGACGACTTGTGTGTGAACATGAATGTAAAGTCGGTGAGAAATACATACTCCCCCAAGCTTAGGCTTTTGGCTTAAGTTGGTTTAATACCAAGGACCGCCTTGCTGGTCATCTCCGGATCCCACTGGACAGATGATGCACGATAAGGGTCCAGCTCAGGTTCCGGCTCAGGTTCAGGTTCTGGAGTAAAAGCTTGGGCTCGATGGTTGTTCACCGCTTCTAGTGTGACAAGAAAATTTTCTGCAAGCAAATCAAACAACAGAGGCGCAGGCAAAATAATAATCTCAATTTTTTTATTGAATAAGTTTATACAAAAGCATCTTTTCTTCGTTGTCAACAATAAACTTGTGTGCTACCATGCTCTTGTAATCTAAAATGTGATGAGGCAATTTCGTCTCCTCTTCCTCATGGTGCCTAATGGGTATCTGAAAATGTCTAGCAAGACGTGCAACATAGATACCTCCAAATATGGGACCTTTTGTACGGTTCAGGGCTAGTCGTTTAGCAATGACGGCACCCATATTAAAATTATTGTCCCCAAGCAAAGCATGTTGAAGAATGATAATACCAGGAACGCTCAAATTCCCACTATTTCCACGACCAATCAAGCATCTACTAGCAAATATAGCAAAATAGCGTAAAACAGGAAAGTGTATGCTAGAGACCTTCGCCTCAGAGCCCTTCTTTGGCTCCTCTACAGCAATAGTATTAACAAAGCCACCCACATCTTCACGATGGGGTTCATCTAATTCTCCCTCATAAGGTATCCTACATACCGCGCAAAAATGACGTAAATACATTTCTTTGAATTCATCATATAAATGAAATGATACTGCAGGCGGTGATTTCTTAGGATAATAATAAAAGTTTTGCACGAAAGTATTGGTAAGTAAGAGATACTGATTGATTCGGTCGTTGATGAAACCGGTGAGGCCTGCAATCTCGATTAAAGCATAAAAGTCTTCATGGATTCTGGCTTCTTTCAAGAAATCCTCGCATGACCATTCACACGATCGTACTTCCGCTAAGCGAGGAAGATTATACTTGGCTTTTTCCTTCTCTTTGGCTTGTTTTTCCTCAGAGCTTTGGCTCGAAGAGCCTTTAAAGAGCCTCCTTAACATTTTCTGAAATTTTAGTAACTTCAAAATAAAAGGGGATAAAACTAAACAAGATTGATAGCAACTACTCCTACAAGTGCCTATAGCCTATATCATGCATTGGAATTTCTTGGGACCTCAAAAATTTAACATGCAAGCTCAAGAACATGGTCGCCTAAGCAGCAAAAATTTGCAATGAATAAAGCACTAGAACAAAAACTAATTGGACCAATGGAGGAGTCACATACCAAGCAACAATCTCCCAAAGCAGTTTTGTGAATGGAGCTTTGAGCTAGGAGATCGAAAATCGCAGCAAAACGAGCTAGAACTCGTGTTTGAGCTGGATGGGGATTTTTTTGGGTAGAAGATGAAGTGTGTGGGTGCTGGTATAAGTGGAGGGGAGCCACCAGGGGCCCACGAGACAGGGGGGCGTGCCCTACATGGGGGCCCCTCTTCTCTCGTGGCCGGGTGCTTGCCCCTCCTGCAGTGTTTTCAGTGCCTAAAATCCTCAAATATTCCAGAAAAAATCATACTAAATTTGCAGGGCATTTGGAGCACTTTTATTTTCGGACTATTTTTTAATGCACGGATAATTTAGAAAACAGACGGGTAATACTATTTTTGCTTTATTTATTCTAAATAACAGAAAGTAAAAAGAGGGTACAGAAGGTTGTGCCTTCTAGTTTCATCCATCTCGTGATCATCAAAATGAACCCGCTAACAAGGTTGATCAAGTCTTGTTAACAAACTCATTCCGAATAACACGGAACCGGAGAAATTTCGAATAACACTAAGTTACCTCAACGGGATATGAAAATCCCCAACAATAAGAATATCATACTTTTTGTTGACAGTGGGGAGAGGAAATTCAAAACCTCCAAAATGATAGTTGGAACCTTTTCAATAGAATTGATGCTATGAACTTGAGATTGTTTCCTCGGAAAGTGTACCGTATGCTCATTACCATTAACATGAAAAGTGACATTGCCTTTGTTGCAATCAATAATAGCCCATGCAGTATTAAGAAAAGGTCTACCAAGGATAATAGACATACTATCATCCTCGGGAATATCAAGAATAACAAAGTCCGTTAATATAGTGACATTTGCAACCACAGCAGGCACATCCTCACAAATACCAACATGTATAGCAGTTGATTTATCAGCCATTTGCAAAGATATTTCAGTAGGTGTCAACTTATTCAATTCAAGTCTACGATATAAAGAGAGAGAGAGGCATAACACTAACACCAGCTCCAAGATCACATAAAGTAGTTATGACATAATTTCTTTTAACGGAGCATGGTACAGTTGGAACACCCGAATCTCCAAGTTTCTTTGGTATTCCACCCTTAAAAGTGTAATTAGCAAGCATGGTGGAAATTTCAGCTTCCGGTTGTTGGGTAACGTTGCAGAAAACAAAAATTTTCCTACTCGTTTCACCAAGATCATCTAGGAGTTCATCTAGCAACGAGTGATTAGATGCATCTACATACCTTTGTAGATCGCGCACGGAAGCGTTCAAAAGAACGGTGATGATGTAGTCGTACTCGACGTGATCCAAATCACCGATGACCAGCGCCGAACGGACGGCACCTCCGCGTTCAACACACGTACGGGACGGGAGACGTCTCCTCCTTCTTGATCCAGCAAGGGGAAGGAGAGGTTGATGAAGATCCAGCAGCACGACGGCGTGGTGGTGGATGCAGGGTGTCACCGCAGCAGGGCTTCGCCGAGACTACGAGGGAGAGACGTAACGGGGGGAGGTGGAGGCGCCAGGGGCTGGTGTAAAATCCCTCCTCTCCCCCCACTATATATAGGGGTGCCAGGGGGGGCGCCGGCCCTAGTAGATGGCATCTACTAGGGGGGGCGGCGGCCAAGGGGAGGTTTCCCTCCCCCCCAAGGCACCTAGGGGTGCCTTCCACCACATGGACTCTTCCATGGTGGAAACCCTAGGCACATGGGCCTATAGGGGCTGGTGCCCTTGGACCATCTAGGCCAAGGCGCACCCCCTACAGCCCATGTGGCCCCCCGGGATAGGTGGCCCCACCCGGTGGACCCCCGGGACCCTTCCGGTGGTCCCGGTACAATACCGATAACCCCGAAACTTGTCCCGATGCCCGAAATAGCACTTCCTATATATAATTCTTTACCTCCGGACCATTCCGGAACTCCTCGTGACGTCCGGGATCTCATCCGGGACTCCGAACAACATTCGGGTTTCTGCATATACATATCTTCATAACCCTAGCGTCACCGAACCTTAAGTGTGTAGACCCTACGGGTTCGGGAGACAAGCAGACATGACCGAGACGACTCTCCGGTCAATAACCAACAGCGGGATCTGGATACCCATGTTGGCTCCCACATGCTCCATGATGATCTCATCGGATGAACCACGATGTCGAGGATTCAATCAATCCCGTACGCTATTCCCTTTGTCTATCGATATGTTACTTGCCCGAGATTCGATCGTCGGTATCCCAATACCTCGTTCAATCTCGTTACCGGCAAGTCACTTTACTCGTACCGTAATGCATGATCCCGTGACCAGACACTTGGTCACTCTGAGCTCATTATGATGAAGCATTACCGAGTGCGCCCAGTGATACCTCTCCGTCATACGGAGTGACAAATCCCAGTCTTGATCCATGTCACCCAACAGACACTTTCGGAGATACCCGTAGTCTACCTTTATAGTCACCCAGTTACGTTGTGACGTTTGGCATACCCAAAGCACTCCTACGGTATCCGGGAGTTACACGATCTCATGGTCTAAGGAAAAGATACTTTGACATTGGAAAACTCTAGCAAACGAACTATACGATCTTGTGCTATGTTTAGGATTGGGTCTTGTCCATCACATCATTCTCCCAATGATGTGATCTCGTTATCAATGACATCCAGTGTCCATAGTCAGGAAACCATGACTATCTGTTGATCAACGAGCTAGTCAACTAGAGGCTCACTAGGGACATGTTGGTGTCTGTTATTCACACATGTATTACGATTTCCGGATAACACAATTGTAGCATGAATAAAGACAATTATCATGAACGAGGAAATATAATAATAATGCTTTTATTATTGCCTCTAGGGCATATTTCCAACAGTCTCCCACTTGCACTAGAGTCAATAATCTAGTTACATTGTGATGAATCGAACACCCATGGAATTCTGGTGTTGATCATGTTTTGCTCTAGGGAGAGGTTTAGTCAACGGATCTGCTACATTCAGGTCCGTATGTACTTTACAAATCTCTATGTCTCCATCTTGAACATTTTCACGAATGGAGTTGAAGCGATGCTTGATGTGCCTTGTCTTCTTGTGAAACCTGGGCTCCTTGGCAAGTGCAATAGCTCCAGTGTTGTCACAGAAGAGCTTGATCGGCCCCGACGCATTGGGTATGACTCCTAGGTCGGTGATGAACTCCTTCACCCATATTGCTTCATGTGCTGCCTCCGAGGCTGCCATGTACTCCGCTTCACATGTAGATCCCGCCACGACGCTTTGCTTGCAACTGCACCAGCTTACTGCCCCACCATTCAAAATATACACGTATCCGGTTTGTGACTTAGAGTCATCCAGATCTGTGTCGAAGCTAGCGTCGACGTAACCCTTTACGACGAGCTCTTCGTCACCTCCATAAACGAGAAACATTTCCTTAGTCCTTTTCAGGTACTTCAGGATATTCTTGACCGATGTCCAGTGTTCCTTGCCGGGATTACTTTGGTACCTACCTACCAAACTGATGGCAAGGTTTACATCAGGTCTGGTACACAGCATGGCATACATAATAGAACCTATGGCTGAGGCATAGGGGATGACGCTCATCTCTTCTATATCTTCTGCCGTGGTCGGACATTGAGCTGAGCTCAATTTCACACCTTGTAACACAGGCAAGAACCCTTTCTTGGATTGATCCATATTGAACTTCTTCAATATCTTATCAAGGTATGTGCTTTGTGAAAGACCTATGAGGCGTCTCGATCTATCTCTATAGATTTTGATGCCTAATATATAAGCAGCTTCTCCAAGGTCCTTCATTGAAAAACTTTTATTCAAGTAGGCCTTGATGCTGTCCAAGAGTTCTATATCATTTCCCATCAAAAGTATGTCATCTACATATAATATGAGAAATGCTACAGAGCTCCCACTCACTTTCTTGTAAATGCAGGCTTCTCCATAAGTCTGTGTAAACCCAAACGCTTTGATCATCTCATCAAAGCGAATGTTCCAACTCCGAGATGCTTGCACCAGCCCATAAATCGAGCGTTGGAGCTTGCACACTTTGTCAGCATTCTTAGGATCGACAAAACCTTCCGGCTGTATCATATACAATTCTTCCTTAAGGAAACCATTAAGGAATGCCGTTTTGACGTCCATTTGCCATATTTCGTAATCATAGAATGCGGCAATTGCTAACATGATTCGGACGGACTTCAGCTTCGCTACCGGCGAGAAAGTCTCATCGTAGTCAACCCCTTGAACTTGTCGATAACCCTTAGCGACAAGCCGAGCTTTATAGATGGTCACATTACCATCCGCGTCTGTCTTCCTCTTAAAGATCCATTTATTTTCTATGGCTCGCCGCTCAACGGGCAAGTCAGTCAAAGTCCATACTTTGTTTTCATACATGGATCCTATCTCAGATTTCATGGCTTCCAGCCATTTTTCGGAATCCGGGCCCGCCATTGCTTCTTCATAGTTCGAAGGTTCACCGTTGTCTAACAGCATGATTTCCAAGACAGGGTTGCCGTACCACTCTGGTGCGGAACGTGTCCTTGTGGACCTTCGAATTTCAGTAGGGGCTTGATCAGAAGTATCTTGATCATTGTCATTAACTTCCTCTCTAGTCGGTGCAGGCACCTCAGGAACATTTTCTTGAGTTGCGCCATTTTCCGGTTCAAGAGGTAATACTTCATCAAGCTCTACTTTCCTCCCACTTACTTCTTTCGAGAGAAACTCTTTCTCCAGAAAGGACCCATTCTTGGCAACAAAGACCTTGCCTTCGGATCTGAGGTAGAAGGTGTACCCAATAGTTTCTTTTGGGTATCCTATGAAGACGCATTTTTCCGACTTGGGTTCGAGCTTTTCAGGTTGAAGTTTCTTGACATAAGCATCGCATCCCCAAACTTTTAGAAACGACAGCTTAGGTTTCTTCCCAAACCACAATTCATACGGTGTCGTCTCAACGGATTTCGACGGAGCCCTATTTAAAGTGAATGCGACAGTCTCTAAAGCATAGCCCCAAAAAGAAAGCGATAAATCGGTAAGAGACATCATAGATCGCACCATATCTAACAGAGTGCGATTACGACGTTCGGACACACCATTACGCTGAGGTGTTCCAGGCGGCGTGAGTTGTGAAACTATTCCACATTTTCTTAAGTGTGCCCCAAACTCGTGACTCAAGTATTCTCCTCCACGATCTGATCGTAGAAACTTGATTTTCCTGTCACGTTGATTTTCAACCTCACTCTGAAATTCCTTGAACTTTTCAAAGGTTTCAGACTTGTGTTTCATTAAGTAGATATACCCATACCTACTTAAATCATCAGTGAGGGTGAGAACATAACGATAGCCACCGCGAGCCTCAACACTCATTGGACCGCACACATCAGTATGTATGATTTCCAATAAGTCGGTTGCTCGCTCCATTGTTCCTGAGAACGGAGTCTTGGTCATTTTACCCATAAGGCATGGTTCGCATGTGTCAAATGATTCATAATCAAGAGACTCTAAAAGTCCATCAGCATGGAGCTTCTTCATGCGTTTGACACCTATGTGACCAAGGCGGCAGTGCCACAGGTATGTGGGACTATCATTATCAACCTTACGTCTTTTGGCACTCACATTATGAACATGTGTAGCATCACGTTCGAGATTCATAAAGAATAAACCATTCACCATAGGAGCATGACCATAAAACATATCTCTCATAAAAATGGAACAACCATTATTCTCAGATTTAAAAGAGTAGCCATCTCGAATTAAACGAGATCCTGATACAATGTTCATGCTCAAAGCTGGCACTAAATAACAATTATTAAGGTTTAAAACTAATCCCGAAGGGAGATGCAGAGGTAGCGTGCCGACGGCGATCACATTGACCTTGGAACCATTCCCGACGCGCATCGTCACCTCGTCCTTTGCCAGTTTCCGCTTATTCCGCAGCCCCTGCTTTGAGTTACAAATGTGAGCAACTGCACCGGTATCAAATACCCAGGAGCTACTACGGGCACTAGTAAGGTACACATCAATTACATGTATATCACATATACCTTTTGTTTTGCCGGCCTTCTTATCCGCTAAGTACTTAGGGCAGTTCCGCTTCCAGTGACCGCTTCCCTTGCAATAAAAGCACTCAGTCTCGGGCTTGGGTCCATTCTTTAGCTTCTTCCCGGCAGCTTGCTTGCCGGGAGCGGCAACCTCCTTGCCGTCCTTCTTGAAGTTCTTTTTACCCTTGCCTTTCTTGAACTTAGTGGTTTTATTGACCATCAACACTTGATGTTCCTTCCTGACTTCTACCTCTGCTGATTTCAGCATAGCAAATACTTCAGGAATGGTCTTTTCCATCCCCTGCATATTGAAGTTCATCACAAAGCTCTTGTAGCTTGGTGGAAGCGACTGGAGGATTCTGTCAATGACCGCATCATCCGGGAGATTAACTCCCAGCTGAGTCAAGCGGTTATGCAACCCAGACATAGTGAGTATGTGCTCACTGACAGAACTGTTTTCCTCGATCTTACAGCTGAAGAATTTGTCGGAGACTTCATATCTCTCGACCCGGGCATGAGCTTGGAAAACCATTTTCAGCTCTTCGAACATCTCATATGCTCCATGTCTCTCAAAACGCTTTTGGAGCCCCGGCTCTAGGCTGTAAAGCATGCCACACTGAACGAGGGAGTAGTCATCGGAACGTGCCTGCCAAGCGTTCATAACGTCTTGTTCTGCAGGGAGAACGGGTGCGTCACCAAGCGGTGCTTGTAGGACATAATCTTTCTTGGCAGCTATGAGGATGATCCTTAGGTTCCGGACCCAGTCCGTATAGTTGCTGCCATCGTCTTTCAGCTTGGTTTTCTCTAGGAACGCGTTGAAGTTGAGGACTACGTTGGCCATTTGATCTACAAGACATATTGTAAAATATTTAGACTAAGTTCATGATAATTAAGTTCAACCAATCAAATTATTAGTGAACTCCCACTTAGATTAGACATCCCTCTAGTCATCTAAGTATTACATGATCCGAGTTAGACTAGACCGTGTCCGATCATCACGTGAGACGGACTAGTCAACATCGGTGAACATCTTCATGTTGATCGTATCTTCTATACGACTCATGCTCGACCTTTCGGTCTTCTGTGTTCCGAGGCCATGTCTGTACATGCTAGGCTCGTCAAGTCAACCTAAGTGTTTGCATGTGTAAATCTGTCTTACACCCGTTGTATATGAACGTCTGAATAAAACACCCGATCATCACGTGGTGTTTTGAAACAGCGAACTGTCGCAACGGTGCACAGTTAGGGGGAACACTTCTTGAAATTAGTATGAGGGATCACCTTATTTACTACCGTCGTTCTAAGTAAACAAGATGCAAAACATGATAAACATCACATGCAATCAAATAATAAACGTGACATGATATGGCCAATATCACATAGCTCCTTTGATCTCCATCTTGGGGCTCCATGATCATCTTGTCACCGGCTTGACACCATGATCTCCATCATCATGATCTCCATCATCATGTCTCCATGAAGTTTCTCGCCAACTATTACTTCTACTACTATGGCTAACGCGTTTAGCAATAAAGTAAAGTAATTTACATGGCGTTTCTTGATGACACGCAGGTCATATAAAAGAATAAAGACAACTCCTATGGCTCCTGCCGGTTGTCATACTCATCGACATGCAAGTCGTGATTCCTATTACAATAGCATGAACATCTCATACATCACATATAGATCATTCATCATTCATCACAACTTTGGCCATATCATATCACAAACCACTTGCTGCAAAAACAAGTTAGACATCCTCTAATTGTTGTTGCAAGTTTTACGTGGCTGAATTAGGGTTCTAGCAAGAACGTCTTCTTACCTACGTTAAAGCCACAACGTGATTTGTCAAATTCTATTTACCCTTCATAAGGACCCTGTTCATCGATTCCGCTCCAACTAAAGTAGGAGAGACAGACACCCGCCAGCCACCTTATGCAACTAGTGCATGTTAGTCTGTGGAACCGGTCTCACGTAAGCGTACGTGTAAGGTTGGTCCGGGCCGCTTCATCCCACAATACCGCTGAAGCAAGAAAAGACTAGTAACGGCAAGAAAGTTGACAAATCTAGGCCCACAACAAATTGTGTTCTACTCGCGCAAGAAGAACTACGCATAGACCTAGCTCATGATGCCACTGTTGGGTAACGTTGCAGAAAACAAAAAATTTCCTACTCGTTTCACCAAGATCATCTAGGAGTTCATCTAGCAACGAGTGATTAGATGCATCTACATACCTTTGTAGATCGCGCACGGAAGCGTTCAAAAGAACGGTGATGATGTAGTCGTACTCGACGTGATCCAAATCACCGATGACCAGCGCCGAACGGACGGCACCTCCGCGTTCAACACACGTACGGGACGGGAGACGTCTCCTCCTTCTTGATCCAGCAAGGGGAAGGAGAGGTTGATGAAGATCCAGCAGCACGACGGCGTGGTGGTGGATGCAGGGCGTCACCGCAGCAGGGCTTCGCCGAGACTACGAGGGAGAGACGTAACGGGGGGAGGTGGAGGCGCCAGGGGCTGGTGTAAAATCCCTCCTCTCCCCCCCACTATATATAGGTGTGCCAGGGGGGGCGCCGGCCCTAGTAGATGGCATCTACTAGGGGGGGCGGCGGCCAAGGGGAGGTTTCCCTCCCCCCCAAGGCACCTAGGGGTGCCTTCCACCACATGGACTCTTCCATGGTGGAAACCCTAGGCGCATGGGCCTATAGGGGCTGGTTCCCTTGGCCCATCTAGGCCAAGGCGCACCCCCTACAGCCCATGTGGCCCCCCGGGACAGGTGGCCCCACCCGGTGGACCCCCGGGACCCTTCCGGTGGTCCCGGTACAATACCGATAACCCCGAAACTTGTCCCGATGCCCGAAATAGCACTTCCTATATATAATTCTTTACCTCCGGACCATTCCGGAACTCCTCGTGACGTCCGGGATCTCATCCGGGACTCCGAACAACATTCGGGTTTCTGCATATACATATCTTCATAACCCTAGTGTCACCGAACCTTAAGTGTGTAGACCCTACGGGTTCGGGAGACAAGCAGACATGACCGAGACGACTCTCCGGTCAATAACCAACAGCGGGATCTGGATACCCATGTTGGCTCCCACATGCTCCACGATGATCTCATCGGATGAACCACGATGTCGAGGATTTAATCAATCCCGTACGCTATTCCCTTTGTCTATCGATATGTTACTTGCCCGAGATTCGATCGTCGGTATCCCAATATCTCGTTCAATCTCGTTACCGGCAAGTCACTTTACTCGTACCGTAATGCATGATCCCGTGACCAGACACTTGGTCACTCTGAGCTCATTATGATGATGCATTACCGAGTGGGCCCAGTGATACCTCTCCGTCATACGGAGTGACAAATCCCAGTCTTGATCCATGTCACCCAACAGACACTTTCGGAGATACCCGTAGTCTACCTTTATAGTCACCCAGTTACATTGTGACGTTTGGCATACCCAAAGCACTCCTACGGTATCCGGGAGTTACACGATCTCATGGTCTAAGGAAAAGATACTTTGACATTGGAAAACTCTAGCAAACGAACTATACGATCTTGTGCTATGTTTAGGATTGGGTCTTGTCCATCACATCATTCTCCCAATGATGTGATCTCGTTATCAATGACATCCAGTGTCCATAGTCAGGAAACCATGACTATCTGTTGATCAACGAGCTAGTCAACTAGAGGCTCACTAGGGACATGTTGGTGTCTGTTATTCACACATGTATTACGATTTCCGGATAACACAATTATAGCATGAATAAAGACAATTATCATGAACAAGGAAATATAATAATAATGCTTTTATTATTGCCTCTAGGGCATATTTCCAACACCGGTATCTTTCTTTTATTTGTGATGATATCCTTCATATACTTAGCATAAGGATTTACTTTAAGCATATCAGTTAAGCGCATATGTAATAAAATAGGTCTAATCATTTCAGCAAAGCGCTCAAAATCCTCATCATCCTTTGACTTGGATGGTTTAGGAGGAAAGGGCATGGGTTTCTGAACCCATGGTTCTCTTTCTTTCCCATGCTTCCTAGCAACAAAATCTCTCTTATCATAACGTTGATTCTTTGATTGTGGGTTATCAAGATCAATAGCAGGTTCAATCTCTACATCATTGTTTTTGCTAGGTTGAGCATCAACATGAACATTATCATTAACATCATCGCTAGGTTCATGTTCATCACCTGATTGTGTTTCAGCATCAAAGATAGAAATATCATTGGGATTCTCAGGTGTGTCTACAGTAGGTTCACTAGAAGCATGCAACGTTCTATCATTTTTCTTTTTCTTCTTCTTAGAAGAACTAGGTGCCTCTAAATTATTTCCCTGAGAATCTTGCTCGATTCTCTTAGGGTGGCCTTCAGGATACAAAGGTTCCTGAGTCATTGTACCAGTTCTAGTAGCCACTCTAACAACAAAGTCATTTTTTATCATTTAATTCCTCAAGAAAATCATTTTGAGCTTTGAGTACTTGCTCAGCTTGAGTAGCAACCATAGAAGCATATTTGCTAACGCGGTGAAGTTCATCTTTAACTCTAGCCAGATTATCACCTACGCGTCCTATCTCAAAAGCATTATTCTTTAACTCTCTACCAACATAAGCATTAAAACTTTCTTGTCTAGCCATAAAGTCATCAAATTAATCTAAGCATGGGCTATGAAATTTAGTAGAGGGTATTTCAACTTTATCATATCTATAAGAGAATTTACCTTTACTACCTATGTCGGGTTATCAAGACAATGTGGTTCTTCAGGCAGTAAATTAAGACCATGTATTTCCTCAATGGGTGGTAAATTCTTAACATCTTCAGCTTTAATACCTTTTTCTTTCATTGATTTCTTTGCCTCTGGCATATCTTCAGGACTGAGAAATAAAACACCTCTCTTCTTCGGAGTGGGTTTAGGAATAGGCTCAGGAGTTGGCTCAATTGGTTCAGGAATTACTTCAGGAACTGGCTCAGGAAGAGTCCAATTATTTTCATTAGTCAACATATTATTCAATAATATTTCAGCTTCGTCGACTGTTCTTTCCCTGAAAACACAACCAACACAACTATCCAAGTAGTCCTTGGAAGCATCGGTTAGTCCATTATAAAAGATATCAAGTATTTCATTTTTCTTAAGAGGATGATCAGGCAAAGCATTAAGTAACCGGAGAAGCCTCCCCCAAGCTTGTGGGAGACTCTCTTCTTTGATTTGCACAAAATTATATATTTCCCACAAGGCAGCTTGTTTCTTATGAGCAGGGAAATATTTAGCAAAGAAGTAATAAATCATATCCTGGGGACTACGCACACAACCAGGAGCAAGAGAATTATACCAAGTCTTAGCATCACCCTTTAATGAGAACGGAAATATCTTAAGGATATATAAATAGCGAGACTTCTCATCATGAGTAAATAGGGTGGCTATATCATTCAACTTGGTAAGATGTGCCACAACAGTTTCAGATTCAAGGCCATAAAAAGGATCAGATTGAACTAAAGTAATAATCTCAGGATCAACAGAGAATTCATAATCCTTATCAGTAACACAGATAGGTGAAGTAGCAAAAGCAGGATCGGGTTTCATTCTAGCATTAAGAGATTGCTGCTTCCATTTAGCTAATAATTTCTTAAGATCATTTCTATCATTGCAAGGAAGAATTTCCATAGCAGATGCTTCATTCATAACATAACCCTTAGGAACAACAGGTAATACATAATCATTGGGGGAACGTTCATCATCACTATCATCAATAATAGGTTCTTCAATATTTTTATTACCCCTAACTCTAGCAAGTTGTTCATCTTGAAATTCACCTAATGGCAAAGTAGTATCACGCACAGAAGTAGTTTCATCATGCATAGCAGAAGTGGCATCATCAATAACATATGACATATCAGAATTCATAGCAATAGCAGGTTTAGGTGTCGCAAGCCTACTAATAATGGAAGGAGAATCTAGTGCAGAGCTAGATAGCAGTTCCTTACCTCCCCTCGTAGTTGAGGGCAAAATCTTGGTCTTAGCGTCTTTCAAGTTCTTCATAGTGATCAACAGATATAAATCCCAAGTGACTCAGAGAATAGAGCTATGCTCCCCGGCAACGGCGCCAGAAATTAGTCTTGATAACCCACAAGTGTAGGGGATCGCAACAGCTTTCGAGGGTGAAGTACAACCCAAATTTATTGATTCGACACAAGGGGAGCCAAAGAATATTCTTGAGTATTAGCAGTGGAGTTGTCAATTCAACCACACTTGGATAACTTAGTATCTGCAGCAAGGTATTTAGTAGCAAAGGTGGTATGCTAATAAAGGTAACAGTAGCAACAGTAAAGATAAATGTTTTTGGGTTTTTGTAGTAGTTATAACAGTAGCAACGAAGAAGTAAATAAGCGAAGAACAATATATGAAAAGCTCGTAGGCAATGGATCAGTGATCGATAATTATGCCGGATGCGATTCCTCATGCAATAGTTATTGTTGGGGAACGTAGCAGAAATTCAAAATTTTTCTACGTGTCACTAACATCTATCTATGGAGAAACCAGCAACAAGGGGAAGGAGAGTGCATCTACAAACCCTTGTAGATCGCTAAGCGGAAGCGTTCAAGATAACGGGGTTGAAGGAGTCGTACTCGTTGTGATCCAAATCACCGGAGATCCTAGTGCCGAACGGACGGCACCTCCGCGTTCAACACACATAAAGCCCGGTGACATCTCCCATGCCTTGATCCAGCAAGGAGAGAGGGAGAGGTTGAGGAAGACTCTGTCCAGCAGCAGCACGACGGCGTGGTGGTGGTGGAGGAGCGTGGCAATCCTGCAGGGCTTCGCCAAGCACCGCGGGAGAGGAGGAGTACTTGGGAAAGGGGGAGGGCTGCGCCAGAACTTGGGTGTGGCTGCCCTCCCACCCCCACATATATATAGGGGCAAAGGAGAGGGGGGCCGGCCCCCTCAGATCCAATCTGAGGAGGGGCGGCGGCCAGGGGGGTTGCCTTGCCCCACAAGGCAAGGGGGCGCCCCCCTTTAGGGTTTCCCCCAAGCCCTAGGCGCCTTGGGCCTTGGTGGGGGGGGGGGGGCGCACCAGCCCACCTGGGGCTGGTCCCCTCCCACACTTGGCCCATGCAGCCCTCTGGGGCCGGTGGCCCCACTTGGTGGACCCCCGGGACCCTCCCGGTGGTCCCGGTACATTACCGATAGCACCCGGAACTTTTCCGGTGACCAAAACAAGACTTCCCATATATAAATCTTTACCTCTAGACCATTCCGGAACTCCTCGTGACGTCCGGGATCTCATCCGGGACTCCGAACAACATTCGTTAACCACATACAAACTTCCTTTATAACCCTAGCATCATCGAACCTTAAGTGTGTAGACCCTACGGGTTCGGGAATCATGCAGACATGACCGAGACGTTCTCCGGTCAATAACCAACAGCGGGATCTGGATACCCATGTTGGCTCCCACATGTTCCACGATGATCTCATCGGATGAACTACGATGTCAAGGACTCAATCAATCCCGTATACAATTCCCTTTGTCTAGCGGTATTGTACTTGCCCGAGATTCGATCGTCGGTATGCCGATACCTTGTTCAATCTCGTTACCAGCAAGTCTCTTTACTCGTTCCGTAACACATCATCCCGTGATCAACCCCTTGGTCACATTGTGCACATTATGATGATGTCCTACCGAGTGGGCCCAGAGATACCTCTCCGTCAACACGGAGTGACAAATCCCAGTCTCGATTCGTGCCAACCCAACAAACACTTGCGGAGATACCTGTAGTGCACCTTTATAGCCACCCAGTTACGTTGTGACGTTTGGTACACCCAATGAATTCCTACGGTATCCGGAAGTTGCACAATCTCATGGTCTAAGGAAAAGATACTTGACATTAGAAAAGCTTTAGCATACGAACTACACGATCTCTATGCTAGGCTTAGGATTGAGTCTTGTCCATCACATCATTCTGCTAATGATGTGATCCCGTTATCAACGACATCCAATGTCCATGGTCAGGAAACCGTAACCATCTATTGATCAACGAGCTAGTCAACTAGAGGCTTACTAGGGACATGGTGTTGTCTATGTACCCACACATGTATCTGAGTTTCCTATCAATACAATTATAGCATGGATAATAAACGATTATCATGAACAAGGACATATAATAATAATAACTAATTTATTATTGCCTCTAGGGCATATTTCCAACAGTCTCCCACTTGCACTAGACTCAATAATCTAGTTCACATCGCCATGTGATTAACACTCACATGTCACATCACCATGTGATCAACATCCAAAGAGTTTACTAGTTTCATTAAACTAGTTCACATCATCATGTGATTAAGACTTAATGAGTTCTCGGGTTTGATCATGTTTTGCTTGTAAGAGAGGTTTTAGTCAATGGGTCTGCAACATTCAGATCCGTATGTAGTTCGCAAATCTCTAGGTCATATTGTAAATGCTGCTTCCACGCTCCACTTGGAGCTATTCCAAATGGTCGCTCCACTATACGTATCCGGTTTTCTACTCAGAGTCATTCAGATAGGTGTTAAAGCTTGCATCGACGTAACCCTTTACGCCGAACTCTTTATCACCTCCATAATCGAGAAACATGCCCTTATTTACTCCAAGGACAATTTTTTTGACCGCTGTCTGGTGATCCACTCCTTGATCACCTTTGTACCCTCTTGCTAGACATGTGGCAAGGCACACATCAGGTGCGGTACTTAGCATAGCATACTGTAGAGCCTATGTCTAAAGCATAGGGGACGACCTTCGTCCTTTCTCTCTTTTCTGCCGTGGTCGAGCTTTAAGTCTTAACTTCGTACCTTACAACTCAGGCAAGAACTCCTTCTTTGACTGATCCATCTTGAACACCTTCAAGATCATGTCAAGGTACGTGCTCATTTGAAAGTACCATTCAACGTTTTTGATCTATCCTCATAGATCTTGATGCTCAATGTTCAAGTAGCTTAATCCAGGTTTCCATTTGAAAAACACTTCTCAAATAACCCTATATGCTTTCCAGAAAATTCTACATTATTTCTGATCAACAATATGTCAACAACATATACTCATCAGAAATTCTATAGTGCTCCCACTCACTTCTTTGGAAATACAAGTTTCTCATAAACTTTGTATAAACCCAAAATCTTTGATCATCTTATCAAAGTGCATATTCCAACTCCGAGATGCTTACTCCAGTCCATGGAAGGATCGCTGGAGCTAGCATACCATTTAGCATCCTTAGGATCGACAAAACCTTTATTGTATCACATACAACCTTTCCTTACGAAAACTGGTAAGGAAACTCATTTTGACATCCATCTGCCAGATTTCATAAATGCAGCTAATGCTAACATGATTCCGATGGACTTAAGCATCACTACGGATGAGAAAATCTCATCGTAGTCAACTCCTTGAACTTGTGAAAAACTCTTCGCCACAAGTCGAGCTTCATAGACAGTGACATTACCGTCCACGTCCGTCTTCTTCTTAAAGATCCATTTATCTCAATGGCATGCCGATCATCGGGCAAGTCCACCAAAGTCCATGCTTTGTTCTGATACATGGATCCTATCGTATTTCATGGCTTCTAACCATTTGTCAGAATTCGGTCCCACCATCACTTCTCCATAGCTCGTAGGTTCATTGTTGTCTAGTAACATGACCTTCAAGACAGGATTACTGTACCACTCTGAAGTAGTACGCATCCTTGTCACCCTACGAGGTACGGTAGTGACTTGATCCAAAACTTCATGATCACTATCATAAGCTTCTACTTCAATTGGTGTAGGCGCCACAGGAACAACTTCCTGTGCCCTGCTACACACTTGTTGAAGTGACGGTTCAATAACCTCATCAAGTCTCCACCATCCTCCCACTCAATTCTTTCGAGACAAACCTTTCCTCGAGAAAGGACCCGATTCAAGAAACAATCCCTATTGCTTTCAGATATGAATTAGGAGGTATACCCAACCGTTTTGGGTGTCCTACGAAGATGCATTTTATCCGCTTTGGGTTCGAGCTTATCAACCTGAAACTTTTTCACATAAGCGTCGCAGCCCCAAACTTTTAAGAAATGACAACTTAGGTTTCTCCAAACCATAGTTCAAACGGTGTTGTCTCAACGGAATTATGTGGTGCCCTATTAAAGTGAGTGCGGTTGTCTCTAATGCCTAACCCATGAACGATAGTGGTAATTCGATAAGAGACATCATGGTACGCACTATATCCAATAGGGTGCAACTATGATGTTTGGACACACCATCACACTATGGTGTTCCAGGCGGTATTAATTGTGAAACAATTTCCACAATGTCTTAATTGCGTGCCAAAGCTCGTAACTCAGATACTCATCTCTATGATCATATCGTAGATATTTTATCCTCTTGTCACAATGATCTTCAACTTCAATCTGAAATTACTGGAACCATTCAATAATTCAGACTTGTGTTTCATCAAGTAAATATACTCAACATCTACTCGAATCATCTGTGAAGTAAGAACGTAACGATATTCACTGCATGCCTCAGCACTCATTGGACTGCACACATCAAAATGTGTTACTTCCAACAAGTTGCTGTCTTATTCCATCTTACTAAAAACGAGGCTTTTCAGTCATCTTGCCCATGTGGTATGATTTCAATATCTCAAGTGAGTCCAAACGATCCATCTGCATGGAGTTTCTTCATGCGTATACACCAATAGACATGGTTCGCATGTCTCAAACTTTTCAAAAACGAGTGAGTCCAAAGATCCATCAACATGGAGCTTCTTCATGCGTTTTATACCAATATGACTTACATGGCAGTGCCACAAGTAAGTGGTACTATCATTACTATCTTATATCTTTTGGCATGAAATGTGTATCACCACGATCGAGATTCAATAAACCATTCCTTTAGGTGCAAGACCATTGAAGGTATTATTCAAATAAATAGAGTAACCATTATTCTCCTTAAATGAATATCCGTATTGCGATAGACATAATCCAATCATGTCTATGCTCAACGCAAACACCAAATGACAATTATTCAGGTTTAATACTAATCTTGATGGTAGAGGGAGCGTGCGATGTTTGATCACATCAAACTTGGAAACACTTCCAACACATATCATCAGCTCACCTTTAGCTAGTCTCCGTTTATTCCGTAGCTCTTTTATTCCGAGTTACTAACACTTAGCAACCGAACCGGTATCTTAATACCCTGGTGCTACTAGGAGTACTAGTAAAGTACACATTAACATAATGTATATCCAATATACTTCTATCGACCTTGACACCCTTCTCATCTACCAAGTATCTAGGATATTTCTGCTCCAGTGGCTGTTCCCCTTATTACAGAAGCACTTAGTCTCAGGTTTGGGTTCAACCTTGGGTTTCTTCACTAGAGCAGCAGCTGATTCGCCGTTTCATGAAGTATCCCTTCTTGCCCTTTCCCTTCTTGAAACTAGTGGTTTCACCAACCATCAACAATTGATGCTCCTTCTTGATTCCTACTTTCGCGATGTCAAACATCGCGAATATCTCAAGGATCATCATATGTATCCCTGATTTGTTATAGTTCATCACGAAGCTCTAGCATCTTGGTGGCAATGACTTTGGAGAAACATCACTATCTCACCTGGAAGATCAACTCCCACTCGATTCAAGTGATTGTTGCACTCAGACAATCTGAGCACAAGCTCAACGATTGAGCTTTTCTCCCTTAGTTTGCAGGCTAAGAAAATCGTTGGAGGTCTTATACCTCTTGACGTGAGCACAAGCCTGAAATCCCAATTTCAGCCCTCGAAACATCTCATATGTTCCACGACGTTTCGAAAACGTCTTTGGTGCCTCAACTCTAAACCGTTTAACTGAACTATCACGTAGTCATCAAAACGTGTATGTCCGATGTTCGCAACATCCACAGATGACGTTTGGGGTCAGCACACTGAGCGGTGCATTAAGGACATAAGCTTTCTACTGTCCGCATAATCGCTACTGTCAACTTTCAACTATATTTTCTCTAGGAACATATCTAAACAGTGGAACTAAAGCACGAGCTTACGACATAATTTGCAAAGATCTTTTGACTATGTTCAGGATAATTAAGTTCATCTCATGAACTCCCACTCAGATAGACATCCCTCTAGTCATCTAAGTGATTACATGATCCGATCAACTAGGCCGTGTCCGATCATCATGTGAGACGGACTAGTCATCATCGGTGAACATCTTCATGTTGATCGTATCTACCATACGACTCATGCTCGACCTTTCGGTCTCTTGTGTTCCGAGGCCATGTCTGTACATGCTAGGCTCGTCAAGTCAACCTAAGTGTTTCACATGTGTAAATTTGGCTTACACCCATTGTATGTGAACGTAAGAATCTATCACACCCAATCATCACATGGTGCTTCGAAATGACGAACTTTCGCAACGGTGCACAGTTAGGGGGAACACTTTCTTGAAATTTTAATGAGGGATCATCTTATTTACTATCGTCGTTCTAAGCAAATAAGATGTATAAACATGATAAACATCACATGCAATCAAAAGTGACATGATATGGCCAATATCATTTTGCTCCTTTTGATCTCCATCTTCGGGGCTCCATGATCATCATCGTCACCGGCATGACACCATGATCTCCATCATCATGATCTCCATCACCGTGTCTTCATGAAGTTGTCTCGCCAACTATTACTTCTACTACTATGGCTACCAGTTAGCAATAAAGTAAAGTAATTACATGGCGTTGTTCAATGACACGCAAGTCATACAATAAATAAATACATCTCCTATGGCTCCTGCCGGTTGTCATACTCATCGACATGCAAGTCGTGATTCCTATTACAAGAACATGATCAATCTCATACATCACATATCATTCATCACATTCTTCTTGGCTATATCACATCACACAACATACCCTGCAAAAACAAGTTAGACGTCCTCTAATTGTTGTTTGCATGTTTTACGTGGCTGCTATGGGTTTCTAGCAAGAACGTTTCTTACCTACGCAAAACCACAACATGATATGCCAATTGCTATTTACCCTTCATAAGGACCCTTTTCATCGAATCCGTTCCGACTAAAGTGGGAGAGACTGGCACCCGCTAGCCACCTTATGCACCAAGTGCATGTCAGTCGGTGGAACCTGTCTCACGTAGGTGTACGTGTAAGGTCGGTCCGGGCCGCTTCATCCCACAATACCGTCGAAACAAGATTGGACTAGTAACGATAAGCATATTGAAAAAAACCAACGCCAACAACTACTTTGTGTTCTACTCGTGCATAGAATCTACGCAATAGACCTAGCTCATGATGCCACTGTTGGGGAACGTAGCAGAAATTCAAAATTTTCCTACGTGTCACCAAGATCTATCTATGGAGAAACCAGCAACGAGGGGAAGGAGAGTGCATCTACATACCCTTGTAGATTGCTAAGCGGAAGCGTTCAAGAGAACAGGGTTGAAGGAGTCGTACTCGTCGTGATCCAAATCACCGGAGATCCTAGTGCCGAACGGACGGCACCTCCGCGTTCAACACACATACAGCCCGGTGACGTCTCCCATGCCTTGATCCAGCAAGGTGAGAGGGAGAGGTTGAGGAAGACTCTGTCCAGCAGCAGCACGACGGCGTGGTGGTGGTGGAGGAGCGTGGCAATCCTGCAGGGCTTCGCCAAGCACCGCGGGAGAGGAGGAGTACTTGGGGAAGGGGGAGGGCTGCGCCAGAACTTGGGTGTGGCTGCCCTCCCACCCCCACATATATATAGGGGCAAAGGAGAGGGGGCCAGCCCCCTCAGATCCAATCTGAGGAGGGGGCGGCGGCCAGGGGGGTTGCCTTGCCCCCCAAGGCAAGGGGGCGCCCCCCCTTTAGGGTTTCCCCCAAGCCCTAGGCGCCTTGGGCCTTGGTGGGAGGCGCACCAGCCCACCTGGGGCTGGTCCCCTCCCACACTTGGCCCATGCAGCCCTCTGGGGCCGGTGGCCCAACTTGGTGGACCCCCGGGACCCTCCCGGTGGTCCCGGTACATTACCGATAGCACCCAGAACTTTTCCGATGACCAAAATAGGACTTCCCATATATAAATCTTTACCTCCGGACCATTCCGGAACTCCTCGTGACGTCCGGGATCTCATCCGGGACTCCGAACAACATTTGGTAACCACATACAAACTTCCTTTATAACCCTAGCGTCATCAAACCTTAAGTGTGTAGACCCTAGGGGTTCGGGAATCATGCAGACATGACCGAGACGTTCTCCGGTCAATAACCAACAGCGGGATCTGGATACCCATGTTGGCTCCCACATGTTCCACGATGATCTCATCGGATGAACCACGATGTCAAGGACTCAATCAATCCCGTATACAATTCCCTTTGTCTAGCGGTATTGTACTTGCCCGAGATTCGATCGTCGGTATGCCGATACCTTGTTCAATCTCATTACCGGCAAGTCTCTTTACTCTTTCCGTAACACATCATCCCGTGATCAACCCCTTGGTCACATTGTGCACATTATGATGATGTCCTACCGAGTGGGCCCAGAGATACCTCTCCGTCACACGGAGTGACAAATCCCAGTCTCGATTCGTGCCAACCCGACAGACACTTTCAGAGATACCTGTAGTGCACCTTTATAGCCACCCAGTTACGTTGTGACGTTTGGTACACCCAAAGCATTCCTACGGTATCTGGGAGTTGCACAATCTCATGGTCTAAGGAAAAGATACTTGACATTAGAAAAGCTTTAGCATACGAACTACACGATCTCTGTGCTAGGCTTAGGATTGGGTCTTGTCCATCACATCATTCTGCTAATGATGTGATCCCGTTATCAACGACATCCAATGTCCATGGTCAGGAAACCGTAACCATCTATTGATCAACGAGCTAGTCAACTAGAGGCTTACTAGGGACATGGTGTTGTCTATGTACCCACACATGTATCTGAGTTTCCTATCAATACAACTATAGCATGGATAATAAACGATTATCATGAACAAGGAAATATAATAATAATAACTAATTTATTATTGCCTCTAGGGCATATTTCCAATAGTTATAACATAGGGCGATATAGAACTAGCTCCAATTCATCAATGTAATGTAGGCATGTATTCTGTAAATAGTCATACGTGCTTATGGAAAAGAACTTGTATGACATCTTTTGTCCTACCCTCTCGTGGCAGTGGGGTCCTAGTGGAAACTAAGGGATATTAAGGCCTCCAAAACAAGGGCAAAAGTGTTTGGAAAAGTAGATACGTTGGAGACGTATCAGCGAGTTCTCAGTTTGTTTGTGTAGGTGCGTGGGACTTTTGAGGATCCTCCTACTGGATTGATACCTTGGTTCTCAATACTGAGGGAAATACTTATGCTACACTTGTTGCATCACCCTCTCCTCTTCGGGGAAAACCAACGCTAGCTCAAGACGTAGCAAGAAGGATTTCTGGCGCCGTTGCCGGGGAGGTCTTCGCTCAAGTCAAGACATACCAAGTACCCATCACAAAGCCATCTCCCTCGCATTTACATTATTTGCCATTTGCCTCTCGTTTTCCTCTCCCCCACTTCACCTTTGCCGTTTTATTCGCCCTCTCTTTCCCAATCTCCTCCTCTCTTTTTTGCTTGCCGTTTTTCTGCTTGCTTGTGTGCCTGTTTGTCCTTATGGCTTTGCCTAAAGGTCCTGACCACCTTCTCAGAAGGATGGATGAGATTGAATCAAATATTAGAAGCTTTATGAATTTGCAATTTGAGCATAATAATTTCTTTAGAAAAGATCTTAAGGAACAAAAAAGTTTTGGGGGTTTATGAACAAAGAGCTTGATGATATGAATAAAGAATTCTATGGTGTTAACGCTCCAATTACCCGGCTTGAAAATGCTATAGCCAAAATTTCTGACAAGCAAGCCACCTTAGTCAATAAGATGGCCGCTAAACCAGAAAAATTACTTGAAAATAATGATGAGGATCTTAAAGTTATTAATGCGTCTCCGATTAGATCTATGTTTTGCAATATGAATTTTGATGATTTTGGGACTAATGATGAATCAACTTTGCCTAGAAGGCGTCCCAAGAATTTGGAGTCTTTAGATCTTGATGCTAAATTTGGTAAAAGTGAGATTTGAGAATCCTCAACTTCTAATAACATTGAACCTACTATCTCGGATTTCAAGGAATTTGATTATGATAATTGTTCTTTAAAAGGTTGTATTTCCTTGTTGCAATCCATTGTTAATTCTCCTCATGCTTATAGTCAAAACAAAGCTTTTACCAAACATATTGTTGATGCCTTGATGCAATCTTATGATGAAAAACTTAATTTGAAAGTTTCTATACCTAGAAAAGTTAATGATGAGTGGGAACCTACTATAAAGATTAGAATTAAAGATTATGAGTGTTTTGCTTTGTGTGATTTGGGTGCTAGTGTTTCCACGATTCCGAAAACTTTATGTGATATTCTAGGTTTCCATGATCTTGAAGATTGCTCTTTAAATTTGCACCTTGCGGATTCCACCATTAAAAAGCTTATGGGGAGGATCAATGATGTTCTTATTGTTGCAAAAAGAAATTTGGTACCCGTAGATTTTATCGTTCTTGATATAGATTGCAATCTTTCTTGCCCTATTATTCTTCGTAGACCTTTCCTTAGAACAATTGGTGCGATTATTGATATGAAGGAAGGGAACATTAGATTCCAATTTCCCTTAAAGAAAGGCATGGAGCACTTTTCAAGAAAGAAAGTCAAATTACCTTATGAATCTATCATGCGTGCTACTTATGAATTTAGTGCCAAAGATGGCACTACTTAGATCTATCTTTGCTTTTATGCCTAGTTAGGGGCGTTAAACGATAGCGCTAGTTGGGAGGCAACCCAATTTTTCTTTATGTTTTTTGTTTTTGTTCCTGTTTAGTAATAAATCTTGCATCTACTCTCTGTTTAGATGTGTTTTTATCTTTTATTTAGTGTTTGTGCCAAGTAGAACCTATAGGATAAACTATGATGATAGTTGATTTGATTCTGCTGAAAAACAGAAACTTTGCGCCGACGAGAAAAAATTCAATAAATCACAGAAACGATAGTTTGCATTGATTCTTTTTGCTGCTGATCAAGAAACAAATTTTCCAGTACGTCCTATTTTGGTAGGATTTTTTGAGTTCCAGAAGTTTGCGTTAGTTACAGATTGCTACAGGCTGTTCTGTCTTTGACAGATTCTGTTTTTCGTGTGTTGTTTGCTTATTTCAATGCATCTATGGCTAGTAAATTAGTTTATAAACCATAAGGAAGTTGGAATACAGTAGGTTTAACACCAAAATAAATAAATAATGAGTTCATTACAGTACCTTATGTGGTGATTTTGTTTTCTTTCACTAACGGAGCTTATAAGATTTCCTGTTGAGTTTTGTGTTGTGAAGTTTTCAAGTTTTGGGTAAAGATTTTATGGACTATGGAATAAGGGGTGGCAAGAGCCTAAGCTTGGGGATGCCCAAGGCACCCCAAGATATTCAAGAATAGCCAAAAGCCTAAGCTTGGGGATGCCCCGGGAAGGCATCCCCTCTTTCGTCTTCGTGCATTGGTAACTTTACTTGGAGCTATATTTTTATTCGCCACATGATATGTGTTTTGCTTGGAGCGTCGTGTATTATATTAGTCTTTGCTTTTTAGTTTTCCACAATCATCCTTGCTGTACACACGTTTTGGGAGAAGCCTATTTGATTAGAATTTGCTAGAATACTCTATGTGCTTCACTTATATCTTTCGAGATTGATCGTTTTTGCTCTAGTGCTTCACTTATATCTTTTAGAGCACAGTGGTATCTTAATTTTGAAGAAATTACTAGTCTCTCATGCTTTACTTATATAATTTTGAGATTCTTTAAGAACAGCATGGTATTTGCTAATATCATAAAGTTGGTCCTAGAATGATGAGCATCCAAGTTGGGTATAATAAAAACTATCATAGGAGTGAATTGGATGCTATGATCAATTTGATGCTTGATAATTGATTTGAGATATGGAGGTAGTGATATTAAAGTCATGCTAGTTGGGTGATTATGAATTTAAAGAATGCTTGTGTTGAAGTTAGTGTTGGAAATATGCCCTAGAGGCAATAATAAAATGGTTATTATTATATTTCTTTATTCGTGATAATAGTCTATTATTCATGCTATAATTGTGTTATCCGGAAATCGTAATACACGTGTGAATACATAGACCACAACATGTCCCTAGTAAGCCTCTAGTTGACTAGCTCGTTGATCAACAGATAGTCATGGTTTCCTGACTATGGGCATTGGATGTCATTGGTAACAGGATCACATCATTAGGAGAATGATGTGATGGACAAGAGCCAATCCTAAGCATAGCTCAAAGATCGTGTAGTTTGTTTAGCTAGAGCTTTTCCAAATGTCAAGTATCATTTCCTTAGACCATGAGATTGTGCAACTCCCGGATACCGTAGGAGTGCTTTGGGTGTGCCAAACGTCACAACGTAACTGGGTGACTATAAAGGTGCACTACGGGTATCTTCGAAAGTGTTTGTTGGGTTGGCACGAATCGAGACTGGGATTTGTCACTCCGTATGACGGAGAGGTATCTCTGGGCCCACTCGGTAATGCATCATCATAATGAGCTCAATGTGACCAAGTGTCTGGTCACGGGATCATGCATTACGGTACGAGTAAAGTGACTTGTCGATAACGAGATTAAACGAGGTATTGGGATACCGACGATCGAATCTCGGGCAAGTAACGTACCGATTGACAAAGGGAATTGTATACGGGGTTGCTTGAATCCTCGACATCGTGGTTCATCCGATGAGATCATCGAGGAGCATGTGGGAGCCAACATGGTTATTGACCAGAGAGGCGTCTCGGTCATGTCTGCATGTCTCCCGAACCCGTAGGGTCTACACACTTAAGGTTCGGTGACGCTAGGGTTGTAGAGATATGAGTATGTAGTAACCCGAAAGTTGTTCGGAGTCCCGTATGAGATCCCGGACATCACGAGGAGTTCCGGAATGGTCCGGAGGTAAAGAATTATATATAGGAAGTCAAGTTTCGGCCATCGGGAAAGTTTTGGGGGTCACTGGTATTGTACCGGGACCACCGGAAGGGTCCCGGGGGTCCACCGGGTGGGGCCACCTATCCCGGAGGGCCCCATGGGCTGAAGTGGGAGGGGAACCAGCCCCTGGTGGGCTGGTGTGCCCCCCCTTGGGCCCCCCTGTGCCTAGGGTTGGAAACCCTAGGGGTGGGGGGCGCCTCCACTTGGCTTGGGGGGCAAGCCACCCCCTTGGCCGCCGCCCCCCCTTGGAGATTGCATCTCCTAGGGCCGGCCCCCCCTAGGGGCCTATATAAAGAGTGGGGGAGGGAGGGCAGCCGCACCCATGCTCTTGGCGCCTCCCTTTCCCCTTGCTACACCTCTTCCTCTCGTAGAAGCTTGGCTAAGCTCTGCCGAGATCGCTGCTGCATCCACCACCACGCCGTCGTGCTGCTGGATCTTCATAAACCTCTCCTTCCCCCTTGCTGGATCAATAAGGAGGAGACGTCTTCCTCAACCGTACGTGTGTTGAACACGGAGGTGCTGTCCGTTCAGCACTAGGATCATCGGTGATTTGGATCACGACGAGTACGACTCCCTCAACCCCGTTCTCTTGAACGCTTCCGCTTGCGATCTACAAGGGTATGTAGATGCACTCCTCTCTCTCGTTGCTAGATGAACTCATAGATTGATCTTGGTGAAAGCGTAGAAATTTTTTAGAGCGCTGCTACGTGAACGACAGCCTGCAGCCGATTTACGGACGACACGCTACGGCAACCATTGGATGCAACTGGCCAGCACTGCTACACTGTTCGATTTGAGTGTCGTGCGCATATCGTCCACGAAACATCGTGTGTATGGCAGTTTCGAATTTTTTATTTTCTGCAACGTTCCCCAACAGTGGCATCATGAGCTAGGTCTATGCGTAGTTCTCTTTGCACGAGTAGAACACAATTTGTTGTGGGCATAGATGTTGTCAACTTTCTTGCCACTACTAGTCTTATTTTGCTTCGGTGGCATCGTGGGATGAAGCGGCCCGGACCGACCTTACACGTACGCTTACGTGAGATAGGTTCCACCGACTGACATGCACTAGTTGCATAAGGTGGCTAGCGGGTGTCTGTCTCTCCCACTTTAGTTGGAGCGGATTCGATGAAAATGGTACTTATGAAGGTTAAATAGAAGTTGGCATATCACGGTGTGGCTTTTATGTAGGTAAGAAAGCGTTCTTGCTAGAACCCTATTGCAGCCACGTAAAACATGCAACAACAATTAGAGGACGTCTAACTTGTTTTTGCAGCATATGCTTTGTGATGTGATATGGCCAAAAGTTGTGATGAATGATATATATGTGATGTATGAGATCATGTTCTTGTAATAGGAATCATGACTTGCATGTCGATGATTATGACAACCGGCAGGAGCCATAGGAGTTGTCTTAATTATTGTATGACCTGCGTGTCAATGATTAAACGCCATGTAATTACTTTACTTTATTGCTAAACCGTTAGCCATAGTAGTAGAAGTAATAGTTGGCGAGCAACTTCATGGAGACACGATGATGGAGATCATGGTGTCATGCCGGTGACGAAGATGATCATGGAGCCCCGAAGATGGAGATCAAAGGAGCTATATGATATTGGCCATATCATGTCGCTATTTGATTGCATGTGATGTTTATCATGTTTTTGCATCTTGTTTACTTAGAACGACGGCAGTAAATAAGATGATCCCTCATAATAATTTCAAGAAAGTGTTCCCCTTAACTGTGCACCGTTGCGAAAGTTCGTTGTTTCGAAGCACCACGTGATGATCGGGTGTGATAGATTCTAACGTTCACATACAACTGGTGTAAGACAGTTTTACACATGCATAAACACTTAGGTTAACTTGACGAGCCTAGCATGTACAGACATGGCCTCGGAACACAAGAGACCGAAAGGTCGAAGATGAGTCGTATGGAAGATACGATCAACATGGAGATGTTCACCGATGATGACTAGTCCGTCTCACGTGATGATCGGACATGGCCTAGTCGACTCGGATCATGTATCACTTAGATGACTAGAGGGATGTCTAATCCGAGTGGGAGTTCATTAAATAATTTGATTAGATGAACTTAATTATCATGAACTTAGTCTAAAATCTTTACAAAAATGTCTTGTAGATCAAATGGCCAACGCTCATGTCCACCTCAACTTCAACGCGTTCCTAGAGAAAACTAAGCTGAAAGATGATGGCAGCAACTATACGGACTGGGTCCGGAACCTGAGGATCATCCTCATAGCTGCAAAGAAAGATTATGTCTTAGAAGCACCGCTAGGTGAAGCTCCCATCCTAGAAAACCAAGACGTTATGAACGCTTGGCAGTCTTGTGCTGATGATTACTCCCTCGTTCAGTGCGGCATGCTTTAGAGTTTAGAACCGGGGCTCCAAAAGCGTTTTGAGCAACACAGAGCATATGAGATGTTCGAAGAGCTGAAAATGGTTTTCCAAGCTCACGCCCGGGTCGAGAGATATAAAGTCTCCGACAAGTTCTTCAGTTGTAAGATGGAGGAAAATAGTTCTGTCAGTGAGCACATACTCAAAATGTCTGGGTTGCACAACCGCTTGACTCAGCTGGGAGTTAATCTCCCGGATGACGCGGTTATTGACAGAATCCTTCAGTCGCTTCCACCGAGCTACAAGAGCTTTGTGATGAACTTCAATATGCAAGGGATGGAAAAGACCATTCCTGAGGTATATTCAATGCTGAAATCAGCGGAGGTAGAGATCAAGAAGGAACATCAAGTGTTGATGGTGAATAAAACCACTAAGTTCAAGAGAGGAAAGGGTAAGAAGAACTTCAAGAAGGATGGCAAGGGAGTTGCCACGCCCGGTAAGCCAGTTGCCGGGAAGAAGTCAAAGAATGTACCCAAGCCTGAGACTGAGTGCTTTTATTGCAAGGGAAGCGGACACTGGAAGCGGAACTGCCCCAAATACTTAGCGGACAAGAAGGCCGGCAACACTAAAGGTATATGTGATATACATGTAATTGATATGTACCTTATTAGTGCTTGTAGTAGCTCCTGGGTATTTGATACCGATGCGGTTGCTCATATTTGTAACTCAAAGCAGGAGCTGCGGAATAAGCGGAGACTGGCGAAGGACGAGGTGGTGATGCGCGTCGGGAATGGTTCCAAGGTCGATGTGATCACCGTCGGCACGCTACCTCTACATTTACCTACAGGATTAGTTTTAAACCTCAATAATTGTTATTTAGTGCCAGCTTTGAGCATGAACATTGTATCCGGATCTCGTTTAATGCGAGATGGCTACTCATTTAAATCCGAGAATAATGGTTGTTCTATTTATATGAGAGATATGTTTTATGGTCATGCCCCATTGGTCAATGGTTTATTCTTAATGAATCTCGAACGTAATGTTACACATATTCATAGTGTGAATACCAAAAGATGTAAAGTTGATAACGATAGTCCCACATACTTGTGGCACTGCCACCTTGGTCACATTAGTGTCAAGCGCATGAAGAAGCTCCATGCTGATGGACTTTTAGAGTCTCTCGATTATGAATCATTTGACACATGCGAACCATGCCTCATGGGCAAAATGACCAAGACTCCGTTCTCCGGAACAATGGAGCGAGCAACCAACTTATTAGAAATCATACATACTGATGTGTGCGGTCCAATGAGCGTTGAGGCTTGCGGAGGATATCGTTATGTTCTCACTCTCACTGACGACTTGAGTAGATATGGGTATGTCTACTTGATGAAACACAAGTCTGAGACCTTTGAAAAGTTCAAGGAATTTCAGAGTGAGGTAGAGAATCAACGTGACCGAAAGATAAAGTTCTTACGATCAGATCGTGGAGGAGAATATTTAAGTCACAAATTTGGTACGACTTAAGGAAATGTGGAATCGTTTCACAACTCACCCCGCCTAGAACACCTCAGCGTAACGGTGTGTCCGATTGTCGTAATCGCACTTTATTGGATATGGTGCGATCTATGATGTCTCTTACCAATTTACCGCTATCTTTTTGGGGATACGCTCTAGAGACAGCTACATTCACTTTAAATATGGCACCGTCTAAATCCGTTGAGATGACACCGTATGAATTATGGTTTGGGAAGAAACCTAAGCTGTCTTTTCTAAAAATTTGGGGATGCGATGCTTATGTCAAGAAACTTCAACCTGAAAAGCTCGAACCCAAGTCGGAAAAATGCGTCTTCATAGGATACCCTAAGGAAACCATTGGGTATACCTTCTACCTCAGATCCGAAGGCAAGATCTTTGTTGCCAAGAATGGGTCCTTTCTGGAGAAAGAGTTTCTCTCGAGAGAAGTAAGTGGGAGGAAAGTGTAACTTGATGAAGTACTACCTCTTGAACCGGTGAGTAGCGCAGCTCAGGAAGATGTTCCTGTGGTGCCAGCACCAACTGAAGAGGAAGTTAATGATGATGATCAAGGTACTTCGGATCAAGTTACTACTAAACTTCGTAGGTCCACAAGGACATGTTCCACACCAGAGTGGTATGGCAACCCTGTCCTAGAAACCATGTTGTTAGACAATGGTGAACCTTCGAACTATGAAGAAGCGATGGCGGGCCCAGATTCCAACCAATGGCTTGAAGCCATGCAATCCGAGATAGGATCCATGTATGAAAATGAAGTATGGACTTTGACAGACTTGCCCGATGATCGGCGAGCGATAGAAAACAAATGGATCTTTAAGAAGAAGACGGACGCGGATGGTAATGTTACCATCTATAAAGCTCGACTTGTCGCTAAGGGTTATCGACAAGTTCAAGGGGTTGACTACGATGAGACTTTCTCTCCCGTAGCGAAGCTAAAGTCTGTCTGAATCATGTTAGCAATTGCCGCATACTATGATTATGAGATATGGCAAATGGACGTCAAAACGGCATTCCTTAACGGCCATCTTAAGGAAGAACTGTATATGATGTAGTCAGAAGGTTTTGTCGACCCTGAGAATGCTAACAAGGTATGCAAGCTCCATCGATCCATTTATGGACTGGTGCAAGCATCTCGGAGTTGGAACATTCGTTTTGATGGGATGATCAAAGCGTTTAGGTTTATGCAGACTTATGGAGAAGCCTATGTTTAGA
Organism: Triticum dicoccoides; assembly: GCF_002162155.2. Lineage (NCBI taxonomy): Eukaryota > Viridiplantae > Streptophyta > Magnoliopsida > Poales > Poaceae > Triticum > Triticum dicoccoides. The sequence continues at coordinate 719,506,712 of NC_041393.1, read as the reverse complement.
AGAAAGTGAGTGGGAGCTCTGTAGCATTTCTCATATTATATGTAGATGACATACTTTTGATGGGAAATGATATAGAACTTTTGGACAGCATTAAGGCCTACTTGAATAAGTGTTTTTCAATGAAGGACCTTGGAGAAGCAGCTTACATACTAGGCATCAAGATCTATAGGGATAGATCGAGACGCCTCATAGGTCTTTCACAAAGCACATACCTTGATAAGATATTGAAGAAGTTCAATATGGATCAGTCCAAGAAGGGGTTCTTGCCTGTGTTGCAAGGTGTGAAATTGAGCTCAGCTCAATGCCCGACCACGGCAGAAGATAGAGAAAAGATGAGTGTCATCCCCTATGCATCAGCTATAGGGTCTATTATGTATGCCATGCTGTGTACCAGACCTGATGTAAACCTTGCCGTAAGTTTGGTAGGAAGGTACCAAAGTAATCCCGGCATGGAACACTGCACAGCGGTCAAGAACATCCTAAAGTACCTGAAAAGGACTAAGGATATGTTTCTCGTTTATGGAGGTGACGAAGAGCTCATCGTAAAGGGTTACGTCGACGCTAGCTTCGACACAGATCTGGATGACTCTAAGTCACAAACTGGATACGTGTATATTCTGAATGGTGGGGCAGTAAGTTGGTGCAGTTGCAAGCAAAGTGTCGTGGCAGGATCTACATGTGAAGCAGAGTACATGGCAGCCTCGGAGGCAGCGCATGAAGCAATCTCGGTGAAGGAGTTCATCACCGACCTAGGAGTCATACCCAATGCGTCGGGTCCGATCGCACTCTTCTGTGACAACACTTGAGCTATTGCACTTGCCAAGGAGCCCAGGTTTCACAAGAAGACCAGGCACATCAAGCGTCGCTTCAACTCCATTCGTGAAAATGTTCAAGATGGAGACATAGATATTTGCACTACTAGGAAAAGGGCTATAGATAGGATTGATACTAATGGCGCACCATGGAAGTAGTGCGCCACTACTATATACTAATGGCGCACCTGTTGGTGATGCGCCATTAGTGTGGAAGACACTAATGGCGCACCAGAAACAGGGTGCGCCACTAGTATTAATTTTTTTTCCATTTTTCCATACATACTAATGGCGCATCAGGTCGAAGTGCGCCATTACTAGTTCTAACTAGTAATGGCGCACTACCACGTGGTGCGCCATTAGTAAGCTTCCCCCTCACTCCACATGTTCCCCTCCCTCCCTTCCTCCCCACTCGACCTAATTTGCCCCCCCCCCGCCCCAACCGTACGCCGCCGCCGCCGCCGCCCCC
>NC_041393.1:719472725-719505006 GCF_002162155.2 Triticum dicoccoides | reverse complement strand
CCTTCCTCCCCTTCCACCGCGCCCTCCGCCTCCCTACTGTCCTAGCACCCACGACGACGACACGAGGCCTCGTGCCCCCGCACCGCCGCAGCCCCATCGTCTCTGCTCCGGCTTCGGGCCTCCTCCACTCTCCAGATGGAGCACTTCCGGACCTCCGCCCGGCCGCCGCAGCCGCAGCCCGCTCCCGCCCCGGCCCCAACCCTAGGTGCGGTGCCGATCCACCCGCCAACTCACTAGCCTGCTCCGGCTTCGGGCCTCCTCCCCTCTCTAGGTGGAGCGCTGCCGGACCTCCGCCCGGCCGCCGCAGCCGCAGCCCGCTCCCGCCCCGACCCCAACCCCAGGTGCGGCGCCGATCCACCCGCCCCGACCCCCGCCAAATTCCACCCCCGCCGCCGCTGATGCTGATGCTAAGCTACTTCCAGCCGCCGGACATCGAGTCCCTCTTCATGCTCGCACCGCCACGGAGGCACGCCGCCTCCACCTGCGCGTAAACGATCCTCTGTAGACTACAGCAACTAGCTGTCTCCTAGGGAATAGCCACTAGCGAGGGATGTTGGCCGCACATCTTGTTTTGGTTTTGGAGAGGGGAAGATGTGCCGACGCGTCCCTCTTCTGCTTCAGTTCCTGACGCGAAAATGGCAGCACCAAGAAGAATGCTGCTTGTGTGTGTGTCCCTCCCTGGCCTGCTTGGCCATAGGTAGGTGTAGGTAGTTGGGAGGAGTAGGAGTAGGAAAGGTTAGTTAGTGTAGCCATACAGAAGTGTGCATGTACCGTGTAGATGTTCTTGCAAAAAATGTTCCTCCCTTGTGCTACTTGGCCTTTTGTCTGTCCTACTTAATATCATTGTAAAATTACTTTATTTAATTGTGTCTGTTGAATTTCTAGTTGATTTTTTGTATTAAACTAACGTAGTTGTTGATCTGATCTGTCGACGCTTGTCAGTTGCTTCCATGACCATGGGGGATGTACTGTTTGTGTCGAAGATCCTACTTAGATGTCCCAAGTTAGTTGACTCAGACATGTGGACCAATGTGCAGATCACTGCTTTATGGTCAATTTGCATACAAACATATCCACTCAGGCCCCAGAAGCATTACATGGCCATTGATGAAGTAGCACTAGCTTGCACTGTAGTAGCTTGACTTAATGATTTGGAGTACCATAGTGATGCTTGCTTAAAACTGAAGTAGCAGCAATTGGTAGCGATAGCTAGCTTGACTGGATTATGTGCTCAATTCACTGAATTTGGTTGGTGAAGATGAATTAGCAGCTCCCCCATGTATCTAGAATTGGTATGATTTCTATGGAGAATGACCAATTCAGCTTCTTACCCCTCAAAAAAATCAGCTTCTTTAAAACTGACAGCAGGTTCCTCCCATGTTTCACTTTTTCTAGATAGTTTCTTCCAGCTATAGGTTAGTTTATAGCTAGAATTATGCATTTCAACCATTTATATGTTTAGTTTCCAGCTATAGGTTAGTTTACATCTACTTGCTGCTAATACAACATAATATTTGATATGAGTAGGGTGAACAACCTTCAGGTCCCGGGAATCTACTCAAGGCTGCAGACACTTCTTGTCTCACTTCTTTTATCATCGGTACAATATTCATATTAAGGAGTTTCTATAAGTTCATTGTTCTTACCTGCAAATTTAAAATGAAAGCACAATCAATCCATATTAAGTGCTCATCCTAGTGGTAGGCAAAATAATTAGGGGAGTGTGTCATTCTTGCTATGGTCATGTAAGAGAAATGCTCTGCCTTGCTAATTTTACCATGAGATTTGGGGTAATCAGCTAGTTCTGGTCAAAGCAAGTGGTTTTCCTGAGCTATGCCTTGGTTAGAAAATGATGCATGATGGGCATCATGCATGTTATCATGCATGTTTTATGATCTGTTGTAAGGGTACTAATTGGTCTCTTCTGCTGCTTATCAGAGATGGCGGGAAGCAGCCACTGCCGCTCTGCGACACCGCAGTACGAGTTGGATGCTTCCGAGTTCTTCACTATCATACTTGAGACTTCAGTATCATCCATGACGCGGGTATATAAAACGAGAGATCTCCCCTTCACCCATCTCATTATGATATCTGTTGTTTGCTACATCACTCATTGTCCCAAACTGCAGAGGCTGCCTGACAGTTTTATGAACATGCTGATGGGTGAAGATCCGCCAAATAATGTGAAGCTGCGACAGGCCGGCAACGGGTTACGCAGGCAGTGGGATGTGGAGTTGGTGATCAAGGAGGGCCACATGTACTTGTCTCGTGGGTGGGAGAAGTTCTACCGTGCCTACGACCTGCGGCTGGGGTACTTCCTTCTCTTCAGGTATGACGACGACGCCACCATGCTCATCGTGAAGGTGTTCAACACGACTATGTGTCGCATGCGCTACACTGACGATGATGATGCCGGTACGTTCTGCCTCTTCTTATTCCTCTACATTTGGCTTTCTCTCACATCGATTGTTAACGGTCATTGTTGCATTTTGGACAGGTAATGGGAGCAGTAGCAGTGACACTGGCTACAGCCAAAGCAGCAGCGACTATGGCTGTAGCGAAAGAAGCAACGATTCTGGCAGTAGCGAAAGCAGCAGCGATTCTAGCAACAGCATAGACAACAAGAAGGATGATCCGGACTGGAGTGCGGGAGAAGAGGATCAGAGTGGGGATGAGGAGCTGCAGGATGACGATGGGCATCAGGCTGAGGATGACCTAGCGCTGGTGGTGGCTGACCAAGGGAAAGAGATGGTGGTGGCTGACCATGGGCAAGAGATGGAGGTGGCTGAGGATGACCTAGCGATGGTCGTGCCTGAAGGTGGCCTCGCGATGGTGGTGGTGCCTGACAATGACCATGCACCGGTGGTGGCACCGACGATCCCAGGCGACATGACCACGCCAATTGTGGTAGAAGACTACATCCCACTGCCTCCACCGCCTCCACCGCCTCGCCGCTCTTGGCGCATCAGGCTGAGGAAGGAGAAGGAGAAGAACAATGCATGAGAACTGAACTTTGTCAGGTATGTCAGATCTCCAAAATGATATATATATACTTAGTTACCTATGTTATCTCTAATATGCTTAGTTTCCTATAGGTTAGCTTCATTTTTTACCTAAGTTGGCTCTAATATGCAAACTTAGAGCTTATATGCTTAGTTTCCTATAGGTTAGCTCCAAAATAACTTATGTTAGCACAAAATGATCAAGTTTACATAATAAGCTTATAGTCTTTTTCTTATTCTTCTTCTTTTCCAAAATGACATAGGTTAGCTTCATTTTACCTAAGTTGGCTCTAATATACAAACTTAGAGCTTATATGCTTAGTTTCCTATAGGTTAGCTCCAAAATAACTTATGTTAGCACAAAATGATCAAGTTTACATAATAAGCTTATAGTCCTTTTCTTATTCTTCTTCTTTTCCAAAATGACATAGGTTAGCTTCATTTTACCTAAGTTGGCTCTAATATACAAACTTAGAGCTTATATGCTTAGTTTCCTATAGGTTAGCTCCAAAATAACTTATGTTAGCACAAAATGATCAAGTTTACATAATAAGCTTATAGTCTTCTTCTTATTCTTCTTCTTTTCGAAAATTCTTATTATTCTTCTTCTAGTGTTCTTCTTCTTCTAGTATTCTTCTAGTCTTCTTCTTTTTCTTCTTCTAATTTCTTGTTTATCATTTTGCAGAATTCACGGAAGCTTGCATGGATGGAGTGCTTATTTTCCATTTGTGTTTTTATTTTGTATCAATGTCAAACTTTTGTGAATTGATGGATAACGGTGTTGGATGAACAATGTGAAACTTTTGTAATATGTAACGATGGAACTATGTGTTGGCTATGTATGTATATATGATGGAACTTGTGTGTTGGCTATGTATGTATATATGATGGAACTTGTGTGTTGGCTATGATTGTTATATGGATGCTTGTTGTATATGTATGTGTTGGATATCTCATAGGTAAAATAGTGACCTGAGATTAAGACAAAAAAATTAAAAAAATTGTTACTAATGGCGCACTACCATGTGGTGCGCCATTAGTATAGAATACACTAGTGGCGCACTGTGGGCAAAACTAATGGCGCACTGCATGGTGCGCCATTAGTATACCAGATACTAATGGCGCACGAGTGGTGCGCCATTAGTAAAAAATACTAGTGGCGTGATACTAATGGCGCACTGGTAATGCGCCATTAGTAGGCAAAACCAGTGCGCCATTAGTAGGCCTTTTCCTAGTAGTGTTGTAAAGTGCATATGGACCCGAATGTAGCAGATCCGTTGACTAAACCTCTCCCTAGGGAAAAACATGATCAACACCAGAACTCTATGGGTGTTCGATTCATCACAATGTAACTAGATCATTGACTCTAGTGCAAGTGGGAGACTGTTGGAAATATGCCCTAGAGGCAATAATAAAATGGTTATTATTATATTTCTTTGTTCGTGATAATAGTCTATTATTCATGCTATAATTGTGTTATCCGGAAATTGTAATACACGTGTGAATACATAGACCACAACATGTCCCTAGTAAGCCTCTAGTTGACTAGCTCGTTGATCAACGGATAGTCATGGTTTCCTGACTATGGGCATTGGATGTCATTGATAACAGGATCACATCATTAGGAGAATGATGTGATGGACAAGACCCAATCCTAAGCATAGCTCAAAGATCGTGTAGTTCGTTTAGCTAGAGCTTTTCCAAATGTCAAGTATCATTTCCTTAGACCATGAGATTGTGCAACTCCCAGATATCGTAGGAGTGCTTTGGGTGTGCCAAACGTCACAACATAACTGGGTGACTATAAAGGTGCACTACGGGTATCTCCGAAAGTGTCTGTTGGGTTGGCACGAATCGAGACTGGAATTTGTCACTCCGTATGACGAAGAGGTATCTCTGGGCCCACTCGGTAATGCATCATCATAATGAGCTCAATGTGACCAAGTGTCTGGTCACGGGATCATGCATTACGGTACGAGTAAAGTGACTTGCCGGTAACGAGATTAAACGAGGTATTGGGATACCAACGATCGAATCTCGGGCAAGTAACGTACCGATTGACAAATGGAATTGTATACGGGGTTTCTTGAATCCTCGACATCGTGGTTCATCCGATGAGATCATCGAGGAGCATGTGGGAGCCAACATGGGTATCCAGATCCCGTTGTTGGTAATTGACCGGAGAGGCGTCTCGATCATGTCTGCATGTCTCCCGAACCCGTAGGGTCTACACACTTAAGGTTCGGTGACGCTAGGGTTGTAGAGATATGAGTATGTAGTAACCCGAAAGTTGTTCGGAGTCCCGGATCAGATCCCGGACGTCATGAGGAGTTCCGGAATGGTCCGGAGGTAAAGAATTATATATAGGAAGTCAAGTTTTGGCCATCGGGAAAGTTTCGGGGGTCACCGGTATTGTACCGGGACCACCAGAAGGGTCCCGTGGGTCCACTGGGTGGGGCCACCTATCCCGGAGGGACCCATGGGCTGAAGTGGGAGGGGAACCAGCCCCTGGTGGGCTGGTGCACCCCCCTTGGCCCCCCTGCGCCTAGGGTGGAAACCCTAGGGGTGGGGGCGCCTCCACTTGACTTGGGGGGCAAGCCACCCCCTTGGCCGCCGCCCCCCCTTTGAGATTGCATCTCCTAGGGCCGCCCCCCCTAGGGGGCCTATATAAAGAGGGGGGAGGGAGGGCAGCCGCACCCATGCTCTTGGCGCCTCCCTCTCCCCTTGCTACACCTCTCCCTCTCATAGAAGCTAGGCGAAGCTCTGCCGAGATCGCTGCTGCATCCACCACCACGCTGTCGTGCTGCTGGATCTTCATCAACCTCTCCTCCCCCCTTGCTGGATCAAGAAGGAGGAGACGTCTTCCTCAACCGCACGTGTGTTGAACGCGGAGGTGCTGTCCGTTCAGCACTAGGATCATCGGTGATTTGGATCACGACGAGTACGACTCCCTCAACCCCGTTCTCTTGAAAGCTTCCGCTCGCGATCTACAAGGGTATGTAGATGCACTCCTCTCCCTCATTGCTAGATGAACTCATAGATTGATCTTGGTGAAAGCGTAGAATTTTTTTATTTTCTACAACGTTCCCCAACAGTTAGCAAGTCCCGTAGCATGCACGTACGGTTAAAGTTATGTAACAAATTTGAAACATGAAGTGTACCTAGCTTGTGCATCCTTATGAGTGGCGGTCGGGGACGAGCAATGGTCTTTTCCTACCAATCTATCCCCCTAGGAGCATACGCGTAGTACTTGATTCTTGATGACTTCTAAATTTTTGCAATAAGTATATGAGTTCTTTTGACTAATGTTGAGTCCATGGATTATACACACTTTTACCTTTCCACCATTGCTAGCCTCTTCGGTACCATGCATTGCCCTTTCTCACCTTGAGAGTTGGTGCAAACTTCGCCGGTGCATCCAAACCCCGTGATACGATACGCTCTATCACACATAAACCTCCTTATATTTTCCTCAAAACAGCCACGATACGTACCTATTATGGCATTTCCATAGCCATTCCGAGATATATTGCCATGCAACTTTCCACCTTTCTGTTTATCATCATCATGACATACATTACTTTTGTCATATTGCCATTGCATGATCATGTAGTTGACATCGTATTTGTGGCAAAGCCACCATGCATTATTTTTCATACATGTCACTCTTGATTCATTGCACCATCCCGGTACACCGCCGTAAGCATTCATATAGAGTCATATCTTGTTCTAGTTTCGAGTTGTAATTCATATGTTGTAATCAATAGAAGTGTGATGATCATCATTTTTAGAGCATTGTCCAAAGAAAAAAAAGAAGAAAGGCCAAAAGAAAAAAAGAAAGGCCCAAGAAAAAAAAGAAAAAAGGAAAAAAAAGAAAAAGAAAAAGAAAAAGAAATATAAAAAAATAAATAAAAAGGGTAATGCTACTATCTCTTTTTCCACACTTGTGGTTCAAAGTAGCACCATGTTTTTCATACAGTGAGTCTCATAAGTTATCTTTTTCATACTAGTGGGAATTTTTCATTATAGAACTTGGCTTGTATATTCCTACGATGGGCTTCCTCAAATGCCCTAGGTCTTCGTGAGCAAGCAAGTTGGATGCACACCCACTAGTTTTCTTTTGTTGAGCATTTATTTATAGCTCTAGTGCATCCGTTGCATGGCAATCCCTACTCATCATGTTTACATCAATTGATGGGCATCTCCATAGCCCGTTGATTATCCTCGTCAATGTGAGACTTTCTCCTTTTTTGTCTTCTCCACACAATCCCCATCATCATATTCTATTCCACCCATAGTGCTATATCCATGGCTCATGCTCATGTTTGCGTGAAGGTTGAAAAAGTTTGTGATTATTTAAGTATGAAACTATTGCTTGGCTTGTCATCGGGGGTATAGAAGTTGGGAACATCTTTGTGTGACGAAAATGAAGCATAGCTTAACTATATGATTTTGTAGGGATGAACTTTCTTTTGCCATGTTATTTTGAGAAGACATGATTACTTTGATTAGTATGCTTGAAGTGTTACTAATTCTTTTATCAGTATGGACTTTTATTTTGAATCATTTGGATCTGAACATTCATGCCACAATAAAGAAAATTACATTATGAATTATGCTAGGTAGCATTCCACATCAAAAATTCTCCTTTTATCATTTACCTACTCGAGGACGAGCAGGAATTAAGCTTGGGGATGCTTGATACGTCTCCAACGTATCTATAATTTTTGATTGTTCCATGCTATTATATTACCTCTTTTGGATGTTTATGGGCTTTATTTTACACATTTATATCATTTTTGGGACTAACCTACTAACCGGAGGCCCAACCCATATTGCTTTTTTTTGCCTATTTCAGTATTTCGAAGAAAAGGAATATCAAACAGAGTCCAAACGGAATGAAACCTTCGGGAGCGTGATTTTTGGAACGAACGTGATCTGGAGAGCTTGGACTGCAAGTCAAGAAGCTTCCGAGGCCCCACGAGATAGGCAGCCGCGCCCCCCCTGTAGGGCGCCCCCCTGTCTCGTGGGCCCCTCGGGCGGCCACCGACGTACTTCTTCCTCCTATATATACCTACGTACCCCGAAAACATCCAGGGGCACCACGAAACACAATTTCCACCGCCGTAACCTTCTGTATCCGCGAGATCCCATCTTGGAGCCTTCGCCGGCACTCTGCCGGAGGGGGAATCGACCATGGAGGGCTTCTACATCAATATCCTTGCCCCTCCGATGAGTTGTGAGTAGTTTACCACATACCTATGGGTCCATAGTTATTAGCTAGATGGCTTCTTCTCTCTTTTTATATCTCAATACAATGTTCTCCCCCTCTCTTGTGGATATCTATTCGATGTAATCTCTTTTTGCGGTGTGTTTGTCGAGATCCGATGAATTGTGGGTTTATGACCAGATTTATCTATGGATAATAATTGAATCTTCTCTGAATTCTTTTATGTATGATTGAGTTATCTTTGCAAGTCTCTTCGAATTATCAATTTGGTTTGGCCTACTAGATTGATCTTTATTGCCATGGGAGAAGTGCTTAGCTTTGGGTTCAATCTTGCGGTGTTCTTACCCAGTGACAGAAAGGGTTGCAAGACACGTATTGTATTGTTGACATCGAGGATAACAAGATGGGGTTTATATCATATTGCATGAGTTTATCCCTCTACATCATGTCATCTTGCTTAATGTGTTACTCTGTTCTTATGAACTTAATACTCTAGATGCAGGCAAGAGTGGGTCGATGTGTGGAGTAATAGTAGTAGATGCAGGCAGGAGTCGGTCTACTTGTTATGGATGTGATGCCTATATACATGATCATGCCTAGATAATCTCATAACTATGCACTTTTCTATCAATTGCTCGACAGTAGTTTGTTCACCCACCGTAATACTTATGCTATCTTGAGAGAAGCCTCTAGTGAAACCTATGGCCCCCGGGTCGCTCTTATCATATTTGCTTTCAATCTACTTTTATTTGCATCTTTACCTTTTGCATCTATATTATAAAATACCAAAAATATATTTATCTTATCTTACTATCTCTATCAGATCTCACTTTCGCAAGTGGCCGTGAAGGGATTGACAACCCCTTTATTGCGTTGGTTGCGAGTTCTCAATTTGTTTGTGTAGGTGCGTGGGACTTTTGAGGAGCCTCCTACTGGATTGATAACTTGGTTCTCAAAACGGAGGGAAATACTTACGCTACACTTGCTGCATCACCCTCTCCTCTTTGGGGAAAACCAACGCTAGCTCAAGACTTCCTTAAAAAAACGCTAGCTCAAGACGTAGCAACGTCGACTCCGGAGCCGACGAAGAAGGTGGCCAAGCAGCCTAAGGTTGCCCCCTCCAAGACCCGGAAGACATTGCCGCGAATCAAGATGGACATCCCTGTTGCCTCAGGGTGGGTATCTTATTCGCGTTTCTATAAGTCGACTAAGGGTTTCCTCGATCCGACTGACTAATTCTTGTATCCTTCCAGCCCCGCCTCTGCTGCCACTGATATGGACATTGACAAGGCACCGGAAGACGAAGAAGCCACCTGACGAGCTGGTAAGTTCATCCAAACCAGTTCTGTTTAACTGAGTGGGCGGTCGATTGACTAAAAATTTGATACTTCTCTTCTTATGTAGCTCCGCAAGACATCGTTGTGCTTCCTGATGACAAAGACGAAGAAGTGCCTCTACAGGAGAGGAAGAAGAAGAGTGGAGGTTCGAGCAGGAGGACACTTGAAGTCCAAATCCCTCAGTCGACACCGGCACCTGAGGCGATAGCTCGGACTAACGTCACGTTTGCTAACCCATTGACGACTGATCGTCCGTCGGGGTCGACTGCACAGACGCCTACTGCACCGGTGCAACTCCACTCATCCGACCCCGCAAATACCTTGACCCCTCTAGAGCCATCCCTCTTTGATATGTATCAAAGTCCGGACGACTCGCCGAGTGCTGCTAGGGAAGCTCTTCGCCAGACGAATCTTGTCATGGAGCAGGTGAAAGTGATGCATGAAGCTAGTCAGATAGCCTACAATGCCAGCACTGCCCTTCAGACCAATGTCCAGGTCAGTAAACTTCCGACTGAACTTTTGAACGTTGCTTTATATCTGATCACCCACTGGGTGTTCCTTCGTTTATAACTCAAGAAATCTTCAATTTTGCACTTTCCGAATCAGTGGGGCACGTCGAGTGCACCCACTGGGTGTAGTCCCCGAGACCACGGTCGGCTGCTGGCAGTCGACTGAGGTCTGATGATATATCTCTCCATCTTTTTTTGAACTCTCGTTGCGTATTGATCTGATCCAGTGGGGACACACTAAGTGCACCCACTGGGTGTAGTCCCCGAGACTACTATTGAATATTTGATTCGGCAGTAGTCTTAGAGTAATTCTTCTCCTTCACTGTCGCTTATATGTGTCGACTGACATGTCTGTCTTTCTGTCTGGAGAGGTCTTGTGATCTTGGAGCTCGACTGACTGAATTAAAGAAGAAGCATATCAGTGTTGAACTTGACCTCGAACTTGCGAAGAAGAATCTGAAGAATGCTCAAGAAGAAACAACCATCATGGGAGGTAATCACTCGGCCATTTTGTCTGCTTTGTAGCTTCACACTTGGCGCTGGCTTTTCTTTCAGTCTCTTTGAACCGAGTGAATTCACACAAGCATATGTGCGTAGTGAAAATCGCCAACTTCAGTCTCGTCTGAAGAGTATTGTTTCTTTAGAGAGGATGAAGGAAGCTCTGGAGCAGATGGATCTGGATCTGGCAGCTGCTCAGAAGGAAGCGCGCGAGAAGACGAAGCTTGCGGATCAGAAGCTAGCTTCAGTCGGCAAGTTGGAGGACGAGAACGCGACATTGAAGACGGCTGTCTCGGATGCCAATCGTGAAGTCGAACAACTGAGGAAGGACAAGGAGAACCTGACCGCTGAAGTTGAGGGTCTCAGGACCAAGACTAGCAAGCTAGAGCTTCATTTGGAACAACTTGCGGCGAAGCTTGTCTTGAAGCTTGAAGGTATGACTGTTCAGTTAGATAACTGTCGCCGACTGAGATTTGCAATACTGTCGACTCATTGTTCGTTGTGATGAAACAGAACTCTGTCAGGACTATGAAGATGAAACTGGACGGGTCGAGACAGGTCTCGACCCTATCAACTGCCCCATGAAAGATGAAGTTGCGATGAACTTGCTTCGACTGGAATCGTGCTTGGACGGAGCAGTCAACTATCTGGCTCGGCTGAAGGCGGCGATGGTCCGAGTGGACGCCGAACTCTGTCCCCAGGCGGAAATGTCTCAAGACCTCGAGTCCTTGATGACTCGGCTAAATCAGATCGCAGACCGAGTGCAAGAGTGGAAGAAATCTTCTACCCGCTGTGGTGTTGACGTCGCCTTGTCTTTGGTCCGGGTGCACTGCAAGGAGGCTAGGGAAGACAAGCTGGCCGCTCTCAAAGTGGCGAACTCTAAGAAGCACTCCTTCCAGGACTTCATGGACACTTTCCTCGAGGCAGCCACTCGCATCGCCGACAGCATCGATCTTGACATCTTCTGTGACCCGGCCAGTCCTTCTCCCGCCGGGTGATTAAAAAACATTATGCCATCGCTTTTATTTGCCTCAGAATGCCGAGTGGATTTGTAACCATTAAAACTCCTTCGGGCCTGACGCCCGAGCACTTTATTTTGCGGTTAAGAAACTTTGGATTTATCACCTCATATATTGCGTCTGTCTTCGAATGAAATTCATTTTTCTCTCGAATTGTTGTCCGTTTGCCTGATGCAGCTTCTAGAAAAGGATGGCCAGCCGCCTGATCGGATGATCCTCGAGAAGCATTGATTGGCACATCAGCAAGGCACTCAACAATGGTCTTGACGTTCCAGTCGACCGATCAGGTGATCCTTGAGCAGCATTGATCAGCTCATCAGCAAGGCACTCAGCAATGGTCTGGACATTCCAGTCGGTCGATTGAGCGATCCTTGAGTAGCATTGACCAGCTCATCAGCAAGGCACTCAGCAATGGTCTTGACGTTCCAGTTGACCGATCGGGTGATCCTTGAGCAGCATTGATCAGCTCATCAGCAAGGCACTCAGCAATGGTCTTGACGTTCCAGTCGACCGATCGGGTGATCCTAGAGTAGCATTGATCAGCTCATCAGCAAGGCACTCAGCAATGGTCTTGACATTCCTGTCAACCGCCCGGTAAGGTTTTTCAAAAAAGCATTGGGCTGCAGCTAAGCCCCCGAGTGGGAGGATTGCTCTCCACTCGGTAGGATTTTTTCAAACTTATGCGAGTACGAGACCGCAGCTAAGCCTCCGCGTGAGAGGTCTGCTCATCACTCGGTAGGATTTTCATCACTTAGACGAGCACTGGGCTGCAGCTAAGCCCCCGAGTGGGAGGATTGCTCTCCACTAGGTAGGATTTTCTCGAACTTAGGTGAGTACGAGACTGCGGCTAAGCCTCCGAGTGAGAGGTTTGCTCATCAGTAGGAGGATTTTCATCACTTAGGCGAGCACTGGGCTGCAGCTAAGCCCCCGAGTGAGAGGCAGACTTATCACTCGGTAGGATTTTTATCACTTAGGCGAGCACTGGGCTGCAGCTAAGCCCCCGAGTGAGAGGCAGACTCATCACTCGGTAGGATTTTTATCACTTAGGCGAGCACTGGGCCACAGCTAAGCCCCCGAGTGAGAGGCAGGCTCATCACTCGGTAGGATTTTATCACTTCGACTTAGGCGAAATAGATTCGCGGCTAAGGTAATGCACACAAAAGAAATAAACAACAATCATTCGGAAGAAGTAAATTATGACTTTTGATAGTCAAACTAAAAGGTATTTCTTATTACATCTGATCGGTCTAAATATTTAAGAATAGAAAGGGCGGAGCAGATCCGCATTCCAGGCGCGTGGCTCATCTTTATTGTGTTCGACGTGGAAGAGACGGAATGCTCCGTTGTGGAGCACCTTGGTGATGACGAAAGGGCCTTCCCAAGCGGGAGCGAGCTTGTGTGGCTTTTGTTGATCCACTCGGAGGACCAAGTCCCATTCCTAGAATGCACGGACCCTTACGTTCTTGGCATGGAATCGACGTAAGTCTTGCTGATAAATGGTCGACCGGATCAAGGCCATCTCTCTTTCCTCCTCCAAGAGGTCGACTGCATCTTGTCGAGCTTGCTCTGCTTCTTCTTCCGAGAAGAGTTCGACTCGGGGAGTGTTGTGGAGCAAATCGCTCGGAAAAACGGCTTCGGCTCCGTAGACTAAAAAGAATGGAGTCCGTCCAGTCGACCGATTGGGGGTTGTCCTCGGCCCCCAAAGCACCGATGGGAGCTCATCGACCCAAGCCCCTGCCGCGTGCTTGAGGTCACGCATTAACCGAGGCTTCATCCCTTTGAGAATCAATCCATTCGCTTGTTCAGCTTGCCCATTCGACTGGGGATGGGCAACCGAAGTGTAATCGACCCTCGTGCCTTGGGAGGCACAAAAGGCTTTGAACTCTTCAGAATCGAAGTTCGAGCCGTTATCCGTGATGATGCTGTGTGGGACGCCATATCTGAATATGAGTTCTCTGATGAAACTCACGGCTGTGCTTGCTTCAAGGCTTTTGATGGGCTTGGCTTCGATCCATTTGGTGAACTTGTCGACTGCTACCAGCACATGAGTAAATCCACTCCTGCCTATCTTCAGAGGTCCAACCATGTCCAGTCCCCAAACGGCGAAAGGCCAGACGAGTGGAATAGTCTTCAGAGCTAATGCCGGTTTGTGGGACATGTTGGAATAAAACTGACAACCTTCACACTTGTCCACTATTTCCTTTGCCATCTCGTTAGCGTGCGACCAGTAAAACCCGGCTCGGTATGCTTTGGCTACGATGGTCCGAGAGGACGCATGGTGACCACAAGTCCCCGAGTGAATATCGTTGAGGATCATTCGGCCTTCTTCTGGCGTGATGCACTTCTGGCAGGCCCCAGTTACACTTTCTCTGAACAACTGTCCTTTTATCACCGTAAAGGCTTTAGACCGTCGGACGATCTGCCGAGCCTCTTCTTCATCCTATGGGAGTTCCTTCCTAAGAATGTAAGCAACGTATGGCACTGTCCCGTCGGGAGTGATGACCAAAACCTCCATGACTAAGTCGACCACGGTTGGGATTTCAACTTCAGTCGGATCTGTGGCACTCTTGGGCTGCGGTGACTCTTCGGTGAAAGGATCCTCCTGAACTGAAGGTGAATGAATATGTTCCAGAAACACGTTTCGGGGAATGACCTCTCTCTTTGAACCTATCTTGGCCAACTCATCTGTAGCTTGATTTTTCAGTCGGGGTATATGGTGGAGCTCCAAATCTTCAAACCTCTTCTCCAGCTTTCTCACTGCATTGCAATAACCAGTCATGGCTGGGCTCCTAACATCCCATTCCTTCATCACTTGGTTAACCACCAAATCTGAGTCGCCGTAAACCATAAGGCGACATACGCCGAGTGAAATGGCCATACGCAACACTTATAGAAGTGCTTCGTATTCGGCTTCGTTATTGGAGGAATCAAAATGAATCTGGAGAACATAACTAAGCCTGTCTCCGCGGGGGGATACCAAAACTACTCCAGCGCCTGAACCATTTAGCATCTTGGAGCCATCAAAGAACATAGTCCAATGCTCCGAGTGAACTTGAGTCGGCATTTGCTGCTCAATCCACTCGGCAAAGAAATCTGCAATTGCTTGGGACTTGATGGCCTTCTTTACCTCAAACTTGATATCTAGTGGAAGGAGTTCAATCGCCCATTTTGCCACTCGACCAGTCGCGTCTCTGTTATTCAGAATTTTGGATAGTGGTGCATCGCTGACGACTGTAATTGAGTGGTCAAAGAAATAATGCGCAACCTTCTTCATGGTCATGTATATTCCATAGACAAGCTTCTGATAATGTGGGTATCATTGCTTGGATGGAGTCAAAACTTCAGAGAGATAATAGACTGGGCGTTCAACCTTGTAAGCTTTTCCTTCTTCTTCTCGCTCGACCGTGAGTACTGTGCTGACAACTTGTCCAGTGGCTGCAATGTAAAGAAGTAAAGGCTCTTCGCTGATTGGTGCAGCGAGCACCGGCTGGGTGGAAAGCAGGGTTTTGAGCTCTGCAAACGCTGCATCAGCTTCATCAGTCCACTCGAACTTATCAGACTTCTTTATCAGTCGGTAAAGAGGCAAGGCCTTTTCACCGAGACGAGAAATGAATCGACTCAGGGCGGCCAGACAACCAGTCAGCTTCTGAATGTCATGCACTCGCACGGGGCGTTTCATTCGGAGGATGGTATCAATTTTTTTTGGATTGGCGTCGATCCCTCGTTCAGAAATGAGAAAACCGAGTAACTTTCCTCCTGGAACTTCGAACATGCATTTTGACGGATTAAGCTTGATATCATACCTCCTTAGGTTGGCAAAGGTTTCTGCAAGGTCAGTCAATAGGTCGGAACCTTTGCGAGACTTGACCATAATGTCATCCATGTACGCTTCGACATTCCGACTGATTTGAGTGAGCAGGCACTTCTGAATCATTCTCATGAATGTGGCTCTGGCATTTTTCAAACCAAAAGGCATGGTGACATAGGAAAAGCACCCGAATGGGGTGATGAAGGCTGTTTTTATTTCATCGGGACCATACAGTCGGATCTGATGGTATCCGGAATACGCATCTAAGAAAGACAAGCACTCACACCCCGCAGTCGAGTCAACAATCTGATCGATGCGAGGGAGAGGAAAGTGATCTTTCGGGCAGGCACGATTGATATGCTTGAAATCAATGCACATACGAAGTGAATCATCCTTCTTAGGAACCATGACTACATTGGCTAACCACTCGAAGTGGTAGATTTCACGAATGAACTCTGCTGCCAATAGTCGAGCCACTTCTTCACCAATTGCTTTCCTCTTCTACACGGCGGACCGCCGAAGGTGTTCTTTGAAGGGTTTTACTTTGGGGTCGACACGCAAACGGTGCTCGGCCAGTCCCCTGGGCACACCTGGCATGTCAGAAGGTTTCCATGCAAAGATGTCCCAGTTCTCACGGAGGAATTGAACGAGCGCTTCTTCCTATTTGCTATCGAGCATCGTTGATATAAGTTGGTGCAGCATTGGGATCCGTCGGATGAACATGAACTGGCTTCATCTCACCAGTCGACTGGAATGCAGAATCTGTGGCAGGCTTCTTGGCTTTAAGCAAATCACTCGGATCTGCATTCTTATGATATTCTTGGAATTCAACTGCTGCCATCTATTCATCGGTGATCTTGGAACCTTTCTGGAAACATTCCTCAGCCTTCTACCGATTGCCTGTAACTGTGATCACACCTTTGGGGCCAGGCATCTTCAGTTTGAGATACACATAACATGGTCGAGCCATAAAGCGCGCATAGGCTGGCCTACCCAAAATGGCATGATAGGCACTCTGGAAATCCACGACTTCAAATGTCAACTTCTCCTTATGGTAATGCTTCGAATCACCGAAAACCACGTCGAGGGCGATCTGGCCGAGTGATTCGGCTTTCTTTCCAGGAATAACACCATGAGAACTCATATTGCTCTCACTAAGCTTGGACATCGGAATGCCCATCCCTTTCAAGGTCTCAGCGTAGAGGATGTTCAGACCACTGCCACCATCCATTAGTACTTTGGTCAGTCAAGTGCCTCCAACCACGGGGTCGACCACCAGAGCTTGCCTCCCAGGGGTGGCCACGCGAGCAGGCTGGTCAGACTGGTCGAACGTAATGGCTATCTGAGACCATCTCAGGTAGGTGGTCATCGTCGCGGGAGCGACCATGTTCACCTCCCTGTTGATGACCTTCAATCGACTCTTGCTTTCAACGTCAGCAAATATCATCAGAGTGGAATTGACTTTGGGATAACCATCATCTTCCTCTTCATCTTCACCTTGGTCCGACTCCTTCTCCTTCTCATTGGGTTGTTTCTCACGGAACTGCTAGATTAGGAGTCGACACTGCCGGGTGGTATGCTTCGGGTAAATCAGATTACCTTCCTCATCTTTATTCGTGTGGATGTGGCACGGCAAATCCAGCACATCATTCCCTTCTTTATCCTTCACCTTCTTAGGGGGCCAGGGCCCCTTAGGTTTTCCCTTAAACTTTCCTTGATTCACTGCCACAATCTCTCCAGGTGCCGCTGGCTCGGCCTTACGCTTCTGCTTCCGACTGGACTTACCTCCACCGGCCACTTGGCCGACTGGTTTGCTCTTCCCGCTACGGAGTCGATCCTCTTCTTCCTCGTTAGCGTACCGGGTGGCTACTCCATCATTCAAGCCAGAGTCATATCTCCAGTTCGACCGGATTTCAAGACCAACTCCCTGTATTTGACGCCTTCCTTGAAGGCACACACAGCTTGATGCTCTGAAACATTCTCGACGGTGTGATGCAAAGTGGACCATCTCTGGATGAACTCCCCCAAAGTCTCATTCGGCTTTTGCACACAGTGCTGCAACTCGGGCAATCCTCCTGGTCGCTTGCACGTGCCCTCGAAAGTTCTCACGAACACTCGGGATAGCTCTTCCCAACTATGAATACTGCCTGGAGTCAACTGAGTCAGCCATGATCGGGCCGACCCTTCCAACATAAGAGGGATATGCTTCATTGCTATCTCATCGTTACCGCTCCCAATCTGCATAGCCACTCGGTAATCTTCAAGCCAAGTTTCAGGCTTGGTTTCACCGGTGAACTTACTGACCCCGGATGCCAGCCTGAAGTTGGGAGGTATCACTGCTGCCCTGATGGCTCTGCTAAAACACTCGGGACCAGAAATATGCACTCGGCTGCCACTTGGACGATCTCTGTCAGGGTCTTCTCTGTGCGCTCTGTTCCGGTCGACCAGGCCTTGAACGAGGATAGACCTCGCGTCGAAGACCGGTTCCCTTGGGTCGACTGAATTCCTGCGTTCACCGCTGTGACGGTGCCTATCATTGTTTCGCCGAGGCACATATGACGCACTCCTCGGAGGAGGCGTGGGTCCCCGACGATGATTGTCACGGTCGAGTGGATGATCATACTGCCCAGGGCCTTCACGACGCGGAGGTGATCTTGGGTTGTGAGCTGACTGAACCATGTCCGCTGCAACGGATCTGCTGTAAATCCTATTCCGTGACTGAGATACTGCTGTATTCTGCTCTCCTACTGCCCTGAGCAGGGCCCGGATCTGTATCAGCCCTCTGCCAGCTTCAGACTAGGAAGGCTGGATCGACTCTGCTATTCGGGCCGTAGCTGTGAGGTTCTGAATCAGAGTGTGGTATACCTTAGGTGGAGGCGGGAAAAGCTGTCGTCGACTGGATTCATGGACCCGCTCCTGGGCGCGCTTGTTGAGAGCACGCTGAAGGTTATCCAGTCGAGTGCGCTCAGCCAAGTTGGCTAGGCGCACCTCCTCCAAGGTCCGAGCTTCAGGGGTTTCTCCAACGATGGGCGTATGGAGTGCATCCATGTTGCGGCGACGAAGTTCTTCCCTCTGCTGTGAAGAGAGGGGCTCGAGTCGGTATTCCTCATGGACGTGCGACGGATTGCCGCCTCCGTCTCCGTCTCCCTCACGGCGGAACCCGGGCGGGCTGTGAGGACCATCGACCATCAGGACTTTGGCCGCAGGATCGCTGCTATGGCACTCGGATGCAGTCCCCATGGAGCCAGTCGACAGATTGAACAGGCCGTGGAGGGTTTCGTCGGGCTCGATTGCCGCGACTTGATGGGTGGTCGAGCGCCGAACCACCATGTGTTTCACCCAGCGCTGAAGCCGCGATTGACCGGACCGCTTGCGATGGCGAACAATGGGGAGAGAAAACACCGTCGGAGTCAACTGATACTGAGTTGACGGCTGCCGGAGAAGGACACCGCGAACGGACGGTCGAAAGTGCGTCACCCCTCGAACGGGGAGCGCCTCAACATCGAGCGGAGCTTCCTGAAGCCACGCCGACTCGTTGTCGGTGAAAACGAGCGCGCCGAGACGGATCTCGCGGCCCTCAACCATCTCGCCACCAGAAACCATGATGATGATCGGAAAAACTTGCAACTGCACCAATAAGTCGCTAAGACACCTGCCCCATGGTGGGCGCCAACTGTCGTGGTTCTAAGCCTGACAGTAGAAAGGGGGGTAGGAATGGAGAGGCAAGGTCTTAGCTATGGCGAAGATGTACACACGAGGTTTACGAGTTCAGGCCCTTCTCGGAGGAAGTAATAGCCCTACGTCTCGATGCCCAGAGGCAGTCGATTGGATTATGTGTGTTGTGTTATAGATGGTGCGAACCCTTGTGCCAGAGGAGGGGGGTGGCTTATATAGAGTGCGCCAGGACCCCAGCCCGTCTCCATTACAAGGGAACTAATGTACATAAAGTAAGGGGTGTTACTGGTAACGCCAGCATTAAGTACTCTTAATGCTGATGAAGACTAAGGAGTAAATATCTGGCCTTTGCGTGCACTTCCGACTCCTGGTCTTCGATATGGTCGAGTGACGGTAGGTAGCGACCGTCGAGTGATGTGGCCGTCGAGTGGATCGCACTCGACGTATAAGACTGGCGCTCTTCCATTGACTCTTGGTCTTTCCGTCTTCCAGGGTAGTGACCTTGGGTAGGACGTATAGGTCGAGCCTATGACCCTACCCCGGGTCTGTATCCTCGTCACTACGCCCAGCATGGGGCAATCCAAAGGGGTTGAGTTTTAGGTCGTCGGGGGAGAATGTGTTTGTGGCTAGTTTCATGAACAAGAGAGACAGTGATCGGATCTTGGAGGGGGGGTCCATGGATGGTTGGAAAGCACTGTGTGGTGTTGGAGAGGTTTTACATCAGATCGCGGCCCTCTGAACTCAAGTTTGATAGGATCAAGATTTGGGCGCGGGTGGTTAACCTCCCATTCAATCTGCTGTGTCCGCCATGGCCGAAGCGCATTGCAGCCATGGTAGGAGATGTTGTTACCCTGGATGCTGATGGGGAGGGCTATGCTTTTGGAGATTGTCTTAGATTCAGAGTGTGGATTAAGGTGGATGAGCCTTTGATGCATTGGGTGCAACTGGAGAAAGCCAAGAAGAAGGAGACTGAGTTTTTTGACATCCAATATGAGAACTTGCCCTATTTTTGCTTTTCCTGTGGTAAACTGGGGCATGCAGAGTTAGTATGCCCTACTCCGGCAGGGAGAGATGAATAAGGGAGGCCCCCATACCGTGAGGCCTTGAGGTTTTTGGCAAACAAGAACAAGAGTTGGGGCAGTGCACCAACCTATAAATACGAGGCCACCGGAGATGAAGGGAGGAACAATGCGCCAGAAGATATGCAAGATGAAGTTGAACCGGGTGATGAGGTGACTTCACCAAAGAAGACAGGAAGGGGCAAGGTGAGGAATGCGATCTACCAATTTAATGCTAGAGGCAGAGGTTCGAATGGAAGGAGTGGGCGCATGGGACGTGGCCACAATGGTGTGTATCGGCGTGTTGATATGAACAGCGTGACTGCGCATAGTGGAGAACACAACAAGTTGCTTCTGCAAGATTCTGAGACTGTGTTAAGGAAGCAGCAGAGTGAGGGGCACGAGTCGTCAGACTCAAGAGAAGATATTCGTGATTCCAAGAAAAAGAAGGCAGAGGAAGAGGCTACAAGAGTTCTCGCGGAGGCTGATAATCAGCCCCGCGGGCCGCAATGAGATGCTTATCTTGGAACTATCGTGGGCTTGCGAACTCGCAGACAGTTCAAGAACTTCACGATCTCGTGAAGATGGAAGGTCCCGCCTTGGTCTTCTTGTGTGAGGCGTGTAAGCAAGTTGACGGCCAGGCTTGGTTTTAAAGGGTGCTGCCCAGTGAGTAGTGATGGGCTTAGCGGAGGTTTAGCTTTGTTTTGGTCAAAAGAAGTGGATGTAACTCTCAATAATTACTCGAATCAACATATTGATGTAATGGTTAAGAATATCGGGAGTGATAATAAGGTTTGGCGGTTCACGGGCTTCTACGCTAAGGCTAGAAGAAGTGAACGCGCCGAAAGCTGGAACCTGCTGAGATGGCTCAAATCTCAGCATAATGTACCGTGGATTTGTGGTGGTGACTTTAATGAAATCACAGACAATTCTGAGTATTTTGGAGCTCATGATCGCCCAGAGTGGCGGATGGATGGTTTTCATCAGTGTCTTGATGACTGTGAATTACTAGACCTGGGTTTCTAGGGGGTCCCGTTCACATGGGATAATATGCAGCAAGGCGACTGCAATGTTAAGGTTCGGCTGGACAGATTCCTAGCGAACCCGGCAATGATGAGTTTGTACGCTGCATCTTTTGTTAAGCATGTTCCCTCCCCAAATTTGGATCATTGTATGCTGGCATTGCAAATGTTGGTATCACCACAGGGGGAAGGGGAAGGGAGACGTAGGTTCATATATGAGGAGGCCCGGCAGTTGGATGAAACGTATAATGATACAATAGTCCAGGGTTGGCCCCAGGGAGCGGGGTCGCATGGTTTGCAAGGGCTAGGAGAGGCCCTTTTGGCAATGCAGATCCTCTAATGGACTGGAAAACCAAGAAGTTTGGGGATGTAAAACGCAAGATCAAAAGATTTGTAAGGAATATGAGCAAGAAAGATCGAACTCCTTATTTAGGGGCCAACAGGAAGAGAAAAAGACTTAGCACGATAGCTCTCTGATCTCCTACACAAATAAGAAATCATGGCTCGTCAGAGATCGAGGGCCGATTGGCTAAAGGCAGGAGACCGCAATATGGGTTTTTTCCAGGCGAAAGGAGCAGCCCGCAAGTAGGAATCGTATACGCAGTCTCCAAGCTGCGAATGGTTCGCTATGTGAGACAAAGGAAGCAATACATGGAGAAGTGCAGCAGTTTTACACTGACTTGTACACGGCTAAAGAACATACAGAAGTTGAAGCAGTTCTTCATCATGTGCCACATAAAATTACAGATGCTATGAACGAACCGCTTGTTAGACCGTTCAAAGAGGAGGAAGTGAAGGCTGCATTGTTTGCTATGGGACCTACAAAGGCGCCCGGTTGTGATGGGTTCCATGCTGGATTGTACCAAAAACATTGGGAGTTGATTGGCCCAGATGTTATGTTGGCTGTCCTCAATTTCCTAAATGGAGGACAAATGCCGAATGAGGTGAATAGTACAGTTATTGTGCTTATATCCAAGGTGAGAAACCCACAGAATATCACACAGTATAGGCCAATTTCTTCATGCAATGTTCTGTACAAACTTTGTTCTAAGGTGCTAGCTAACCGGTTGAGGTAGATTCTTGATGAGATAATTGCAGAGGAGCAAAGTGCTTTCGTTCCAGGAAGACTTATTACCGACAACATCCTAGTCGCTTATGAGTGTGTTCATTCCATGAGGAGGAAAAAGGGGAAGCAGGGATGGTGTGTGGTCAAAATAGATATGATCAAGGCATATGAGCGAGTAGAATGGGCATATTTACATGGAATTATGCATTAACTTGGTTTTCATGAGCGCTGTATATCACTTGTTATGTCTTGTGTGACCAGCGTGAGTTTCCAAGTGAAGGTGAATGGTGAACTACTGCCGGCTTTCTCGCCTTCTAGAGGATTTCGACAGGGAGATACCATCTCGCCCTATTTGTTTCTCCTGTGTGTGGAGGGCCTCTCCTGTATGTTGCAAAACTATGATGGAGGGTGGATTGATAGGGGCATCAGAGTTAGTAATACTGCCCCATGGATTTCACATCTCTTATTTGCAGATGGTTGCTTGATTTTTATGAAGGCTGATTCCAGAAGTGCCACTAGATTGAATGAGATTCTTGAACAATATAGTGTGGGCTCGGGACAGAGTGCCAATAAGATGAAAAGCTCTGTATTTTTTAGTCCAAACAACGGGGCTTCTGTTAAGAGGGGTGTTAAAAATGCTCTTCAGATACATCGTGAGGCTATGTCGGAAAAGTACCTTGGCCTCCCTACTGCGGCGGGCAAAATCACGGAGCAAAACTTTCAACATATCAATGAGCGGTCGCGGGCAAAGGTGCAAGGGTGGTGTGAAAGGAAGATATCTTGCGCTGCAAGAGAAGTTCTCTTAAAATCTGTTGTCCAAGCTCTACCGGCCTTCTCTATGAGCTGCTTTAAACTCACAAAAGGCTTGTGCAAGAAACTGACAGCGAACATGTCAAAATATTGGTGGGCTGGTTCACTAGATAAAAAGGGAATGCATTGGAAATCTTGGGAGAAAATGTGCATTGCAAAGTCAAAAGGAGGGATTGGTTTTCGTGACCTTGAGACTTTCAATGACGCAATGCTAGCAAAACAGGCATGGAGAATACTTGAGAACCCAAACAGCTTGTGTGCTCGTGTGTTAAAGGGAAGGTACTTCCCAAATGAGGAGTTTCTTACAGCCGGGTGCCCTGCGAGTGCATCAAAAACTTGGAAGGCTATTATAAAAGGAAGGGAGATACTCAAGTCGGGTCTTATTCGGCGAGTGGGAGACGGGACTACGACTGAGGTTTGGCACGATCATTGGATCGATGGAAGTTTCTCCATGAGACCATTGGGAGCTCTGAAGGCAAACTCCCTACAGCTAGTCTCAGATTTGATTGATCCAGTTTCAAACTATTGGAAGAGTGAGCTGATCAGGTCGGTATTCTTACCCCCTGATGTGGATGCAATTTTGGCTATGCCAAGGTCGAGAACAGGCGGTGCAAATATCTGGGCATGGGCGTGGGAGAAGTCCGGTCTTTTTACTATACGATCAGCGTATAGGCATACAATGGAAGAAAAGCGGCAGATGACGGTGACAGAGGGCTCATCGACGGGTGATGAAGGAACATGGCGAGCTCTGTGGAAGCTTAATGTTCTGCCCAAGATTAAGGTATTTTGGTGGCGAGTGCTAAAGGGTTTCCTACCCAGCTATGGAGAACTTAAGCGTCGGCATATAAAGCAACTACCAAACTGCCCAATGTGTGGCAATGATAATGAAACGCTGTTTCATTCATTGATGGAGTGTGACCATGCTAGACGCTTCTGGGAGGCAGCTGAGCGTTTCTTTGGCATAAACATGCCGAGACTCAATCCAGGGACTTGGTCCCGGGATATACTGGACCATAACATGATAAAGAAGGAGACTGCGGCAATCATGATCACAGTGATGTGGGCAGTGTGGCACTCAAGAAATAGCTATACACATGGAGAGCAGCAGTACCAACCAATGCAATCCATGAGAACCATAGAAGAGATTGTTCGAGCTCTTGAGGTTCCAGCAACCGGCAGACTTCAACCTACTATCCAACCAAGATGGCAGCCACCGGTTGTGGGGTGGGTGAAAATAAATACAGATGGAGCTACGGACTCGGAGCATGGCAAAGGTGGTGCAGGTTTTGTCGTCCGAGACCACCAGGGGGCGTTCGTGAGCGCGGGGTGTTCACACTACGATGGAGTTTCAGACCCCCCCCCCCCTCACGATCGAGCTTCTCGCGTGCAGAGATGCGCTTGCAACAGCGCAGAATTCAGGGATTCAGTACGTGGAGGTGGAGACGGACTGCCAGCAAATTCAGAATCTATGGGAAGCTCCACAGAAGTCAAGTTGTTTCCATCTCATCAGAGAGATGAGGGATATGTGTAATTTCTTTCAGGGATTCAAGCTTCGGTATGCTTGCCGTCGGACTAATTCGGCAGCCCACCGTGTAGCTAGGCATGCTTTAAAGCTTTCTGTATCTATGCTTGTGTACGATATAATCCCTGGGTGGCTGACTGAGACCTTGCAGTCAGACATGCTAGCGCCTGATGAATAAAGAGCCGGAAGGGCGTTTTAGCTCAAAAAAAAGAATGGAAATGTAGTCCTCAAAAGTTCTAAAAAGAGGTAAAATCAACAAGAAGCCACCATATAGCATAAGAACTGGGATATATGCATGTATAATCAAGCTTGATATATGTCATCTTCCCACATTTATATATTGCAAGGCTCCAACAACATGAGTTTAATAACGTTTTCGCGGAACCTAAATTCTCATTGCGTCACTACCTAGGGAGCCATAGATACAGAACCAGAAGATATAACATAGTGCCATTCTACGGAAGGATGCGCCAAGGAGAACTCGTGAATTTTTGCTTCAGTTGGCACGCTCTCACCCGAGTGCTTGAGAATCACATTGATAAGGATTGGTGCACATCTCAATAGATGTTCCAGGAAGTCAAACTCACGCTTGTCTCCATGGAAACCATTGATTTCCACTTCTTCAAGCTTCGTCAAGGAAACAATTTGGCTTGTCCAATCGGCTGGCTCGCAGCCACAATATTGTTGACATTTCTCTTTGTCCTAAGAAGAAAAATTAATGTAAAAGGAAGAATTACTATATACACAGTAAGAAAATAACTGATATTCTGAACAAGGACTACCTCACATAGAGAATTATAATTGATTAATCACAAACCTACCGTGGATTGGTGTACGGCGACCTTGAGCCTTCGTATGGCAGTACAAATCTTATGCATCCGGAGGAAGTAAAAAGCTACTGCTCCATAAACATGGCCCATAGGTGCAAGGTGCAGCTCCAAGTCCAAGACAGATAAGTGCACCGCAACCTGCATCCGTAGATGTTTCTCTAATTCACGAGAAAAATCATCTTGCTCCCAAAATACACGCCGGTAATAATATGGTTCCTGCATGTTTGAGCAAAGAATTCCATCATATATCCTTTTGAACCACGTCTTTCAAACTTTGGGTTGGGAACTTGGGATTCT
The DNA here is from genome assembly GCF_002162155.2 of Triticum dicoccoides. NCBI lineage: Eukaryota > Viridiplantae > Streptophyta > Magnoliopsida > Poales > Poaceae > Triticum > Triticum dicoccoides. The sequence goes on along the minus strand of NC_041393.1, from coordinate 719,479,323 downwards.
TGAGAAGTACTCCCTCTCTCCCATATTGTAAAGCATTTTTTGACGCTAGCAGAATATACTCCTGCGAGTGACGAACTGACCTTGATTGCGTCAATGCGCAGCACCGGATGTTGTGGTCCGTCTGCCGCCGCTGCCGCCGCCGCCCTTGTGGTTGTTGACAGCAAGCTCACTGTCTGGAGTGTCCAGTCAGGGAGCTCCTTGAACCCGCCGTTGTAATGGCAGCGCCACGAAATATTGCTTGCCTTCGGCGCCAAGACCGAGACGCTGGTGGGGTCCCGGACGTGGGAGGACAGGGTTAGTCGCTCGAGCATGGGTGCTGTTACGTCTATGTTGCGTATCCATGTCCAACGATCTGAGGTGTCCTCGATGAAGAGCTCCCGCAGCGACAACGAGCGCACCGTGATGTCAACTAGGAAGCCGGCGGGTAGTGTGTACCTGAGCACGCGCAGCCGCGGGCAGCGGAGGACCAGGTCCTCGAGGGCGGGGTAGGCCGCGGAGGCGCAGCCTGAGAGCACCAGCGTTGTGAGCGCGGGGAATAATTCACCGGTGGCCGGCGGCCAGACGGCGACGCGGGAGTGGAGCCAGATGGAGGTGGCGCGCTCGAAGCACGGCAGCTCGACACTACTAAAGAAATCTTCGCCCGATGGGATGGCGAGAATGAGCTGCTCCGGCGAGAGCCGCGCCGCGGTGCGCAGCAGCGAGGTGAGGCTGACGCGGCGCTCCCCCTCGCGGACCGAGAAGGGTCGATTCGGGGGGCAGATGACAAGACGGGACACCGTCGAGGTGGAGCCGGAGGAGACCACGCGGGCGAGCACCGGTTTGACGGAGGGGAAGGGGACGTCGCGGAAGACGAGCGTGGGGAGGCGGGTCCAGAGGCCACGCCACCGGCGGGATAGGACACTGGCGCGGGCGGCGGTGCGGACGCAGCAGAGGCGGGCGAGGACCAGGAGGAGCAGGTCGTCAGGGAGGTGGCTGATGCGGTCCACGCCGCCTGTACCGCTAGCTCGCGGCGACGGCGCCGGCGAGCCGAAGAGACTTCCGGGCCGCAGCAGGGACAGCGAGTCGGACTTGGAGGTGAACACGGGCTCGAAGATGCGCTGGGAGGAGCGGGCGCTTGCGCTGCGGCCTGATCGTTCACCACCACTGGAGAGGGTGCTGATGCGGTCCAGTCCGCCGGCCGATCGAGGCGGTGCTGGCGATAGGCGCAGCTCCATCGATCTATCTCGTGCACGCGATAGGGTATTCGGGCTTGCAACAACGTGGGTCAATATAAGTTTTGGAAGCTTTTGGGTCAATATAAGTCGGATACACGGATTGGTGTACGTTCGGCAACAACGTGGGTCAATATAAGTCGGATACTCAGATTGGTGTACGTTCGGCCTCTCACGACAGGAAAAAGGTTTACGACTTTATGTGCACCTAAACCGAGTATGTCCACAAGGACACGAGCCTTGCTTCAGTGCTCCCCCTAACTCTATTTCCTAGGGGTATTCTTGACCCCCCATATATATTTTTCTCCGGCCCGCCGCTGCCCATATCCAAGCCCCGTATAACCCGTATAACATATACGTATGTATATGGTGTCCATGTATACGGTGTCCTCCCGAAAAATAAAGATGACACGACCCCATAACCAGGTACGACCTGGCGACGGCAGATCCATCAATCACGCAGCTCCTCCATCATTCTGTTGAGGTTCTGTAGGAATATCGGCGACAGTGATCGCATCGCCGGTGATCTCGTCCGAGAGCGCGCGCGGCACCGTCGTGAACCTCCAGCGCTCGCGGGTACCGCATCCTGTTTCCCCACATTTGTCTCGCTCGTGGCAGCATCAAACGAACTGCCGCCGTTTTCGTCGTAGTGGTTAACCTAGCGGGTGGGTAACCTAGCTTTCCGGCGGTCCAGACCATCACAGATCTTGTTCTGGTAGTGCTGCTCGTCGTGATACAAAGTGATCACGCGAACTAAAGTGGGTTTCTTCTTTCTAGGGTTAACCTAGCGTCGGTTGCCGTCGGTTGTGTGCACGACGGCTCCGTTATTTGATGCGGCGGCTTACCTAGGTATCCAGCGATCCAAAGTGATCACGACTGGTGCCGTGGGCTAGGTATCCGGCGACGCAGGTTATCACGGGTAGCGCTGCTTCTCGCGATCCAAAGTGATCACGACTGGTGTCGTGGGCATCTTCCTTACTAGGGTTGACGTACCTTAATGCCGATGACCGGTGTGGAGAGGGGGGAGGATCCATGGGTGGTCAGAGGTCGTTGGCGTCGGTTGTGTGCACGATCTGAACGCCCTCGGTTGGGGCGCTCTCCGGTTGGGGTAGTTTATTTAACATCCGTGATCGTGTGCTATGTGTTGTATATTTCAGTATTTAACATGTTTGCACATGTGATGATACATATTATTTGTTGTAGGATATGGCGGACGATGAGTTAGCTGATCTCATGTTTGACATGGAGTTTGGAGAACTGATGAAAGACAGGATAGAAGATTGGTCAAATGATGAAAATTCAGATCGTGGAGATTGGTCAGAGAATGGGGACGAATGGGAAGATCTTGATGTGAGTGGCATTATACTGTTATATTTTTTTGGTGGCATCCGACAACATTATATTTTTGTGTTGAAAATTTATAGATGAATGAGCATGATGATGGTCAGGAAAACAACTTGGAGATCTCGAATGAAGATTATATTAGTCAGGTACGGAAGTGGAATTTTTTGTTGGCATGCAAATTGAATTTATCCTGGAATATTATATGATAAGTACTTATGTATTTATGTTGTATTTTTCAGCTCATTTCCGAATTTCATAATGCGTACGACTATTACGGTGAATCCAACGCGGAGACATGCCTTGATGACGAATCATTAGATGCACCTGATTCTGGGGAGTCACAGTCGTCGGTCATCATGAGTGAGGTATGTATGTAATCAATGTTGTATGGAAGTAATGTTAAACCATAGAAAACTATTTTCATGGCTATGTTATGATTTTGTAGGCGACAAAAGATGTGGGGAAAAAATATCCAAGATACTGCTAGTGCAGATGATAAGAGGGACATGTTCATGCAAATAATACAAATGACTTTTATGTCTCACGATGCTGCGTTTGATTTCTACAACAGCTATGCTAGAGATAATGGTTTCAGCACTAGAAAGGGCAAGGTCAGGTATAGAAAAACCGAGTCACATCATATGCGTTATAGGCGATTTGTTTGTTCAAGAGAAGGAAAACGTGACAGCAAGTTGCTAACCGAGGAAGGACACAGCCGTAGGTCAGACCCGAGACACGCTGCAACTGCGAAGCGCACCTGACCGTCAAGCTTGACCAAAAGCGTGGGGTTTGGTATGTTGAAAGTTTTGAGGACAAGCATAGCCATATGATGGCAAGACTGGACGAGGTACCTTTTCTTTGGTCCCTTAGAAAAATCAAAGAGTACCAGAAAGCTGAGATATTGTCCATGGGAGCTGCAGGGATTAGAATTCACGACATTATGGATTCCTTCCTCATCAAACATTTATGGTATGGCGGTGTTGGTTTTACCAAGCGTGATATATACAACCTTTTCTCTAGGGAGAAGATGAAGCTGCTTTCAAAAGGTGATGCTGCCACAGCCATAGGCATCATGGCCAGTAGGAAAGTGAGGGATCCTAGCTTCTTTTTCGAGTATAAGCTAGATAAGGAAGGACATATGAATAGAATGTTCTGGTGTGACTCCCAGTCTCGTCATGACTATGATTTCAGTGACGTTCTTGTATTTGACAGCACGTACAAGATGAACCGCTATGGTATGCCATTCATACCTTTTGTTGGTCTTAACAATCACCGGAAGACTGTTGTTTTTTGTTGTGCCATAGTTTTGGACGAGATCGAAGAGACATATGTGTGTCTGCTGCAGATTTTTTTTTGAGGTCCATGTGTCAAAAGCTATCGAAGAGTGTAATCACAGATGTCGACGATGCAATGATCAAGGCAATTCACCAAATCTTGCCAGACATGTGGCACCGTATATGTACGTGGCATATATAAAAAAATATCAAGATTCACCTCAGTCACAAGTCCTTGAAGGAGTTCCGAACTCTTCTGTACTACAGCACGCCCACAGCCACGTTTTAGGAGAGAAGGCATGCGTTTTCCAAAAGATGGCAGTCGGAAAAAATAGTAACATGGTTGAGACGGATGTATAAGAAGAGGAGACTGTGGGCCGCAGCTTATCTGACAGAGGGGTTTTGGCTTGGCCTGAAAAGCAACCAGAGATGTGAAAGTCTAAACTCATGCCTTCACCTCCACGTAGACGGTGAAATGACCCTGGTGGATATGATTTTGCACTATGAGAACGCCGTTGTACGTATCTGTGAGAACGTGGCGCGAGATGACTGCACAACCTCACAGAGTTTACCGGTGCCAGTTAATAGCTCAAGGGAACTTGAGATAGCTGCTTTCTTCACTCCAGCAAACTTCTATATGTTGCAAGATGATCTTAGAAAAATTGGCGGCATGGAGATTGTAGAAATAAAGCTCGGAGACGGATCACAACAGTACATCATGGCCTGGAAGAATAACCGGAAGAGCCGTTTTTGGGTGGAGTATACACCAGTAAATTCCGTAGAAATTATAAGGTGCAGCTGCAGAAGGATGATTCGAAAGGGTCTACCTTGCAAGCACATATTCCATGTACTGAAGTACTTGAATATATATGAAATACCAAAGTGTTTAGTTCTTGTTCGGTTCACGAAAGAAGCAAGGTTGGGACTGCCCGCGAGGAGCACAAGCGATCTATTGGGATTTGGTTGGACTGGAGCAGCTGAAAGAATGAAATATAGCCAGGTCAGTGTGTTGGCTTCAGAAGCTATGCATGCAGCATGCAAACACCCAGCTTTGTGGGATCAGTTACAGGTGAGTTTGAAGGCCGTGATAGCTAAGAGCCATGAGTATGATCAGCTAAAGGAAAATTTGAGTAAGAAAACGGCTGATCTCAGTAGGTGTGCAATTGAATATGTAGACGATGGTGAAGGCAACATAGTTGAAGTTCAAGATCCTATTAAAGTATCAACGAAAGATGCAACTAAGGTAGATGAGAACTGCCCTATGTCGAAAAATGGCAGGCCACTTTCGTACGATGAGCTCAGAATCAGGTGCGGCGCTTGTAAATTGCTAGGGCACACTAAATGCAGCAAGAAATGCAAACTAAATAAGAAGTAAGTTTTTTATGCATTGTAGGTTATAATTATTTTTACCTTGTCATTCATGAACTCGGCGTCGCTAGAGGAGCTTGACATGGAGAATGTATGGATACGCAGTGTTGACATCATCGCTCCCTCGCTTAAGCAATTGGCGATGTCCATGAACACTTACGTTGAGCTCAGCACCTCCATCTTGGCACCAATGGTAAAGAGGATCTCGTGGCAGTGCTTGTTTGCGTGGGTGCCTGGGAAAATTGCCTTTGCTCCTTGGTGCCTTGACAGGTTGCTGCTAGAGACGGCTGAGAAACTGGGACAATCAACTTTGTTACACATTCATGCCTCTACCTGTAATGTGTGTTTCTTCTAATTCTCAATTTAATTACTCGAGTTGCTGACTAGCTAAATTTTGGAAATGATATGTATTCCTGCCAAATTGTTTTCTCAGAACTCGCAAATTTCTCCTGATCAAGCGGAAAAGGGTACATGGGAGATTAAGAAGCATGTGGTTTATGCAATCTCTGTTTTGGAGCTACATCTAGAAACAATTGGGCATGTTTTTGGAGAATTCGTGTTTCATATCATCGGAATCTACCCGATTCGTAGTGCTATGCGGAGTCTTAAGGTCGTCCTATGGAGATCAAAGGTAATTTTAGTTTTTTAATCGTATTCATCCTAAATAACCAGTTGTGTAGTTATTATTATTTTCTGGCTGTAGGAGAAAGAAGGATGCCCAACAAATTGTCCTTGTGATCCTATGAACTGGAAAACCCAAACTATTGCCTTGACTGCTCTTGAAGAAATGGAGATCTATGGCTTCATTGGAGAGGATCACGAGTTTGATTTCTTGAAATTGGTAATCAAGTCTGCGCCAGTGATTAAAAGAGTGATTGTGAGGTTGTCACATGAGGTATCATTAAGTAGCGATGGATATACAAAAATATACAACCTCTTTAGGCTATATTCTTCCGTGGAATGTCGTGTTTATCTTAGCTTTGGTGAGTATGTGTCATGCATGCATCACTAGCATCATCGTAGGCGAAACAATAATATAATTGTTATTTCTTCTAAGTTTTCTCAAAATATACAGTTAAGTCGTTGGTGCCTTTTCATTTTGTGAACCGTCTCTAGGTTGGTTGACATGTGCCATTAACATGTCAATTAGTTACTGCTCTATTACTGCTCAAGTTGTTTGCATACCTCTTATCTGTATAGAAATGGAAGTTGAATGGTGGAGTGGGTAATAACCTTTCATTACCTCAAATATTGTTGATTTCATGGATTGTAATATGATTAACTTGCATAAGGGCATCTCCAACATGTACCCTCAAACCACCCGCATCCGGACGTGTTTTGCCATCCAAGGTGATACCCCATCAGTTCGCTGGCCGGTCCAAACGTCCATTTTCCCGCAAA
>NC_041393.1:719458619-719472307 GCF_002162155.2 Triticum dicoccoides | reverse complement strand
AAGTATAGACTGCTTCCACACAAGTGTCCAGCAACCCTGGCCCACCCAAAAACCTTCTCCCTCACCTGCATGCTTTTCCACCCGAAGCCAGCTGCTCGGCTCCAGAGCGTCAGCGCCACATTCATGTCGGCCCAGAGCGGACGCGGCCTCTCACTGGAGCCGGCATTGAAGTGGCGCGCCGCCCGCTACATACGTATTCTCTCCTCAATAACAGGGCATCGGTCTGCCCGCCTACCTCCATTAAACTCGCTTTTGTGCCGAGAAACCTACTCCGGCCACATGTCGTTCCGCAAGCTGGCTGGCATTAAACCTACTCCGGCTGGCGCCTCATGTCCGCCCGCTAGTTAAACGTGGCCTGGCAAGAACCACACCACACCTCCTCCATCCCCTCCTTGCACCACACTCTCCATGGTTTTCTGCGAGCGGGAAAAGGAATTCTCTGACATTAAAGCTTGTTGTGCAGCCCGCCAAGCCCACGGGATACAGGCCGACGCATGCTCCAGGCAATTCGCCGCCCTAGGCTAGAACCACCATGGGCGAGACGTGGACTCCAGGCCGGCTTGCGGATGAGCAACTTGCTCCTCCAGGTTGACGCACAGAGCACCCAGAGGAGCATGCCAGCATGGGCATCATGGAGGACGTGCATGAGCTCGTGTCATTGATCTCCGCTTGCCCCTGCTTCGAACATGCAAGAGCAGCCAAGGAGATGGTTCAGAATCGCCAGTTTGTGGGTTTACATCGACAATCTGTTGGGCATCTTTCTTTCACCTAAAATCATAAATTATATGTGAATTGTTGACTACAATGTATTATTGAGATATATACTTAGATGAGAAGCAACACGATCAGTCCACGACTCCACACCCATCACTCCACCTCCCCGGTATTGGAGTTGGTTCGGGTAACTACCCAAAATTTCAGTGTGGTGGCAATAGGATGTGGGCGGTCATCCGCATAGCTTAGGCCATGAGACGGTCATTTCATGCGGCATTGCATCTTATCTATATGGGTGTTGGATTTTGGGAAACCCCTCATGTAAGGTGGTGGCTAAAGGGAGGTTGGGCAAGGACTTGCAGCTATGCGGATGCTGTGAAGATCTCCCTCGGGTTTTTGGTCTCGAGCGGGTCAGAAGCTCAAGGTGGTACATCACTCTACACCTGGTATCATCGTCAAAGTCGGTGTGGCCTAGAGAAACTCCTCAATAGTGGTTTTGTTTCTTGTCCCTCTCGGCGGTGGCAGTGCGAGTGGTGTGGTGATGCGGTTTGTGGCGATGCTTCTTCTATGCTTCTTTAAATTCCTATTAGGATCCTCGTCACAAGAGACCGGGTAGGGTTGATTCTCCACTTGGTAGTTATTTCGGCCGATGAGTTGTAGGTAAGGCCCCTCGGGACCATGCTGCCTCATCTGCTTGGCGAGCAGCATGTCGGGTGTACACCTGGTGGAGGACCTCTCAGAGCTGGTGGAGGCCTGCGACTGACTGAGAAGTGGAGGAGGGTTGTGCCTGTAGAGCCGGAATGGGAGGAGCGAGAATAGTGCAGCCGCCATTGACGTTGTGGAAGAGGAAGGAGCTGAGTTGCCGATCCGTTAATTTCTGATCAACATATGTTTTCCCTTTCCTTTCATCCGTAGCAATGACCCAAAAGTAGCCCCCAGATCATGACTGACATAGCTAATAAATATAACTTCTGACTTTTTGATAAAAGACAATTGACTATTACTAGCCTACAACTGTAGAGCCGAGTTGGTTATATGGTTATACCTGACACCGGCGATGTTTTCCATTGTTACTTTGTTGAAGGTATTGCTCGGATATGCTTGGGTATGTTCTTCAGGGTGGAAACCTAGATTGGGATTGGTGGCTGGATCTGATGACGGCGGCGCTTGAGCATCGTTCTCTTCATATAGGCGTTATTGTTGCAGTACCTCACTGTCCTTGTGGTGTCAAAGATGGTTTGCGCGGATATGATCATTGTTGTAGTTTGTTGATCGCTTTGAGGTTTTTGCTCGCTTAGGCTAGCTTTAGTTTTGTATGACTTTGCACTTTACCGGCTTGTTTTCTGTGTGCGCGTTTGTGTTGGCTGTGTGCATCCTAAGCGTGCAGAGGCCAGGTGTGTACTCAATGTGCTTATGTACGCTTGATGCTTCATTTTGAGTCAACAAAAATCTACCATTTATCGAATAAGCTGCAGTTAACTGTTAAAACAATCGCTCTGTTCAATGCTTGCACCAAACCAAACAAATTCCTGAAACCGAATCAAATCATAAGGAGTTGGTCGTCATGTTGACGCGCATCATGAATCAACAAACTAGAGGATGAGAATCATGTCCGTGGACAATCTTGGTTGGCATGCATGAACCCTGCGAAGAAGGCAAGCCGCTGCTGTCAGTATCGTAACATGCTAAAGTTGTCGCCATATTTGTAAACATTGTTGTCACTGGCAAATAACACTTGAACTAAATAACTTGTGCCAAACGCCCAAACCCACAGGCTAATGAATTTCAGACGACATAACTAACTGTAGGTAGTTTACAAAGTGTCTTTTTCCAATGGATATACTATATGCTAAACAGAAGGGCACAATCAAGAAGATTGCACAAATGAAAGGGCTACTAAGCTAAGGAAGCCTGTATAAGAAGGTTCAATTTTGTATCGCCCAATTCGATCATTCAGCTTCCATTATGACAAGAAAGTAGCGGGGCAGACACAAATACAGCGGTAATAATTGAGATACATATGCCCAATCATGCTTTTTAAATTAACAGTATATATGGCTTTATCTAGAACATATACTCACCGTGGTCAATAAGATAAAACACATGATTCCACAGAAGGATAGGCCCCGAAGATGTTGTATATTTTTGTGCATCCATTGTTACCTGCAGTTGCAGAGGCCTCATGTGTCAGCTTCACGATCATTCTTGTAAGCATTGGCGCACGTTGGAATATCAATTTCAAGAAATCAATCTCATGCTCTTCTCCTTCGAATCCGTAGATTTCCACTTCTTCGAGAGCAGTTAAGAAAAAGTAGTCTGGGATCTCCAGTTTGTGGGCTCTAAAGGACAATGAGGTGGGCATCTATATATTTTCCACCTAAAACCACAATCTATATGTGAATTACTTACTATAATGCATTGACACGATATATAATCGGGGCAGAGAATTACCGTCGATCTCTGTAGGAGGATCTGAAGCCTCTGCATATCATTACGAATTCGGTCCATCCCAAAGAGATTAAAAACCAATGCTCCATAAACATGCCCGCTTGTTTTGAGATGTAGCTCCAAAACAGAGAAGGCAACAACCATATGCTTCTCTATCTCCCTTGTAAACTTGACTGCTTCTCCATGTAAAATACGGGACGCTGAAAAAACAATTTGGCACGATATATATTATTCAATAAATTTAGATTAGTCGGAGCTTGTAGTATAGTGAGCAGGAGAAGGGACGCACCGTGCACACATGAATGTGCAGCGAAGGCAGTTGTCCTTGTCTCTCTGCCGTCTGCAGCATTAGCTGCTCGAGCCGCCTATGACCAAAGGCAACATCCCCGCCGGTATAGCGACAGTACTAGGAGACCTTCTCCAACATTGGTGCCAAACAAAGATGGTGACCTCCGAGTTCGAGGCCATTAAGGATATGGTCAGTTGCCTAAGCGAGGGGGCAACAATGTCGACATGATGTATCCGTGATGTCTGGCTTTGCAGGACAAGCTCCTGCAGCGACCCCGAGTGTACAATCTTCTTGGGCTTCTCCTCAAAGTTTCCATGACAGTGGCCATGTCCCGGTGTGTTTAGTAGGGTTATTGGGTGGCTTCATGTAATCTCACATTGGTTTAATAACATATTTCCTTAGTCCAGAAATATTTGTCGAAGAAATGGATGTATATCTAGACGTATTTGAGTTCTACGTACATCATTTCCGAGAAAATAATTCGGTAAGGAGCCACGGTCACCTAAGAGAAAGTCTCACCTTGTTGTGTAACTCTCTCATGGAAGTGGAACGCAAAGAAGAAACAAACAACAAACCAGAGACTTGTGGTGGAAGCCGCCATTGCAAGTTGCACAAATGCAGGCAAGAACAAATTCATTCAACCCGATTCCAATCCACATGCAAGCATGCATGCATGGATGGAGATTAGCTAAATTTATGCAATCAAAAATCTTAATTTCATCTTCATGATACGCACAGACAGCACAAGAAAATAACATCTCTTCTTGTCTGTCAACTCTCCGGTCCGATCTGATCGATCACCCTCACCCTCAACATCATGCACCCAAAACATAAAGATTCATGCTACGGGAATCATCCATGCGCCTAGTAGTCGCCGCCATACATGTCCTCCTCCATGCGCTCCGTCACGCGGTCCTCGATCTTGTGCTCCACGTAGCTCGCCCCGCCCGCCAGCGCCAGCCCGCCAAGCACGCCCGCCGCCGCGCCCACCGCCAGCCCGCCCGCCATGCCCACCCCCTTCTTCTTTCCGCCGCTCTGGTCCAAGGCCACCCCCGTCGTGTCGTACCCCGCCGCCTGAGCTGGCTGCGCGGCGCCGTAAGCCGGAGCAGAGGAGCCGTGCGCGCCTGCTCCCTGTGTCGGCGGTGCGGCGCCGTAGGGCGGTGGAGCAGAGATGTACGGTGCTGCGGCCTGGGAAGCCGGCACGGTGGAGCCGTAGCTGGGATACCCAGACGGAGACGCCGCCGCGGCGTACGCGCGAAAATATTAGAGGGTGCTTGGATACAAGGGACTATTTTTAGTCTGACTAAAAATAGTCTCTTTTAGAGGCTAAAGTTCCAAGCACCCCTGACTAAAGAGAGGCTAGGACTAGTCTTGAGGCTAAAATCTTTTAGTCATGGGAAACCTACTAAAATATGTATTAGCTCTCTCTCTCCTCATTTAATTCCTCTCCTTAGTTCTGGATTGGAGGGTTTGGAGGATAATAAATGCTCAATAACTAGATTTTAGTTTCTTTAGTATTTGGATCCAAGCATGGGTGAGACTAGCAAGTTTTAGTCCCACTACTTTTAGTCATGGGACTAAAACGTATCCAAGCATGCTCTTAGTCAGGACCATGGTTCCCCGAACCTACGCTCGGCTCCACACATCACATGCTAGCATTTTTTGAGATCTGTGCATGGCAGGAGTGGTAAAACTAGGCGGGAACAATCAACGCTCATGGCGGCAAGGATCCTGATTGATAAACCTACCGACTTCTAACATAGTAGGGAATAAAATAGTGGACCCAGTCCTATGCATCTCCACTATTACAATTGTTTAATGCATCGTTGTGCGGGTCAGCTGCATGGTAGCCATGATTGATCAGTACTTAATTCAACTAGGCTAGCTTACAATTTTTTATTTGCCTTGTACCACAGTTTTGACTGGCCCCACGGCTAACATGCACTCAGCTACATTTCAACTATTTATGTTTTTAAATAGTTTTTGATGCTTGGCTTCTGAAGTTTGTTTTCTCTTCAGAATATTTTAGATTTCCTCCTCTTGAATCGCAAATAAAGAAGTAGATTCTTGTTCTTCAACGAGTTCACTATTGATATGGATACCATTGTAGACTACATTTTTCTAGAAAATAAAAATACAAAAACCACCATAAATGTTTTTCAGTCCGCGTGTCATTGTGGTGTCAATCTGCGTGATGTGTCATGTGGTGTCAATCTACATGTTTAATATTACTTGAAAGCTTAGTTAAAAATTGTCATTCTCTAGGGCATCTAGAATGTCGATCCATAACCTGTTAAAACATATATCATACATAATCATATGAGACAACAATAGATATGTTTATACTACTGGAGTCAACCTTGAGGACCCACTAGGCCTGGGCCAAATGCTCCATCCACAAAAACCAAATGCTCTATAGGCGTGGGTGTAGTCGTTGAACTTCCTTGGGCGATGCATGTACCATGTTGGAGACGAGCACGCGATCCGAGATGGGCATGCTAGTATGCCACAATCTCAGAGTGTGTCCGCCAGCATCTCAGGGACGGGTGCAGTATGCATCGAATGAGTGGCAAAACATAGAAAATAATGATGATATTGTTCCATCTCTGAACATTAGCTATGATAACCCGACTTTCTTTCTAAAAAAATGTTTTTTATATTGCGCACTCTTTCCTGAAGATTATATGTTTTATAATATAGAAAACCTGAATGGAGCTAATAGGGTTCTCCCGCCTTTTGCGTTGGATGATTCCGATCATCCCACAACTCCTCATTGCCTGTCCTTAGCCTCGGCAACGTCATCCTCTGAGCTCCTCGCCGCCATTTTTTGAGCTTTAGCTAGGTCACGATGGCACATTCGTGTCGCTTGGGGCCATCGGATAACCGCTTGTTCTTCCATTCCATGGAGCATGAGCGTCGCGTGCTTGCCTCCCTTAACCCCCGAGTGCGAGCAGATATTGGAGGAGCTCACCGACGAGGATGAGGAAATATTTGACACCCATGAGAGGCCCCTTTGACACCTTCTTTTAATCACAATGTAACTAGTTTTTCTCGACGTGTAGATGGGATGTTTAATTATGATCGTAGTAGCGTCTAATTTATTTATGTTTAATGTTTAATTTGTAAATGATGTTTAAGTATGCAATGAAGTATGTGTTATCTCTATATTTTATTTGATTTTGAAAAATATGGATATGAAAATTTTTGGTTATGCTATAAAAGAGAAAAAGTTTTGATTTACCAAAATCTTGTCTCCCCTATACATAAAATGTTTTTTTGCCTTTGAGGCTTCCATGGTACATGACATGTAATGCAAGGCCCCTTTTGAACACAACAACGAGAGAATTCATATGGAGCGAAATTAGCAGCCTTTTGCCAGGTAAGCCACCTATTGGTTGGAGTTGAAGTTCTGTACAAAATAAAAATCATGAGGAGATCATCACAAATCCTATCGAGTTCGAAGATATCGACAAAAATAAGTCGAATGAGAGGTCACCGGAGGCGGAAAACACACCTGACGTTCAAGCATTAGAAGCATGTGGTTGCCACTGCCAACAGAAAAGTTGTGTAAATCTTTGTGCTGAGTGGGCAATGTTTGTTCTAGGGTTTCTCATGACCTTTTTGGTTTCAATTAATCACACGTAATATATTTTTTTTAGTTTCTGGCAGCCTCGACTTTTCATGATTTTTAAACTGGGGATGTCTAGGGATCGCAGGGCAGCAGATGGCCATCCTCGGTCAACACAAAAATGTCAACTTTGGATTTATACTAGATAGTTTTACTTTTTATAAGATACTAGTTGTTATTAGTTTATATTTATATTAGCACAAATGACAACATATAGTGTTCCAAAATCGATATATTGTATTCGATATACAATTCTAATGTCTCAATTACAAATACACATGCATTAAGTTAAGCTAATATTTTACGGTGGCTCCATCCACATCCACGAGGGCTCTAGCTGACGCTCGAGAGTGTCAAACAGACGAACTTTCGCACAGGTGCGATCTTAATGGGCTGGTCCATTCGGTGGCATCATAGCGAGATGGTACTGAAATCCCAAAAAATGATGCTCTATCCCATTCGGTGGCGTCATAGTGAGATGCTACTAAAATAACAAAAAAAATGATGCTCTATGGAGAATCAATCTGGCAACCACACGGTAGAGAGTAAGTGTTCTTTACCATTTTAGTTGCGAAGTGTACATGATTAATAGGCTACGCCAGGCGCGGGCAGCGGGAGAGCAAGGTATCAAGGTTGACGAGGCAGCCCGAGAGGGAAAGCGCCTCGAGCGCGGGGAACGCGACTCCGGTGGGCACCCGGAGGAATAGGAAGCGCGATTTGAGGTGGCATTGTAGAAGCATGGAAATTCGGCATTCGTCGAGATGCACTTGAGGTGGAAGACGAACTTCTCAGGTGGGAGACGAGCGGCGGCACGCAGCAGCAAATCGACCATGGCGGGGTCAGGCCAGCGATCCTCTGGGATCTACCTCTACGGGATGCAGATTTCGAGGAGGAAAACCGGAGGAGAGTCGATGGGGCTGAGCGCTGCTTCAAGAGAAGGGAACGCTATATTGTGGAAGATGATCTGATTGAGCCGGGTCCAGAGGCCGCGCCACCGGTGGGAGGACACCGGTGCGCGCGGCGGCGGTGGTGGAACGTAGGCTGGCTAGAACGAGGATGAGCAAGTCGTTAGGAAGGGCGCTGATGCGGTCCTCTCTCTGCTGCTGGGAGGATCTCAGGCGGCACGCTGGTCTCAACTCCATTGGAGCTTGGTGTACCAATGGCTCGAATGTACTTGTCGATCGTGGCGGCGGCTAGGGCACGGGAAAACGCCTCACAGGGTCAGCAAGGAACGGGGGTCGCAAGATTCACCTCTTTAATTATGAGATCATATATTAGATCACTCTGAGAACCCCCTCAATTGTACCTTGTTCACTATACACAACATCGCAAAATAACACGAGTACGAGTAGAGTGTTACCACTACCATAAGAGCACAACCCTGGGTTAATCCACTCTCTTTTTGATGTTTGTCTTGCATGTTCATCTAAAGAAGATGAAGATGATGATAAGAAGAAATACTTATAGATAACTAGATAATTTAGTTTAGGATTTTCTTTTCCTTCTCTCAATCTTGATGTATTCTCTCAAGTTTGTACTCCCTCTGTAGAAAAAATATATAAGAGCATTAGATCACTACTTTAGTGATCTAAACGCTTTATATTCCTTTAACAATTAAAAAAGTTTCTTTTATTCATAATAAAGTTTCTTTTATGGTTGTTCAATATAAATCAAGTCGGACTGAAGTTCTATTTCCTTATGTGGCAATGGCTCTTCCGCCAGTCTCAAACATTTCCTGAGCTGTATGACCTGGAATACATTGTGGACTTGGGATAATTCTGCCGGTAATTTCGATTTGTAGGCAACTGCCCCCTTTCGGCCCAAGATCCCAAAAGGTCCAATATACCTAGGACTCAAAAGCATGTGTTCGGAAAAATGTTTATCATGTATTTGGAAAATGCTAAACATATGTAAAAAAAATGTTTTAGCTGTATACAAAAAAATGTACAATGTGTATGAAAAAAGGTAGACATCAAAAGTTATATTGAAAATAAATGTTGATTATGTGTTTAAAAAATGTTTAACGTGTATAAAAAATGTTTCTAACTTATAGAAAAATGTACAATGTGTATGAAAAATTTAGGCATGTGTTGTAATAAAAAAACACACACAAGAAAACTGAGAATGAAACAAAGAAAACCGAAGGAAAAAAACAAAAAAGGAAAACCTGAGAAAACCAAACATAACTGATGCAAAACGGTGAAAACCCGATAAAACAAAACAAGGGAAAAAAAAAACTCGCGTAGCTATAGTATTTGGCTGATCTAATAGTACAGGTGATACGTACATTGTTATCGCGGACCACAAGTGAGCCCTAGCGGATCCATTGATCGGCTGGAATCAAGTTCGTCCGCCGCTGCATTGATCCATTGGTACGTTCTCGCGTGCTCCCACGATGGAGTTGAGATCAGGGCGTCGCCTGCGTTCCTCCAGGCAGCAGAGAAAGGACCGCATCAGCGCCCTCTCCGACGACCTGCTCCGCCTCGTCCTCGCCCGCCTCGGCTGCGTCCGCGCCGCCACGCGCACCAGCGTGCTCTCCCGCCGGTGGCGCGGCCTCCTCCTGCCAGGGCTCGTCTTCCGCGGCGTCGCGTTCCACAAGCTGGAATCCGCGCTCGGCCGCTTATCTCCCGCTGTCTCCCTCCTCGAGATCCACGTCGCCAAGTGGGCCTGCCGCCTCCCTCCTGAGCAGCGCCGGGCCTCGCGCGTCAGCTCGCTCCTGCGCGCAGCCGCGCGTCTCGCGCCAGAGGATTTCGTCCTCGCTCTCCCTTGTGAATCAACACTATATACCCACCACGTTGAACTGCCATGTTTCCACCGTGCCACCTCGATTGTGCTGAACGCGCTCTTCTTCTTCAGGGTGCGGGCCGGTGTCGAGTTCCCCGTGCTCGAGACGCTGTCTCTCTCGGTCTGCATGATCGACATCAAAGGTTTGCTCCCACGCTGCCCACGCCTGCGCGTGCTCAGGCTCAAGCTGACCGGATATTTGTCTCATGGCACGGAGCTGAAGGTACACTTGGCATTGCTACAGGAACTTGTCGTGGAGAATGCATGGATGTACAGTGTCGACATTGTTGCCTCCTCGCTTAAGCAAGTGACGATGTCCACAACCAATTACATTTTGCAGAACGTCTCCATCATGGCACCAATGATGGAGAAGGTCTCCTGGCAGTGCAGGTACGCCAGGGTGCTTGGGAAAACTGGTTTTGGTCCTTGGTGCCTCGATAAGTTGCGGCTAGAGACGGCGGAGAGACAGGGACAGCCCACTTCGCTGCACATTCATGCCTACACCAACAATGTGTGCCTCTTTTCCTTCAATTTACTGAAGTTGCTGGATAGAGTTAAATTTATATATGATATGACAAATTGTTTTTTTTTCAGAAATCGTATATTTTGCCTGTTGATGAGGACAACTGTAAGCAGGAGATTCAAAAGCATATGATTGCTACATTCTCTGTTTTGGAGCTACATCTTGAAACAGTTGGGCACGTCTTCGGGCCATTTGTGTTTCATCTCCTTGGGATGAACCGGATTGGCAGTGATATATACATGCTTAGGGTCGTCCTACGGAGATCAAAGGTAATTCCCTGTTTTACTGTATACATCTAATAATCAATCGTGTAGTTATTCTCAGTTTTTCCTTTTAGGAGAAAGAATCGTGCATGGCTAATTGTCGATGTGATCCCCCGAACTGGACAACCAAAACTATCTCCTTGACTGCTCTTGAAGAAATGGAAATCGACGGCTTTGAAGGCGATGATCATGAGTTTCATTTCTTGAAATTGGTATTCAAGTCTGCGCCAATTCTTGAAAGAGTTAATGTGAAGCTGTCACATGAGGGCTCATCAAGTAGTGACATATGCGCAAAACTATACGACATTTTCAGGGCATATTCTTCCGTGGAATGTCGTGTTTATCTTAGCTCTGGTGAGTATATGTTCTTCATGTGATTAACATGCTCCTCAAGACTAACTGTCTAATCCTTGTAAGTTTGCCTGATGACATGATTATTATGATTTGGATTGTTGTTATTGGCATATAAACCGCAATGCCAGCTCTTGTCAGGTTTCGTGCTAATTTGTGCACAAACCCTAATATCTTCATACAATTAGAATAGAAGCGGAACGATGTAGTCGGCGATACATAATTTTATCGGCTTCCTTAACTTAGTTCCCCTTTTATGCAAAAAGATTGTTTCTAGGTAATTAACAGTTTCATTTGAATTTTATTTGATTTTGGGTTGGGCACTAATTATTCAGCTCCAGATATAACATTTATTGCATTTGATATTCCTCATTTGAATCCTGGTAAGTATACGTTCTGCATGCATGATTAACATTTTGGTTGGCGAGTACTTTGGTATTCCTCTCTTCCATCAGCATTTATTGCATTTGATCTGCGAATGGCAACAATATTTACTCATACAACGACTCTACATTTGCACGTTGCAATACTGATCGGAGTTGATTTCAATTTGGATCCGCTTGCAGGATTAACGCACGGCAGAGAAAATTGTTTGTCGGCATGATTCTCCATTTGTGAATTCATGATGGGCACCAACAAGAAAATCATTCAGCGATTTGACGAACTCCATATATGTGAAACAGTTGCAGGATATTTCTTTGTTATAACTCAGACAGACTTCAATGCAGCTATACGCTCGGAATATTGAACTCTAGCCTGGTTCCTATTTTGAAGATAATAAAACTGGGTGTTGTTGGGGCAGTGCACTGCAGCTATATACCCAGAGTGTTACAATTATCCAGGCGTCAAAGTTGTTATGCTCAGTCTATCTTCAGTTGTCAAAGCGTCGAAGTTATTGTGCTCAAAGCCTCACACCATGTTTAATTTTCAAAGTTACTGTGCTTGACCTATGTCAGTCAGGTGCCCCAAGCTTTTCTGTTAGGCCTGTGGTTTCTATTGATTTTCACTGTTTCATCGCATTTTGATATTTTGGAACAGTTCATTTCATTTGACGTCTTGTGTTTCTTCTCCAAAAGTAGATTGACCAGCACAGAATATCCGCTTAAGCTTCATAGCTCTTCGTTTAATATATGAGCTCTCTGGTTAGCTCAACATCTTAAGTTGAGAAGTGCCCAATATTCCTTTTTTTTTTGAAAAGGAGGATGACCCCCGGCTTCTGCATCTGGGCGATGCATACGGCCACTTTATTAATTATACTCACAAGACCTTACAAAGTAATACAACAGCAAGATTAAAGCCACCGTCTAAGCAACAACTGTCGCTACACCTACCCAAATGATGTAGGGGCGCTGATAGCCTGGGCCTAATACCAAACAGACATCGCAGCCAAACCTAAACATCTAAGACCTGAGGTCCCAACCAGGACGCCTGCCTGGTATGGGGCACCTACCAGTCCGGCGCACTTCTCAACCAGGACGCCTGCCGGGTATGAGGCCGCCACAGCCACCTGCCACGAGTCCATCTTTAGAGCTGTACTGTTGCATCTACCGTGCCAGATCTCTCTGCCATCGACGTCACCACGACGCCAGACAGCGTCGTCCTCCTGCGCGAGTCCATCCTCCCACATCGAACTCCGAATCTGCACTGCGCCATGCCGTCAAGATCCGTCGCCATCAATGTATGGATGAAGCACCGCTCCACCAAAGAAACCGTCCGCTGGTCCCGCGAAGCAAGGCGCGGCACCAAGTAGAAGGCCGAAGCGCACCGCCACCACGCCACCAGCAGCCCCGCCACCAAGAGCTGTTCCCAGCCGCCGCCTTCAAGAAGGAGCACGACACCAGGGTGCCGTCGACGCCCAGACCAGGGGAACAAAAGCTTTCGCCATAGCTCGAGGAGGAGGCGGAAGGGAGAGGATCCACCCCAAAGCCTTCAGGAAGGGAATCGGCGCCAAAGGCGTCGACTTTGGGGAGGCTGCCGCGCCAGCCAGGGGTTTCCCCCGGAACCTCACCCGCACGCCAGATCCACCAGGCCGGCCATAGGGGACGCCGAAGCCGCCGCCAAGGATCGGCACCAGCACGGATCGGGACAGATCGAAGCAGGGGCGGATCTTCTACATGGAGCCATGACGGATTGCGAGGAGCCGCCACTGCGCCAGCGTCCGCAGCCCCCACGCCGCCCGCGCGGCCGTGGGAGGCTGCCCACCAGAGCCCGCCGGCACAGCCCGCCGGCTGCACCGCGCCCATCGGCCGGGGCCGCCGCCCCGGGGAGTAGGAGGCGCCAAATCACCCCTGCAAAACGGATCTGGACAGGAACCCCAGATCCGCCGCCACCGGAAGCCACGGCCGGCCACCCACGCTGCCCACGCAGCCGTGGTTGCCCAGCCCCGCCAAGAACCCCTGGGGCCGCCGCCCCAGCATCCGGACTCCGCCGCCCGCATGGCGCCCAGGGGCACCGCTGCGCGCCAGCCAGAGGCCCCCTCGAGGAGAAAAGGAGGCGAGCCCGCCACCGCCGTCCGCCGGACGAGCTTCGCTTGCCGGCTTCCTCCGGCGGCGGCGGGGTAAGCAAGTGGATGGGGGTCGGGGGCGGCGGCGGCTAGGGTTCGCCCGAGCCGCCCCCCTGAAGTGCCCAATATTCCTATCTTCCAGAAAATTACTGCACCCTATACAAGGCGGAGGCAGTGGGGGCGAG
>NC_041393.1:719457509-719458443 GCF_002162155.2 Triticum dicoccoides | reverse complement strand
TTTAGTTACTAGGCTTAATTACTCCGGTCATTAGGGGCTAATATCTAATTAAGTGTCAAAGCCCAAAACGATTTTGGAACAACGTAACAAGGGCCAGGCTTTGTGGCGACTTCCTAGACTCCACATATTCCGTGTCGACGCTGGGCACGACGTGCTAGGCGGCTAGGGTTAGCGCTTCATGGAGCAGTTGAACATCATCGCCGGCCGCTGGGCGTCCGCGCCGTCGACGTTCCATGTTTAGCAAAGCTCCCGCTCATCAATCCAGTACAATTCTACGGGACAATCATCAGCCGGGCGGCACCACCACACTCAATTCCTCTAGGTATTAGTATATTATTTATAGATTGATAATATTTCAGAGTCATTTTGATTGCACAAACCAATCAATCAACTGTTAGTAGTTAGTGCATTTTGTTGGTTGTCAGTCCAGTTAACAGATTATGTATTTGTTTGTACTACTAGAATTGCATATATCATGAAGAGGAAGACACCACCGAGCAACCTACTGTTGAAGATGCAAATCCAATCATGGAGATACATGCCACAGAGCAACCTACTGGACATAACGGGTAAAACTTCCGCAAATTTATTGGTTGATAGATTATTGCAATTGGTCATCTCTCTCCCAGTCTCAATTCCAAACATGGAGCGTTTTTAGTGATCAAACTTATCAAGACCCGCCTTTAAAATAAAATGGGTGACGGTTTTGTTCGATATTACATGGTGGTATACATTGGGAAGGAAATAGTTGCAAGGTTTAATATTTATGAGAATATTGATTTGTTCGATCGGCCGGGTGGGGGTCGCAGATCATTCAAACTACTAGAAATGTAGCTTTTTTAATGTAAAAAACATTCTGGTATGTGTTTGATATTGCTACAATATTGAAGACTTGAAATATTTTTGTGCCATGGTTCATGTGTTTTGATGCCTT
>NC_041393.1:719413299-719457147 GCF_002162155.2 Triticum dicoccoides | reverse complement strand
CTCAAATCCTGGCTCCGCCCCTGACCCTATATGATAAGATGTATCTACGTATGTTGGAGCTATTCCTTTGGCCACTTTGTATAGTCTATAGTGCTTATGTTGGAGTACTAGGCTACCTTGTGTTGTCAACATGGCTGTCAGCTTGGCCATTTTGTTCAAAACATCAGTTGTGATATAAGATTGTATATATGACAAAGGAATTTTGACCTCCGCCAAAAATTATTGAGAAAAGTAGAATGTTCTGCCCCAAATTGGTTTTCGAGGCGGACTGTTCGGAAGTGATTGAGTTGATGTGAGTTGGAGACATCGGACCTGCACAGCTATTTATGATGATTGTAATTTTCTTAGCCGCTATTTTGACCATATTAGCTTTGATCGTTGTCCTAGGGAAGCCCATAAGGCGGCTCATGTTTTAGCTAGTCATGGTGAGAGTTTAATTCTTGAACACTGTTTGGGACACAGACCCTGATGTCGGACTTTGAATGGAAGGAGGTGCCTTCCATTCTTCCTACCGTGGTTAGTACGCTGCGATGCAGATGGTTAGTGGTGTCTCAAGACATGGATGCCAGGGTGGCGGCCCAAGGATGGTGGTCCGCATGGTTGGCTCTCCGGCGGTCGCCACTGCGGTGGCGGTGGCTATGCCTCTTGATCGTCTGGGCGGTGAGGGGGTAGCGGCAGTTGGTTCGGGCTCCCTCTATGTCGTTTGCAGTGGCGACACCCAGATCCAGACCTGGAGGTTTCTGCTCATCGCGGTTGTCTTGGTACCTCGTGGTGCCACGTGTGAGCTGTCGAACGAAAGCTCTGCACCTTAGCATCGACGGTGGTGACACGCTGGGTGCCTCTTTTCTCTTACGGACGTCATTGTGGTTCTCCTCTCTGCGTCAGGGTTCCGAGTGAAGATCTATGTCTGTATCGACCTCACCAGTGGTGATACTTTGTGTCGTCCCTCCTCCAGAGGGCATGTCGTGGCATAGTTTCGAGCCTGCTGTGTTATACTTCGGCAATGTAGTCATGTGCGTTTGTGTTGATCTGTTATCCTAGGACCTACTTTGTAAGAGGGCCTACTTGGCCTACTCGCTACTTTGTGTTAGATCCTGTACAGTGGTTTAAGTGTTATCTTCGGGTTTTTTGGCATGGTAATACATGTCTGATCAATGAAATAGAAGTACAGTTACAAGCTATGTAAACATCGACATAATAGGACTGAGAAGATAGGACAATCATATGTAAAAAATCACCGTATGTCCCTCTCCACCAAGGAAAAGTAGACAGACCACCTCTTCACCCGAGTTCAACACGGCTCCATCGCCGATCGGCAGTTTACGGACATCCAAAGTAGTTTGCCTGAAGCAAGACCATTGTCGTTGAAAGAATGTGGGCAACGTGTCCCCGAACACGCCATCAAACTCTAAAACTGACACCCCATGACTACGACGTCGGAGGAAGAAACAAGAATTGTCAGCCTTCAACCACAAACCCTTCACAATATGCACCATGTTCCATCTGTCACTTGCGTGAACAACCGTCTACGCGTAATCCTGGACGACAAAGCCTCCATGCTCCACCATGACGTCGGAGACAACTCCACTGCAATGGGGACAGAGCAAAAGGAGAGACACACCTGATGGAGTCGCCGTCGCCGCCGCGCCGACACCATCCATGAACCCTAACGCTGCCAATATGAACGATCGGCAAACACACGATGCCGTCAACTCCGAGGCGCCGCCATGAAAGGCACCGCCGGTGTGGGAGTGGAGTTGAGGCAGATTTATTCGATCAGACGCCACTGCCACCCAACAGCGCACCATGACCTACAGATCCAAACTATAACTATAGAGCGGTGGAACGGGGTCCCCTATCTATAAAGCAAAGCGAGGGCCTGTTTGGAGAACAATACCATTCGACTTCCAGTAAACATTATAATATAGACTAATCACATAAATGAGTTTGTCTAGGACACATCTAGATGTGTTTTAATTATTGCGCATCCAAATGACTCCATCAGACATAAGAAGAAAAAAAGGAAAATAACTGCATAAATCTTTAGGTAATACTTCCTCCATTTCAATATCTAAGGTGTATTATTTTCAGCACGTTAACCAAGGCACATAATTATGTACTATTGAGAATGAAATTACCCTTGTCTAATTATTTACTATTGAGAATGAAATTACCCTTGTCTAATTCATAGATTAGCGGCAATAAATCATTTAGGCTAGGAAAATAAGAGATAGACACAATCAGAAGAGAGATAGTTTCCTTTTGTTCTCTACAAGGAGAGATACATGCAATCAGGGGAGAGATATATTCCTTTCTCTGGAGGGCCAAGATCGAAATTACGAGGAACTAGAACAAATGCACCTTACATTGTGGAATTTTGTTAAAAACAAATACACCTTATATAAAGGAATGAAGGGAGTATCAATGATATTGAACTTGGATGTGCAATACTTAGCACACATCTAAATTTGCTTTAGTAAAACCGTACATACTTGGCTTCTCCGATCAAGGATTGACCTAGTACAGATTGATGCGTTTGTTGACTACCAAACAAACAAACAAAAGCAGGGAGACACACGACAGAAATTAATCCCTAGCTCACTTCAAAAAAAAATTTAATCCCCACGCTTGAAACTTTATCTCTCTTGGACTGCATGATCGACCACATCGACGACTTGCTCTCGCGCTGCCCGCGTCTGCTGGTGCTCAGGCTCAGGCGGACGCAATTTGGGTATAACGGCAGGAACATGAGGGTCCACTCGGCGTCGCTAGAGGAGCTTGTCGCGGAGAACGTATGGATACACTGTGTTGACATCGTGGCTCCTTCGCTTAAGCAATTGGTGATGTCCATGCACACTTACGACGAGCTCAATGTCTCCATCTTGGCACCATTGGTGGAGAAGATGTCGTGGCAGTGCTTGTTTGCATGGGTACCTGGGAAAATTGCTTTTTCTCCTTGGTGCCTTCATAGGTTGCTGCTAGAGACGGCTGAGAAACAGGGACAACCCACTTCGTTACACATTCATGCCTCTACCTGCAATGTGTGTTTCCTCTAATTCTCAAATCTCAGTTTTACTTGAGTTGCTGACTAACTAAATTTTGTAAATGATACGTATTCCTGCCAAATTATTTCTCAGAACTCGCTAATTTCTCCTGGTCAAGTGGAAAAGGGTACACGGGAGATTGGGAAGCATATGCTTTATGCATTCTCTGTTTTGGAATTACATCTAGAAACAACTGGGCACATTTTTGGAGCATTCGTGTTTCATATCATTGGAATCAACCAGATTCGTAGTGCTATGCAGAGTCTTAAGGTTGCCCTATGGAGATCAAAGGTAATTTCTACTTTTTTGATTGTCTTTATTCTAAATAACCAGTTGTGTAGTTATTATTATTTTCTGGCTGTAGGAGAAAGAAGGATGCCCAACAAATTGTCCTTGTGATCCCGTGAACTGGAAAACCCAAACTATTGCCTTGACTGCTCTCCAAGAAATGGAAATCTATGGCTTCATTGGAGAGGATCACGAGTTTGATTTCTTGAAATTGGTAATAAAGTCTGCACCAATGATTAAAAGAGTGATTCTGAGGTTGTCACATGAGGTATCATCAAGTCGCGATGGACACACAAAAATATGCAACATGGTTAGGTTGTATACTTCCGTGGAATATCGTGTTTATCTTAGCTCTGGTGAGTATGTGTCGTGCATGCATCACTAGCATGATCATAGGGGAACTAATAATGTAATTGTTATTTCTTCTAAGTTTTCTCAAAATATACAGTTAAGTCGTTAGTGCGTTTTCATTTGTGAACTGTCTCTAGGTTGGTTGAGCATGTATCCTAGTAACTGCTCTATTTCTGCTGAAGTTGTTTGCATACCTCTTATCTATATGAAAAATTGTAAATGGATGTTGAATGGTGGACTGGGTTGATTACAAGAATCGCGCTGAATGGTGGAAGTTTGGATACCTCTTATCCAAGACACGCCTTATGTCTACTTTATTTAAACGTGGCTAGATGTCTGGCAAGAACCAGACAACACATCTGTTCTTCATCTCCTCCTTGCACCACACTCTCAATGTCATCCGGCGAGCAGAAAAAGGAGTTCGACATCAAAGCTGGTTGGGTGGCCTGTCGAGCCTATCAGATACAGGCCGGCACACTCCAGGCAACTCGTCGCTCAACCTCTATCGCCGCTCCAGGCCGGCACCACCATGGGTGAGGTGCGGCCTCTATGCCAGCGCGCGGACGAGCAACTCTCTCCCTTGCCCACGCGCTTTCCTGCCCGAATCCAGCTGCCCGGCTCCAGAGCATCAACGTCGTGCCGGACCGGAGCGGATGTGACCTCTCACTGGAGCCAACACTGAAGCGGCACGCCGACAGAGAGTGTCGCTCGCTGTACACTTACTACACATGCCTTCTCTCTGCACTAACATGTCATCCGTCAGCCAGCCTACGTCATGAAATTCGCGCATATGCCGAGAAAATTACTCCAGTCACATGTCCGACAGGCATTAAACATACTCCAGTTGACGCCTCGCATCAGCCCGCTATTTATACGTGGCTGGCAAGAACAGCACAACACCTCCGCTCTCCATCTCCTCCTTGCATCACACTCTTCATGGCATCCGGCGAGCAGGAAAAGGAATTCTCCGGCACTAAAGCTGGTTGGGTAGCCCGTCGAGCCAACCAACTCGGTTCTCCAGGCTGACGTGCGGAGAACATGGAGGAGCCTGCCGGCATGGGCATCGTGGAGGACGTGCACGATCTCGTGTCGTCGATCTCCGCCCGCGCCATCCGCTGCGAGCGTCGGCTATACTGCGCCCTCTAGGCGGAGAAAGAAACCGGCATCACAGAGATCGACGATGCGGCCACCACGCCCACCGTTGCCACCACTAGCGACGAATAGTAGATCGTGGGAGTCCGCCACCACTTGGGTCCCAAGAAGGCCATCACCACCGGCATAGTTGGTGACATTGCCCTCTTCACGGGGGCGTAGGATACGATAATCGTCTCCCCCCACCCCGCCCCCCACCCCGGCCCAAAAACCAACTTTGATCCGTCCTTCACTGAGGCAATGGTTATTGTTCCCTCCCGCTGAAGCATATACCTCACGGGCTCACGGCAATCCGATAATCGGCTTTGTCCGCCGCAACCAGCGATAGACTAGGTTAGGATAGACTAGCCTAGACCGTTATTATTTAGTTGAAATATGTCCGGAATGTGAATATTTTCATCCAGTTTATATGAAGATCATCCGGTTTGCATGTAATACACCCAGTTAGTTCAAATGCGGATTGAAATGTATGCGGCTACGATTGGATGATTGGCTCCCGCAACCGTGTCCGCGGACTAGTCACCCGGTCCGCAGTCGGATGTGGTGTCCAGTTTGGGGGTCAACATTGAAGTTATTGAGCTCAGCCAATGTTCATTTGTCGAAACGTCGAAGTTAGCGTGTTCAAGGATTCAAGTCCTCAAACAATGTTTAATTGTCAAAGTTATTATGCTCGACCTATCTCAGTCATGTACCCCATGTTATTGTGTTGATCCTATAATATTATTGCTTTTCACTGTTTCATTTCATTTGGATATATCATGTGCTACTTCTCAGAAATTAGATTAAGCGGCAGAGAATGTTCACTTCATAGCTCTTCACTTTGACGCTTACATGAACAAAATGGGATCTCTGGTTAGCTCACTCTATTAACTTGCAGTTGTGCTATCATTCTTCTCTTCTCATAACATTGCAACCTTATATGGTGAGCAAAAATGCATCTGTATTTTCCTAAGTAATTATTCCTTTGCTCAGTTTTTACAGATTATATAACTGCCTTGATGAACGAACTCACTAGTTAAGAGGTACCCCTGCAGCGCACCTAGGCAAGCCTGTGCCTCGATGTCCGTTAACGCCATATTCTCCATGCCGCTCTCAGGAGACTGAGTAGCGCTGCTGCTCCACTTGGTAGTCATTCCGGCCGGTGACATGGGTACAGGTACGGCCCCTCCGGATCATGCTGCCTCATCCGCTTGGCGAGCAACCCGTCGAGTGTGCTCCTGGTGATGGACCTCTCAGACCTGGTGGAGGGCCTGCGACCGGCTGAGCAGTGGAGGAGCGCTGTCCCTGTAGAGCCAGCGGAGAGAGGAGAGGAGCCGGCAAGGGGAGGAGCGAGGCCGGCGCAGCCGCTGTTGACGTTGTGGAATAGGAAGGTGCCGAGTCACTGATCCGTTAATTTCAGATCAGGAGGTTTTCTCCTTTTCCTTTTCCTTTCAAATTTCAATCCATAGCAATGGCGCAACAACAAAAAAACCAGATCGTGACTGACACAGCTAGTGAATATAACTTCTGACCTTTTTAGAAAAGACAATTGAATATAACTAGCCTACAGCTCCAGTGTACTGCTAAAACAATGGATCTTTTGAAAGCTTGCACCAAACAGACAACTTCCAGAAACCGAATCAAATTATAAGGCGTTCTCATCATGTGAATGGATGAGCACATGGGGGTTTAAGATAAAACACATGATTCCACAGAAGGATAGGCCCCGGAGATGTTGTATATTTTTGTGCATCCGTTGTTACTTGCAGTTGCAGAGGCCTTATGTGATAGCTTCACATTCATCCGTGTAAGCATTGGCGCACATTCGAATATCAGTTTTAAGAAATCAATCTCATGTTCGCCTCCTTCGAATCCGTGGATCTCCACTTCTTCAAGAGCAGTCAAGAAGATAGTCTGGGATCTCCAATTTGTGGGAACACAAGGACAATCTGGTGGGCATCTATCTTCCACCTAAAACGACAATCTATATGTGAATTACTTACTAGTATAATGCATTAGCAAGATATACAATCGGGGCAGAGAATTACCATCGATCTCTGTAGGAAGATCTTAAGCCTCTGCATATCATTACGAATTCGGTCCATCCCAAAGAGATGAAAAACCAATGCTCCATAAACATGCCCGCTTGTTTTGAGATATAGCTCCAAAACAGAGAAGGCAACAACCATATGCTTCTCTATCTCCCGCGTAAACTTGACTGCTTCTCCGTGTAAAATACGGGAACGCTGAAATTTTTTTGGCAGGAGACTGATATAGACATCTAAGTGACTCAATCAAACTAGAAAGAAAAGGAAAAAGGACGAAATAAAATGCTTGCACGAATCTTAGCATAAACTCAATGGCATAGGATTTAGATGTGCAATACTTGAAGCACATCTAGATGTGCTTTAGTAAAACTGATATATAATTCATAAAATTCAGTTTAATCGTAGCTTGCAGTAAATAGAGGAGGAGAAGGGACGCACGGTGCACGCATGAATGTGCAGCGAAGGGAGTTGTCCTTGTCTCGCTGCCGTCTGCAGCCTCAGCTGCTCGAGCCGCCAAAGACCAAAGGCAACATACCAGCCGGTATAACGGCAGTACCAGGAGACCTTCTCCAATATTGGTGCCAAAACAGAGATGGTGACCTCCGAGTTAGAGGCCATTAAGGATATGGTCAGTTGCTTAAGCGAGGGGGCAAGAATGTGGACATGCTGTATCCATGATGCCTGGTCTTGCACGACAAGCTCCTGCAGCGACGCCGAGTGGACGGTGAGGTCTTGTTTGCGAGACCAAAGACACTTTATCTTCAGCCTGAACATGCGCAGGCGCGGGCAGCGGGAGAGCAAGGTATCAAGGTTGACAAGGCAGCCTGAGAGGGACAGCGTCTCCAGCACGGGAAACTCGACTCCGGTCGGCACCCGGAGGAATAAGATGCGCGAGTCCAGCACGATCGAGGTGGCGCGGTAGAAGCATGGCAGTTCGGCATTGGTCGAGATGCACTGGAGGTGGAAGACGAACTTCTCAGGTGCGAGAGGAGCGGCGGCGCGCAGCAGCGAATCGACGACAGCGGGGTCGGGCCAGCGATCCTCTGGGATCTGCCTCTGTGGGACGCGGATTTCGACGAGGGAAACCGCGGGACAGTCGATGCTGCCGAGGGCTGCTTCGAGAGAAGCCAACGCGACATCGCAGAAGACGATCTGGTGGAGCCCGGTCCAGAGGCCGCGCCACCGGCGGGAGAGGACACCGGTGCGCGCGGCGGCGGCGGTGCAGCGTAGGCCAGCTAGAACGAGGATGAGCAGGTCGTCAGGGAGGGCGCTGATGCGGTCCTCTCTCTGCTGCTGGGAGGAACGCAGGCTATGCCCTGATCTCAACTCCATTGGAGCTTGGTGTACCAATGGCTCGAACTTGTCGATCGTCTTATTCCCGGGAGCGTGGATCGTGAAATACTAGTTTCTTGTCTCTGCCGCTCGGCCGCTCCTGTGCTCCGGTTCCTCTAGGGCGTTGGTACGCTAGGGTTTAACGGTGGTGCATATGTTTGCCTAAAAATCAGAAAAGCGCATATTGTGTCCGGAGACTGGAAGGTGCAGATCGATGGTCTAGTTTTTTTTTTGTACGCTTCCAAAGTCTTTTTTTTTTTTGCGAAATACACGCTTCCAAAGTTTTATAGACACAAATCGAGTTTTGCATACTCTAGAAAAATAACAATTATAGTGCTTAAGTTTTGTTTCAAGACACTATTGTAGACTAGTAGACAGCCCGTGCGTTGCCACGGGCTTTGTAAAATTTGTACTGGTTGCATATCGAATTTAATATGGACAGAAAAGATAGCCAATAACACAAAAAAGTGATTTAAAATCCCCTTCACTTGCAATATATTTCGACAAAAAATCGACCGTATAATAGAAAGACTTATCATATCTGATTCACAAAATAAAGAAGGGGCTACAAAAACATTGAACTCTTTATTGTGCCCTGCATTACAAATGATAATAACACTTGAATGCCTTTATTATTTATGCTTAAGATATCATCTCACAAAAGCAAGTGTATTGTTATTATCCATTAATTGAAGACAGACACATGGAGTATTTTGTTCCCTTTAAACAAATGTTCGAACAAGTTACAACCAGAAACTCAATTCCATAAAAAAAGAACTTGATTGCAATATGCAAAAGCCTATATTCTAGAACATGCAATTCACCATTTAGGTAGTACTGCAACAAAACACATCTTCTAGAACATGTTACTATCTTGGGAGAGGTAAATACATCAATCTTTGATAACATTTATTGTTAAAAAATTGTGTATACATTTTTTTGTATTTTTATAATATTGTGATAAATCCATTGATGATTTTCTTCTAGTTTGTTTGAGCGGTGTAACGCCTGATTTGGTGTATCGGTTCAAAAGTAACTCACATAAGACTCAAAAGGAAATGTGTGTTGTAGTGTGAACTCTGACATAAACCGACCGAAGGGAAAGCCTAATTCGGTATACACTCAGACTTTAAGCTCAAATATAAGTGTGAATCACAGGCAACATCAATTGTGAACAACAAGGCTAAAATCTGCACAGAGAATATGTTGTCGCAAGTTTAAAACATATGTTTTTTCCCGTTTCAGCACAAAACTTGGAAAATTTGCACAGTCGGATTGAGGAGAAAACAAGTCTATAAGATTAGTCCTATCAATTGTTCATTATTCTATTAGCAACTAAAATAGAGAGATGGATAGATATATAGAGAAACAATACCTAATCAGATCCCCCAAACATCGTGAGGCAATATAAAATGTCTGAAAAATATAGTTCTCTGAAATATTGCAAGGGAGCCCCAAGACATTGACATTCTAAATTGCTTAGAGCTTAAATGCTTAATACAATCATGCTTCTCCATTTTGAGCCAATCCACCTAACGTGGACTACTTCATTAATACATGCAATCATTCTAGATAGCCTGCAAAACAAGAGGTAAAAGTCAGTAAATATTGTACAAATAAAATTTTTTAGTTGGATTGAAAGGCTCAAATTAAAAATCAACAAATATATGCAGGGTTATTTCATACTGCTAGTTTATTGGGCAGCATTAATCTCCTTGTCGGCATATAATGTATAATCCAAAATCATATTACCAATTTTGGGGCAACTTTATACTACTTGTGAATATAAAGAATATGATTAACTAACAAATATTGGATTGTAACAGATGTGAAAAAAATACTTCTATGCTTCAACGAATCATATGGTGTGAGTATCGTCTGAAAGCTTTTAGGATAAATATAAGGATAGAAGGCTGTTTTGTTCAAGGAAACAGAATGACTCTCCTTACACCAAGTCTAAGTTCATCATCATTCATCATTGTTACATGTATAAAATGGGGAAATACACAATGAATAAGAGGAATAAGGATAAAGAGCTGTTAACTTCATCGCACTGTTTATCGCACTGGAGCAGCCACACACTTGTACCCGGCACTACTGCGTGTCAATGCAGATTAGAGAGATATATAGTTTAGGATCCAGAGATGGAAGAAGATACCTGGGCCGACACTGCTCTTGTTGATTCAAAAATCCCTAGGACCATCCCCCAGCAGCGGGCCCACTCATCCTCTTCAAGGCTGCCTACCGCCTCGCGCTACTCCTTTTCTCGCTTATCTCCACCGGCGCTCACCTTTCCGCTGGTGCCATCCATAATGCCCTTCGTCTGACAATAAAAATAATTTGTTGTGAATATATATTGCCAATTAGGCATGAACAATCATTGCAAACTCAAAATTCGATTACTGTAAAAGAAGGAGCTCGATATCAGATTACTTGATCTTTCGTAGAGAAAAACAAAATACTAAACCAAACTTTGCTAGAACAGTAGGAGGTCAGCCCAAATAGCTGCTCCATCACCATATGCATAGTTATAAGATAATTAAATATTCTGATTCATCTGCACGGGCATCAAGTTTCATTATAAGGGTTTAGATTTATTTTAGGGCAGAGAGACTTTAGATGGTTTCTATCTCCCTAAATTTTAACCCCAATGTGCATCTATGTCCCTCTTTCTTACATCCTCACTCACCGACCAGATCAAGAAGAAGCACCCAGATCATGATTCAAGTATTTTAATTTCAAAAGACAAAAAAATAACATCAAAATAATCTCGAATAACAATGGCACCACCAATACCAAAATTGAGAAGTACGCTAGATGGTCTCTCCGAATTTGTGAGATTTCCATATATCTAGATCTTATGTACACGGGCTCATGTCTAGATCACTTTCATCAAATACTCGTCATCAACTTAACTTGGATAGTTGGTCACATGTGCCATGGATAGTTGGCCACATGTGTTATGTACTGCAGACTGTACTACCAAGCAAGCAAAGAAAACATAGTTTGAAATACTGGAACAAGCAGAAGATTGCAAGTCCAATTGCCACAACCAATAATTAGACTGAACATTCCTACTGTTGCATTATTTGATAGCAGGGGCAGAGTACCTCAACAAGATCATGGGCAGTCTTCATGTCGTTGGCGAGGTCCTCGTGGAACTTGAGGCGGACCAGCTCGGACTTCCTCCAGGCGTCGTGGATCTTCTCCGTGATGGCCTGCGTGACCCCGGCCTTGGGCACGGTGATGCGGTCCTTGAGAGTCATGCCCATGCCCCGCAGGCGGCGCAGCTCCACGTCGTCCATGGTGAGCTCCGCCAGCGAGGGCGCCCTGACCCGCTTCCTCTTGACCCCGTCTGCCTCCTCGCCGTCGCTCTCCCGGTCCCTCTCCCACGGGAGGACTGCCTCGTCGAGGCCGGAGGCGGCGAACTGGCGGTCGGGGCGCGCCCAGCTGCGGTCGAGCAGGTCGCCGAGGCGGTCCCTGCCGTCGAGCGGGGCGTCGGCGGCGGAGGAGGAGGGCTCGTCGTCGTCGGTGCCGAGGCCGAGGTTGCGGAGCCGGTGGACGATGCGGTCGATGGAGGTGGAGGGCGCGTGGCCCGGGGAGGGGGCGGGCGCGGGCGCGGAGGGGTCGGCGGGGGCCCACTTCTGTATCCATGGCGTGCCGCCGCGGCTGGGGGCCGGAGGGGCGCGGTGGCAGCCGGAGGAGGAGGGGGCGGCGGCGGCGGCGGTGGGGGAGGCGGAGGACGAGACGGGGCGGGAGAGGGAGAGGAGGCGGAGCGGGAGGAGAGGCGGAGACGGGTTAGCGTTTGAGGGAGGAAGATGGGGGAGGGAATCGACGGCGGCTGCGAGGGCGAGGGTAACGGCGAGGGGATCTGGTGTGCTGTCGCTCGAGGGCACCTGGAGGCTTCGCCCGCTCGCTCGCTCGTTCGCACGTTGCCAGTCCAAGACCGTTTTTTTCGCTTAGAGGGTATCGAGTAAGCAGAGGTGGGAGGATGACGAAAATAAAACGAAGGTGGGAGGATGACGAAAATAAACCAGCGAAAATAAACCGCGCGGACTATTCACTAACTGCTCCATTAAGAGTAGAAATTTACTAGGAACCCTAGTGACACGCCTGCCAGCAACCTCTAGTTATTAGTTCGGCGCAAAAAAAAAAAAAGCAACTCTAGTAGTGCAGCCATATCGTCAACCTCCTTAACGCATATAAATCACGCTTCATATGGATATGGAGGCTACCGAGCCATAGCGCAAACACAGAATTGCTATAAAAAATATGCTCCATCTTTTTCTCCATATGGAACGTGTTTACGTGTGGTAGAAGGACCTTTTTCTTCCAAACAATGGAAGTTTTTGAACTGGGATTTCAACTTGGATTTACAAAACGAATTTCAGCAAGGAACAACTAGGATTGATTTGAACAAACATAAAACTACACGATTCTCTAAATTCAACTACGTGTTCTTCCTCCTCTTGGAAGTGACCTCACAGGCAGGGTAGGCTTCAGCTGCTGCGACTTCCGTGGTGACGTGATCGACAAACGACTGTGCGTCCTGGATGCGGGATACGGCCACACTTTTTAAGGCCGACATGAGCGTTGCTTCCATTTCTGTATAGGCGGTCGTCAAGATGTGGTTAGTACCAAAGGGTAAGGACCAAAATTTTAAATAGCGGGCTGTGACAAATAGCGACTGCCATATAATGTGTTAGTCAATGTGTTTAGCGTGGTGCCCCTCAAAATGCTAGCTCTCTATTTAGAACTTTGGTGATGCTTGAGAAAAAATAATGCCATTCAATTATCAGGCTGAATTTCATGCAAGATATGATGATTCTAAAGAATATAAATCAAGTTATAGTCAAATAACTGTGAGATGCCAAGGCAAATGACGGATGTAGTCCCCGAGGCCATGCCACCAACAGGAAAGGACGTCGTGCTGCGCAACAAAGGTAGGCCCAAGAGGAGCAGCAGGTCGTCGGAGAGGGTGCTGAACTGATGCGGTCCTCCCTCTTCTGCTGCTGGGAGAAATGCAAGTCGGAGACCTCAGGCTGCAAACCGACTAACTGTAGCAGCAAGAAGTCGTCAAGTCAGCCAAATGCTTTCTCATATGCGTGCATTGCATACCTTCAGATGGAGACACCAACAATGGTGCAACGAGGCAGGAACAAGTGATGGTGAATCGTGGGGCAAATCTCCTTTGGCAGAGAGACAAAAGAGCAAAGCAAGAGGGGTAAATCCACATCCGTCCCTCTGCCAATGGAGTTGTTGCCCTACAATGCACCTTCACACTCACATACATACAGTATGCACCTATCTCACTCTCTAATCACCGCCACCGGCATATGTTCCTTCCCATTCTAGCTATTTTTTGATGTTGTCATCGGCGTTGGTTGGTGAGAGAAGAACCGACGGCGCAGCGTATTTATGCGCTACCGAAAATGGCATATCCATCGAGCACATACTCCTCCTTTCATCTCATTTGCATCCGATGCCATGGATCGAGGCCAATAGGAGGAGGAAAGAAAAGGTTCGCCGAAACGAAAGGCCAAAGAAAAAGAGAATAATATTACTGCTTCTTTCCAATATCATATTAGATCGGATGCCTTTTCTGGTTGCGACTTGGATTTCTTGATTCCTTCTTTGTGAGAAAGGTCTTCCAATGCACGAGGGAGAGAAAGGTTGGAGAGGGGAATCAACCAAGGATCAGGAGGAGAATAATGTGTTGCTACCACAAGCTAGGCAGAGGATCAATCGATCTCGCACAACCTTTCTCTTGCTCCACTAGCAAGATGCCATGGACCCTGGTCCACTGAATGTGATGTGATCGTGAGTTCGTAACCATTTCCATCCTTTTCTATGTATAATGATCACTTCCGCTTCGGTACAACCCCCTAAACACATCAACGGAGGAGATCTCTCCATACCTCTTCATAATAAAGGGTATGATGGTATTTTTTCAAAATACGCCGGCGACAAAATTTTCTTTTTTTGAGACAGCCCGCGAAAATGAGCCAACCACTAAACTAACCAAATGACAAAAGAGCAGCACCGTGTATTAAGACTATTAACAGCGACATAGCTGAACATTTTTTTGAAGTTTGAACGTGACTTTTTTTAATGCAAAAGAAATTCCAAATTGATTTTTAAAATGCATACAAATTTTCCGAAAAGTAGAACAAAACTCTGAATAAATTTTGAAAACCAAGATTCTTTTTTGAAATTCTGAATAATATTTGAAAACACAAACAATTTAAAAAATCTGATTTTTTTATCTCAAAATGTGACCATTTGTTGATATTTTCGAACTTTTTTGAAAAATATGAATAAATAAATAAATAAATATGCTGAACATTTTGTAACATTGTGATTAAAAAAAAGAGTAACCTTCTAAAAGGTTCTAGACTGGAAAACTGGCCTGGTATCAACAATTAGGGAATTCTTTTCAAACCATAGTTCTCGCCACCCTTTGTGCCATCAGGTGTGTGCATGTCATCGTAAGAGAAATATTTTTTAGGAAATCTATCATCGCACGTCATCGTAAGGGAAATCTATCAACACATTCTCTTCTTGTTCTTCATTCATGTTACCGGGTTTGTACGACACACCCGCTTTACTCAATTTCTTTATTACTCTCTACGTTGTTGAATGTGTAAAAAGTGCTATGGGACGGACTCTTCCGACTTCACCGAAACCTCTATGTTGTACATGACGTACTTGTTGACTTTCATTAAATATACTCAAATTTTGCAGGCATCTGGGCATTGTCATCTTTGCACTCCACGCAATTTTTGAACAAATTCGGACACCGAACACACATTGGGTCACGTCCGATCTTGTAGGGATTATTCATCGGGAAAGCCCTAGAAATGTGCGAACTGTCAAAAATAGATGAAACTTGGTTTGGATGATTTCCATGAAGATAGAATGATGTGGAAAAAATTTGGGTCCATTTGATGAATATGTAAAAAAAGAAGTGATATGGGATAGACTCTTCCGACTTAACCGAAATCCCTACGTTGTACATGATGTACTTTTGGACTTTCATAAAATATACCCAAATTTTTTAGGCTGATGGGCATGGTCATCCTAGTACTCCACACAAAATTTGGACGAATTCGTACACAAAACACAAGTTGCGCCATGTCCGGTCAGTATTTTAGGGATTTTTTACACAGAAAAATATAGAAATGCATGAAATCTAGAAAATAGATGAAACATGGTATGGACGCTTTCCATGATGATAGTATTCTGTGGAAAAAAAATTGGGTCCATTTGATGAATATGTAAAAAAAGTGCTATGGGATGGACTCTTCCAACTTAACTGAAACCCCTATGTTGCATATGATGTACTTGTGGACTTTAATAAAATATACCCAAATTTTGCAGGTAGCTGGGCATGGTCATCCTAGTACTTCACGCAAAATTTGAATGAATTCAGACACCAAACACACGTTGTGTCACGTCTGGTGAGTATTTTACGGATTTATCACCAGGAAAACCCTAAAAATACATTAAATATCAAAAGTCAATGAAACTTGGCATGGATGGTTGCCATGATAGTAGAATGTTGTGGAAATATTTTGGGTCTATTTAATGAATGTGTAAAAAAAGTGCTATGGGACAGATTCTTCTGACTTAACCGAAACCCATACCTTGTACATGCATGATGTACTTGCGAACTTTCACAAAATACACCCAAATTTTGTAGGCAGCTCACTAGTAAAAAAGGGGGCAATGGTCCAGGCCGGGTCAGCCCATTAGTCCCGGTTCAGTCCAGAACCGGGACCAATGGTGGCATTGGACCCGGTTCGTGAGCCCCGGGGGCTAGCTGGGCCACGTGGGCCATTGGTCCCGGTTCGTCTGGACCTTTTGGTCTCGGTTGGTGGGACGAACCGGGACCAATGGACCTCGTTCCTGGCCCACCAATGGGTCCCGGTTGGTGGGACGAGCCGGCTGCCCTTTAGTCCCGGTTCATGCCACAAACCGGGACTAAAGGGTTGGTCCTCATTGCGGTCAGAGTTTAGTCCCATCTCGCCAACCGAAGGACTCTCACACCGGTTTATAAGCCCCTCCCTCTCTGCCTTGTTGAGCTCCTCTCAAAGTGAAAATAGATGCCCTTATACAGGGAATTTGACCTAAATTCATATTGAATTTCTCTGAAGTTAGTAGAAATTTATTGTGAATTTAGGTTGAATTCTCTCTATAAGCGCATCTATGCTCATTTTTTTAGTAAAGTTAATCACAACCATTTTTCTTCTATTTATTTCTGAGTAGTTTTTTATATAGTTTTTTTTCTTTTCTGCTATATTTATTTTTTCTATTTATTTCTGAGTTGTAATAAGTCATTAAAAATAAAAAAAGAGGCGCATTGCTCGTTAATTAGCTTCAAGCCTTTCGGAATAGTGTAAACTGCACTGCACATAGCTCCGTGCAGTCTACCCTATTCCTCAAGGCTTGAAACTAAGCAACATGCATTGAGCCTCTTCTTCATCGTCTCTGCACTTAGGGCTTATAAACCGCTGCGAGTGCCTCTTGTTTGGCGAGGTGGGACTAAAAAACAGCTGCAGAAAGAATCAACTAAAAAACTCTTTTACCGGTTCATGCCACGAACCGGTACCAAAAGGTGCTCGTGGGCACCAGCCTTCAAACCTGTACCAAATAAAATGCCTTTGTAACAGCCTTAGAACTGGTACTGAAGGAATCAACTAAAAAGCTTTTATAAACCTCTAGTATTATTGAAACTAAAATTATATAGAATTTTGTTACAAACTTTAAAAGCAAAAAGAATTATCATAAAAGAAAATAAATAAGTAATTAGAATTTTGTTGCAAACTTTAATAGCAAAAAGAATTATCATAAAAGAAAATAAATAAGTAATTAGAATTCTGTTCAAAACATTAAAAGCAAAAAGAATTATCATAAAAGAAAATAAATAAGTAATTAGAATTTTGTTACAAACTTTAATAGCAAAAAGAATTATCATAAAAGAAAATAAATAAGTAATTAGAATTCTGTTCAAAACATTAAAAGCAAAAAGAATTATCATAAAAGAAAATAAATAAGTAATTAGAATTTTGTTACAAACTTTAATAGCAAAAATAATTATCATAAAAGAAAATAAATAAGTAATTAGAATTCTGTTCAAAACATTAAAAGAAAAAAAGAATTATCATAAAAGAAAATAAATAAGTAATTAGAATTTTGTTACAAACTTTAATAGCAAAAAGAATTATCATAAAAGAAAATAAATAAGTAATTAAAATTCTGTTCAAAACATTAAAAGCAAAAAGAATTATCATAAAATAAAATAAATAAGTAATTAGATGGGTGCATTGGTACCGGTTGGTGGCACCAACCGGGACCAATGACCTACCTTTAGTCCCGGTTGGTGCCTCCAATCGGGACCAAAGGTCTCTGTTTCCCGCCCTTTGGGCTGCTGAAAAGAGGCCTTTGGTCCCGGTTGGTAGCCCCAACCGGGACTAAAGGGAGGCATTAGTCCCGGTTTGTGCCACGAACCGGGACCAATGCCTTTGCTATATAAGTAGCACTTAGGAAAATTTCAGAACCGCTCATCCCCACTTCAATCTCTTCTCCTGCTCTCCCCCGACGGCGGTGAATCCATCACGACGCCGGCAGGCTGCCCGAGCCAGCCCGAGCCTAGCCCTCGCCCCGCGCCGCCCCGCACTGCCCCGGCCCGCGCCGCCCCGACGCCGTCGCCGCCCCGCGCCGCACCTCCCCGTCGCCGTCGCCGTCGCCGTGAGCAACTAATTTTGTTAGATTTTTTTTTAGATTTTTTTGTAGTTCATAGGTTTTTTTGTTAGATGTGTAGTAATTTAGATGTGTAGTTCATAGATTTTTCTATTAGATTTGTTTTCATATTGTGTAATTAATTTGTTCATATTGTGTTAGATTTTTTTTCTGTTAATAGATTTTTTTTGGTGATATTAGTGTTGAATATGCATGTTTGTATGTTCATATATATGCAAAGATCGAATATGTCAAATTTTTATGATTTTTTTCTGTTCATAGAATTTTTATGATTTTTTTCTGTTGTAATTTTGTTCATAGAATTTTAATGATTTTTTTGTTCATAGTATTTTCTTTGTCAACTTATTGTGTATGTATAGGAAAATTGTGAATGATATAAGTCATTTATGAATATGTTCTTATTTAGAATAGAGGAAAAATGAAAAAAATAAGAAGAGAAAGTGTTTAATATAATTAGTTAGAAAAATAATAGAACTATAGTTAAACTATTTTATTTTTAGTAAGTACTACTTTATTTTATTTATAGTAAGTGCTTCATATATAGTTGATTTAATAAACTACTTTATTTTACTATATATAGAAGTAGTTTGTTTTTAGTAAGTACTCCTTTATTTATTTATAGTAAGTGCTTAGTAGTTAAACTAGTTGATTTAATTAATAAAACTACTTTATTTAACTATATATAGAAGTAGTTCCCGCATCGACGTCGGCGATGCCTATCCCGCATCCTCGTCGTAGTCGACTCGGCGGTGGAGGCCTACTTGACCAGGGCCATGTTCGGGACTGGGCTCCGCCGGGCTGGTATTGGGAGGTGCTACCTTCTAGGGGACGTAGGTTGGTGAGGAGGCAGCCCGTTGTTGACCCGATCCTTGTTTGGTGGCGGTCGCGTGGGCCAGTGACGGTGCCGAGGCTTCCGGACACCACGGAGGTGGTACGTCACCGTGTCAGCGAGGAGGACGAGCACGTCCGTCGCTACATGGTTGCATTGGAGGGCAAGTTCGACAATACCTGGCAGATTCTTCAGGGATCTCACTGGAGCTATGATCCTGTGATGGTTCCTTATCTTTGGGTGTCCACCGCCCGCGATGATACCCGTCGGGCGCTACGGTTCTAGTTGTATTAGTGATGCTATATTAGTGATAATATTCGACGATGTACGGACACCAAGGGATGATGTACTTTTGCTTATAATTTAATGCATGCTAATTTGAATACTACTTTATTTTATGATTTGGTTTTGCTTATTTTATGATTTGGTTTTGCTTATTGAATGCTCATATTGGAAAAGTTCTCCTTCATTCCCGTGTGCTAGACAATTTGGTGTAATAATGCACTCGGGAATGAAAGGAGGAGCTACGTACCATCATCGATAGTCAACCCATGATTAATAATAATGATCTAGTTTAATATTTGAATTATGAACATAGGCCGGAAATGTCGTACTCGGACGACAAAAACCGCCCGGGGGAGTGCGACTGGTGCCACGACGACCGAGGTATGTGCGACAGGTTCATTGAACTGGAGGAAGATCGGCGCTTCAGCATTAAGCTCGAGGAGACCTTCGATGATCATACGGTACGCAATGACGACAATAGTTTTTTCGTAATTAAGCACGACTTCAACTATTTTAACGTGTATTTTTCATCTTTTCCAAATCGACTAGCTTATTCCATGCTATGCAAGACGCTATATCTTGGAGAGGATGGGTTTTGAAGACCATGAAACTATGGAAACCAAAAAAATTCTCCTAAGGACCCATTATGGTGTGGATTTTCAAGTAAAGATGTACAATGCTGAGAGTGTAACCCATTTTGGTTGCAAAAATTGCGAAGCACTTTGCAAGATGTATGGTTTTGATGAGGGTATGCTTGTCACCATGGATCTTGGTGATACTACAATCGAGCAAGACAGACCTTCGATTTGGGTCCTTGTGGATACACCTTCAATTCTTCCCCCATGTGAGCTTAACATAGTTATTAAGTAATTTATATTGTTTATTTTAAAATAGTTGACATCTTATTTCATTGACGGCTTATTTTCATTCTTCAAAGAATGTGCGGAAGATGGTAGACAAAACCCACTACACCGATGGCTCCGAATTAACTTATAGGGACTAGGGAGAAAAATCATTTGATCGCATTTTGTACTGATCTTAAGAATTACAATGTCTATAATCGAACTCCTCAACATTATGGTCAATACGTGCCACTAGTGCACGCGTTGAACTACGGTAACTACCATGGAGATACCCTGGTAAGATTTTTTACTATTACGATATCCGTGCATCTTTTTGCACACTTCTAAAACTAGTACATCATTGCTAACTACGAAGTTATTACTATGTTTTTCAACAGATATTTCCGAATGACTGTGTGCCTCATCTGATGTATACACACGGTAGCCTTCATGTTTTGAACATACAACCAGGTCTTCCTACGAATCTGAACTGTCCATACTGGGTTTCTAAAAGAAGTGGAGACATGACAATCAAAGAATGGAAAAAATGTATGGACAATCGTAAGGAGCTTCTTGGAAGAAAAAGGCAGCGAAGCGCAAGAATTGGAGACAGGATGATCTCCATTCTTGATAATGGAGAGTCAGGGTCTATATTATTTTATGCTATTTTACCTTAAGGGTGTTTAGGTCCTACCTGATACTGATGATCATGTGCTAAGAACAATTATATATGTAGGGTTGGGTTCGATGACTATGAGGATGATGATCGTATGACTT
This sequence comes from Triticum dicoccoides, assembly GCF_002162155.2. Classification (NCBI taxonomy): domain Eukaryota; kingdom Viridiplantae; phylum Streptophyta; class Magnoliopsida; order Poales; family Poaceae; genus Triticum; species Triticum dicoccoides. The sequence goes on along the minus strand of NC_041393.1, from coordinate 719,436,458 downwards.
ATTATTAATAACGAGTAGAAGTTGTATGATGATGCATGATTAGTAGGACTTGTTATTATATATATATGATGATGTATGATGCGAGCATGCATGAGTTATTATATCAGCGGGTGAAATGAACATAGCAGCAGCGTTGGTAAACCAAGGACGAAGATATAAGAGAGGACACTTCTCTCTATTAGCTAGCTAATAACAACCTAAAAATAACCCCCAAAACCCCTAAAGCAGCCACTTTTTCTTTAAAAAAACATCGCCTTTTGGTCCCGGTTGGTGCCACCAACCAGGACCAAAGGCCCCCCTGCCTGGGCTCGGCGCACCGGCCACGTGGAGGACCATCTGTCCCAGTTCGTGTTAGAACCGGGACTAAAGGGGAAGGTATTAATAACTATCCATTAGTCCCGGTTCATGAACCGGGACTAAAGGCCCTTACGAACCGGGACAAATGCCCCCTTTTCCACTAGTGGATGGGCATGGTCACCCTAGTACTCCATGCAAAAATTGAACGAATTCGGACAGTAAACATACGTTGCGTCACGTCCGGTAAGTATTTTAGGGATTTTCCACTGAGAAAACCCTAAAAAATGCATAAAATAACAAAAAAAACTTGACATGGATGCTTGCCATGATGATAGAATACTACGGAAAAAATGGATCCACTTGATGGATGTGAAAAAATGCTACGTGACAAAAAACACGTCACATGATGAATAATACGAGAACAAAAAAAAGTTAATTTTAAAACAATACAACAATCATCAATGCTCTCATTTTGAAGAATATGAACTGTTTATCTGAACCTTCCTAGTTCAGAACTAGTGAATATTCATGGTAGCAATCCATATCCTAAACAAAGAGTACATTGAAGACCGATGCTTATGACAAGCAGAGGAAATTGCTTATCCTAAACAAAGAGTACATTGAAGACCGATGCTTATGACAAGCAGAGGAAATTGCTATTTTCTTCTCGTTCGTCTTTCCTCTCGCTCAGACATAGATTGTTTGCACGAGTTTTTGGAAAAAAAATTACGGGTTTTAGAAAAAGTTTGTAAAAATTGAGACAAGTTCGTGGATCTGAAAATCGTTCATGTATTTGAAAAAAATCACCGATTTGAGAAAAAGTTCAAAAGTTTAAGAAATTAGACACGGACTTGAAACACAGTTCACGAATTTATGAAAATTTCAAGATTTTAGAATTTTTTTGTGAATTTTAGAGAGGAAAAGCAAATGAAAATGAAAAAAAAAGAGAAGGAGATCGAGAAAAAAACAGTAGAAAAATTGGCTAGAGAAAACCAGAAAAAAATAAAACAAGGCATTGCCTTTTTTGTTTACATCACGACTGAGGGCACGGCTGCGCCGAGAAACATTTGTAGAACATATGGATACATAGATTGTTCACGAGTTGTTTAGCATAAGAACGACAAAAGTTGCAGTCTATACACTAGCATCAGCTCCCCTAGTTGGTTAGTGGCACTGTCTGAATACAACGTGGTAATGAGTTCGAATCTCACTACCTGCATCTATTTTTGAATATTAAAAAATATTATTAATGGGCCGATGTTAGCACAGAATTGCGCTCTTTGTACGTACGGCCTATACATCGTGCAATGGAACATGCGTATGAAAATGGATAATATTTTTGAATATTAAAAAATATATTAATGGGCCGACCCTGTGGGTGTTAGCGCAGAATTGCGCTCTTTGTACGTACGGCCTATACATCGTGCAATGGAACATGCGTATGAAAATGGATACGATGAGTGAAAAGACTATATTGTTATTGTCCTTTATACGTTTTGGAGGGGGTTGTACCAAAACGGATCTCGTATAATGATAAGTGCTCTGCTCACTCGTACGAATAGCAAAAAAAGCCACTTCCGCTTCAGTACACCCTTTTTAATTAAAACCTTAACTTTGCTGCTGTGTGTTTTGTATCGCCTATCGCCTAGAAGCGACATTAAAGTCCATAAAATCCGCTTTATCAAAAAACAGATTGACTTCAGGCTAGTCAAAGAGTCGAGTTTGTGACCACACCGTACGTGTGGTAATCAATTTTATATTTAAAACTGAGCAATGATGCTTCAGGTCAATAGGTAATAGGTAAAAGACTATAAATACTCCAAAGAAAATAGAATCGAGTTTGTATCTCCTCTGCTATCTTGTTTAGATGAAGCCTTGCACCAAATCAAGACTCCATATATTTCTTTTTCTTTTTTTGCGGGGGCAGACTCCATGTATTTTATTCCATATCAAATGTCAGCCAGACTGCACGAGACGTTTATAAACTAATTATATTGTGCTTAAATCGAGAATGACAACAAGGTTAAAAATTTGAACCAAATTTTAGTAAAATTTCCAAAATTTCGCATGTTTTAGTGGGGTCTGAAATATTTTTAACCCTGGAATTTTGATGCAGATTCAAACTGATTTCAAAATAAAGTTAAATTTGTTAAAATTCATTAAAATTAATTGAAAATTGAAATCTCAAAATTTGGAATTATTTCTAAAATATGCTAAAATTCTGAAATTTCGCATATTTCGATGAGCTTCGGGTTCATGTCGCGATCAAAATGGCATTTGCAGTGGTGTTTCAGGGTAGTAATAATCCCATGATTTTGGAAACACTAGATAATACCCCATGCGTTGTTGTAGGAACACATGCTAAATATTAACATCCTTACTTGAAATATCGGTACAAGAACTATAGACTAGCGTTGAAAGTCCATCAGATTATGGCAAACAAAACAACCTTGCTTCCAAACACGCATGGATATAAATATAGATAAGCTTTGCCAACATTAAAACGAATTGTTTTTCATAGACCTATCAACATTGCTTTGATTGAATCAATAAAGTGGGTGAGATTTAAAAAAAGCCTATTACAACATCGTGGGTGCAATAAGAGCATCTCCGACACGCGCGCTATCTTAGCCGCTGGACAAAACCGCTTTATTGCGTGCACGGGGCCGAAACGGGCGCTCTAGCAGCCGCGTAAGAATCGCGTGCGCGGTAAACTTGGTTCAGCGCGCAGACGAAAATGACATTGCGTGTTGTGTATTTGTTGCGCCTGCTCCCACGCGCTGGACATGGCAATCGGGCACGCGACTCTCACCAATCGCCAGATCTGAAACCTCCAGGTGCTGGCGCCGTCATCCGCGCCTTCCCCATTCGCTCCGGTGACCCGTCGGCGCTTCCCCCGCCTATCCCCAACGGACCGCCGCTGCTTCCTCCACTTTCTCTCCTTGTCGCCGCCCCTCGAGCGCTGCCATCGTTGCTTACTCCGACAAACAGCGTCCGGCGGTCGTTTGCAGCTAGGCACCCACAAGGTGTTTGACAGAACGCTTGCAAGGTATGTATTGCTTGAACTTATATTTGTAGATGAATTTGGTGCATGTTGTTTGTAGTTTTAAACTAGTTTAAATTCAATAGATGAGTTCGTCCTACGATTCTTCCGACGAAGAATTTGATATTCAAGAGGAGGAGGACCTCGCAATGATCCTAGCTATGCACATCAATAAAAAGCCGAAGCACGGTGGTTCATTTATCGGTCGTCAGAAATTATGGAGGGATAGGATCGATGCCCACAACAGATTGATGAGGAACTATTCTGCGAAGAATGCCACATACCCCGAGTCCTACTTTCGGCTCCGTTTTAGGATAAGCATCAAGTAGTTCAAACGCATTGCGGAGAAACTGGCGAGCCCTGATCGAATTGGTACATCATGAACGCTTGTGTGATCATGCATAACATGATCATCAAGAATGAGCATGGGCATCAGTTGTTGGGACGTCTCGTGCGAGTGTGGAGGAGGGCTGCGAGGGTGGCCCGATTTATTGCCTCCTATCAATGCCATTCGACGTGCCGAAACTCATGATGGTCTTTGAAAGGATCTAATCGAGGAGTGGCGGACATGTAATGGGCAACAAAACTAGTTTGATGTTGTATTGTTGAATTATTTGTTGTATTGGAAGATAAACTATTTGTTTGAGCTGTAATTGAACTGTTTATTGTTGATTTTTTGTGTGTGTTTGATCTTCTTGATTCTATGTTGATTGAGAAATGGTGTTTGCGTTGGGCGCGCGCTGTATTTTTAGCGTGCCTGCTGGAGCGCTACCTGCGATGTGAAATATAGGGCTTCTCCTAAAGCAAAACACCCCTCGCGCTAAAAAACACTATTTCAGCAATGTATAATTTTTTTAGCGCGCATCTATTGAAGATAGAAGACGTCCTTTGTCGCAGCATCTGCGGGAATCACGCCGCGGTAATAAAGGAAGAAAAATGCCAAAATGGTTCGCAGTTCACACTCATCTTGTATTCTGCTTTGAATAACAAGTTAATACTACTAGTCCATTAGGCTGGTCATAGTGGGAAGTAACTTATACTAGTGTCATATGCATGACACTAGTCTAAGTTACTACCTTCATAGTGCAAAGTAACATAGTACCAGTGTCATATGTGGCCTCATTTAATAGCTTGTAGACTCATGTTGTCTTGGAAAGCGCTATGTTACAGTAACATATTATGTTACTACTTCTCATTAACTACTTGCCATATAAGTAAAAAATTCTCGAGGTGCGCTATGTTACTACCTAAGTTACTCCCACTATGACTAGCCTTAGTACTAATCATCACAGTTCATTCTCCGTCTAAGTGTATAAGTCATCTTACGAAACCAAATAATCTCAAAAAATTTAAACACGATACATTAACTCCCATCTCGTTTTTTGTTTTGTGACATATCAACTAATAAAAGATATGAGCCATGCATACTTTCAAGGCGACTGCTAAGCGCCGGTCGACCGGCTCAATTTGGGTCGCTGCGCAGCCGCACGATTCAAACGTCTGTGACCACACGATTAAGCCAGCTAATCCCTCACACACATCCGTGTCTTCATATGCATGCTTTGCTAGTCGTGCTCCCGCTTGAAGTTCCATGGCGCCGGCTCGCTGTGCAGCTCGCCGTCGTATCTCGTCGGCTCGATATGCAGCTCGCCGTCGAATCTCACCGGGGTCACTCGCCGTCGCATCTCGCTTGAAGTTCCACGGCGCCGGGCCGCCGGCTTGCTGTGCAGCTCGCCCTCATATCTCGCCGGCTTGCTATGCAGCTCGCCATCGAATCTCGCCGGGGTCGCTCGCCGTCGCATCTCGCCGGGGTCGCTCGCCGGCTTGACAGTTACAGCGTTGTTGTCCTCGTGGTTCTGCCCCTATGTAGCAAAACGTGCTGCCGGTTCCAGCAATTTAGCCCACCGGTTGCAGCTTTCATCTCCTGTTTGCCGAACCGTCGAAGCCGTCGACGTGAGAGCCGGTCACAGGGACTCGTCCACTTCTCCGGCTTGCTTGTAGCAGTATGGTTGCTGATTGTAGCGGTTTGCTTGTAGCAGTATGGTTGCTGATTGTAGCGGCTTGCTTGTAGCAGTATGGTTTCTGGTTGTAGAAGAGCCGTTCACCGGTGGCAGCAAAAATCACAGCGCCGTCCTCGTTGGCCACACTTCACCGTTGCCGGTTGCAGCATATACTTCCGTCGGTAGTAGCTTTCCGTCCACCGGTTGCAGCAAATCACATCGTTGTCGTCACCGGCCAAATCTTCATCGTCGCCGGTTGCAGCACGTATGTCCGCCGGTGGTAGCTTTTATGTTGCCAGTTGCAGCAAATGGCAGCACCGTCGCCGACGGCAACAACTCACGGTCGCCGGTTGTAGCATATCTGTCCGCCGGTGGTAGTTTTTCCATTGACGGTTGCAGCATCTCTGGTGGCGGTTGTAGCATCACCACACCTGACGCAGCACCAGAACATCCTGCGCCTGGAGGAGAGGAGGGAGTGGTGCTCAAGAGAGGCAAGTCCATGCAGCCGCGGTGTTTCTTGCAGACGAGGGAAAGAAGAGCTGCCAAAAAGAATGAGTGATGAAGAGATTCGTGAAGAAAGAAGACAAGGATAAGGTTTTGGATGAGCGGCTGCGCGCGACCCATCTAGACGACCTGGCGCGCATGCGTGGCCGCGACCGGCCGAACAGGCAGCCGGTCGACCGGCTGCGAACGTTTCCCTACTTTCAGTGACTTGAGACTACCAAACACGACATGTAATGATTAGTTCATTGCATATAATGCTATTAATTAGAAAAAAAACATCGGAAGTACTTCACACACGACACGGCAATGAACGACACTCGCACGATGGCTAATCCAACCGTTTGTTGTTGTTTTGGATGCGCTCATGGACAGTGTGATATGCATGTCGTGCAATTATCGGCCGGTAAATGTCGTTCCTCTAGCAGTGTTCAAAAAATATTAAGTTCTCTCGTTTTCCCCTCCGTATTGATCGCGGTGCATAACCTAAAGTGTTTTATACATCTAGACGGAGGAAACCCCACTCAACTCGGTGATAAGCTTCGTGCATGTCAAGCTTTACAAAAAGAATGTTAAAACTGTTTGGGGTGCGAGACTCACTGAACGTCTTTTCGTGTGTCATCAGTTTGATGAAAATGAAGCTGAGGCCTGGTGCTCCTATTATAGAAAAATGAAGGAAGTCGTCGGTCCGCGGCAATCTCGCTGAGCTCTTCGCCGCCGTAATGAAGGTTAAGAAAAACAAAATGGTTTACAGTTCACACTCATTGGTATTCTGCGCTGAATAGCCAGCTAACCACTACTAGTCCACTACGAGGCCCTAGCGGCGGAACTGACCGCTAAGCTTCTCGTCCATGGATCTGACATCTAGGTGTCTCCAGAGCTCCCCCGAGCCGCTAGGAGGAGCGGACCGCATCAGCGCCCTCCCCGACGACCTACTCCTCCTCATCCTCGCCCGCCTCCGATGCGTCGCCGCCACCGTGCGCACCAGCGTCCTGTCCCGCCGGTGGAGCGATGGCCTCTGGACCCGCCTCGGCGAGGTCGCCTTCCGCGACGTCGCGTTCGACTCCATCGAGTCGGCGCTCGCGCGCGCGGCGCGTCTCGCCCCCGGTTTCGCTCCTCGAGATCCATGTTCCAAAGCCGCTCATGGACGAGCGCGAGGACGAGGATCCACCGTTTCAGAATGGCAACGTAAGTTCGTTGATGCGCGCCGCCGCGCGGCTTGCGCCGAAGAATTTCGTGCTGGCCTTCCCGTCGGACATCATGATAAGCCCCATCTTCGTCGACCTGCCATGCTTCCACCGCGCCACCTCAATCGTGCTTGACTCGGACTTCTTTGTCCTCATGCTGCCGGCCGGCGTCCAGCTCCCCGCGCTCGATAAGCTGTCCCTATCAGGCTGCATCATCGTCGACCTAGACACCTTACTCTCTCGCTGTCCACTCCTACGCGTGCTCAGCTTCGAAATGGTAAACCAATTTTGGCTCCCGAATTTCCAAGAGTTGACGGTCCACTCCGCGTCGCTGCAGGAGCTTATCGTGGACACTCAGAAAACATGGACATCTCGTGTCTGACATTGTCGCGCCCTCGCTTAGGCAATTGACAATGTCCTTGGGTTCCCACAAGGAGCTCAACGTCTCCATCTTGGCACCAATGTTGGAGAAGGTCTCGTGGCACTGCTATTTTTCTTGGGGGGCAATGAGGTTTGGTATTTGGTGTCTAGATAGGTTGTCGCTAAATACGGCAGAGAGACAGGGACAACTCCCTTCGCTGCACATTCATGCTTGCAGTACGGTATGTCGCCATTCCTGCTTAATTAATTTAGTAGAATCGCCGACTAAATGTAATTATATGAATGATATATATGTCTTGCCAAATTGTTTTTCAGAACTTTAGAGATTTTTTCCATGAAGGTCTCAACTTTAGGCAGGAGATAGAGAAGCATCTGGTGGCTGAGTTCTCTGTTTTGGAGCTAGATCTGAGAACAAATGGGCATGTTTTTGGATCATTTGTGTTGCATCTCCTTGGAATGAACCGGATTCGTAGTGCTACACGGAGGCTTAAGGTCGTCATACTAAGATCAATGGTAAATTGGTAATTCTCCATTCTGCGTATATAACTCAATAATAGACCGTGTAGTGATTCAAAAATTTGTTTGCAGGAGAAAGAAGCATGCGGGTCAAATTGTCTTTGTGTGCCTACGGACTGGCCAACCCAAATTATGTCCTTCACTCCTCTTGAAGAAGTGGAAATCGATGGCTTTGAAGGAAAGGAACATTTTTTTTTTCGAAAAGGGGGAGTACCCCGGCCTCTGCATCAAGAGTGATGCATACAGCCATCTTATTAATCAAAGCAGCAAAATGTGCATACAAGGTTTCAAAGTCTCGAAATCAAATAAAGGAAATGCAGCCCACACAGAGCGCAAAAGGCTAGAAACACAGACTAGCCAGAAATAAAATGCCACAACCGGCTGGCTAAAGAAGGTAGGGAAACTAATTGCCTATCCTATTACATGACGGCCATCCAAACCGGTTGAAGATATCCCGAGCAACCATCTCCCAACGGATAGACCCAGTAACCAAATGCTCTCTGGCCTCCATCGGAGTGAGTAATGACCACGAACGGATCAATGCCGTAGCTCGAAATATAACCTGCAAAAAATGAATTCTTGATGTTCTGTTAAAAACCAAATCATTTCTGCACAACCAGATGGTCCACATCAACGCACAAACTCCCACCCGAATATGCCTTGCTAATGCAGAGTCAATCCCATTAAGCCAATTTCCAAATAAAGCGGTAACCGTAGTCGGTGGAGTAATATTGAAAGCAATATGAACCGTCTGCCAAAGAACCTTAGCCAGCGGGCAATCAAAGAAGAGATGTTTAATTGTCTCATCCCGATCACAGAAACTACACCTAGTAGCTCCTGTCCAATTACGCTTTATCAAGTTGTCCTTTGTTAGAATAACTTGTTTATGAACAAACCACATAAACACTTTTATTTTCAAAGGAACTTTGACATCCCAGACCTTCTTGGATGTTGGAATGGAGCTTGAATTAATAACATCAAGATACATTGACCTCACTGTAAATACTCCAGATTTAGTCAACTTCCAGCGTAATTCATCAGGTTGGTCAGAAAGTTGTACCTCCATTAGTCTCCTAACTAACTGGAGCCAAACCTCCCAACGATTGCCCACTAACGACCGTCTAAACTGAATATTAAGGGGGACTGTTTGAAATACCGTTGCCACGAACACCTCACGTCGTTGAGCAATGCGATATAAAGACGGATATTGAATGGCCAAGGGTGAGTCGCCCAGCCAAGAATCCTCCCAGACGTGTAGTAGCACCATTTCCAAGGACAACTTTTGTCCTATTGAACAGTAATACTTTGACTTTCATGAGTCCTTTCCAGAAAGGCGAGTTAGTCGGCCTAACTGATACCTGGGATAATGTTCTAGTCTGGAGGTACTTGCTGCGTAGGATTTGCGCCCACATAGCTTCAGTGCCGGAAGCGAGCTTCCACAACCACTTACTAAGAAGGCATCTGTTCTTAACTTCTAGATTCTCAATACCAAGCCCACCTTGGTCTTTGGGTCTACAGATAATATCCCACTTAGCAAGCCGGTATTTTCTTTTGAGCTCATCACCCTGCCAAAAGAAACGTGATCGATAGAAGTCCAGTCTTTTCCTAACCCCCACTGGAACCTCAAAGAAAGATAAGAGGAACATAGGCATACTCGTGAGCACCGAGTTTATCAAGATTAACCGGCCTCCTATGACATGAGCTTACCCTTCCAGCAGCTCAGTTTCTTCTCAAATCGATCCTCGATACACCTCCACTCTCTGTTAGTTAGCCTACGATGATGTATCGGAATGCCAAGGTATGAGAAGGGCAAACTTCCCAACTCGCACCCAAACAATTGCCTATAAGACTCTTGTTCGTTTTTGGCTCTCCCAAAGCAGAACAACTCGCTCTTATGAAAGTTTATCTTTAACCCCGATAATTGTTCAAAGAGGCATAATAACAGCTTCATATTTCTCGTCTTGGCCAAATCATGCTCCATAAAGACTATTGTATCATCAGCGTATTGAAGGATAGATACACCTCCATCAACCAGATGAGGTACTAAGCCACCCACTTGTCCATTGTCCTTCGCCCTTCCGATCAAAATTGCTAACATGTCCACCACAATGTTAAACAAGATAGGGGACATTGGATCTCCTTGCCTGAGGCCCTTGTGAGTTTGGAAGTAATGACCTATATCGTCATTTACTTTAATTCCGACACTCCCTTTTTGCGTAAAAGATTCCACATGATGGCGCCAGGCATCATCAAAACCTTTCATACGCAATGCCTGTTGCAGGAATGGCCACTTAACCTTATCATACGCCTTTTCGAAATCCACCTTAAAAATTACCCCATCTAATTTTTTAGAGTGAATTTCATGGAGCGTTTCTTGCAGGACAACCACCCCTTCGAGGATGTTTCTGTCCGGCATGAAAGCAGTTTGGGACTGTTGCACCACAGAAAGCGCAATCTGTGAGAGCCTGTTCGTCCCGACCTTGGTGAATATTTTGAAACTAACATTGAGTAGGCAAATCGGCCTGAACTGCTCAATACGCACAGCCTCCGTTTTCTTAGGGAGTAATGTGATAGTTCCAAAATTCAAGTGAAACAATTGAAGCTGTCCCGAGAAAAGATCATTAAACATAGGTAACAGATCTCCCTTAATAATGTGCCAGCACTTTTTATAGAACTCAGCCGGAAACCCATCTGGTCCGGGAGCCTTATTATTTTTCATTTGTGCAATAGCATCAAACACCTCCTTCTCCGTAAACGGGGCCAGCAAAATCTCATTATCGGCAACCGACAACTGAGGAACATCGTCAGTCCTAGACTCATCCAAGGACACACAATTAACCTCCGGTGGTCCGAATAACTGTCTATAATACTCAGTGATGTATGTTTTGAGATTATCCTGCCCAATGATAGTACCCTCATCTTGCTCAAGTTGGAATATACGCTTCTTACGGTGCTTGCCATTCGCAATCAGGTGAAAGAATTGAGTATTGGCATCCCCTTGGACTATTTTGCGGACCTTAGCGCGCAACGCCCACTTCAACTCTTCCTCGCGGAGAAGTTCTTTCAACCTCTTCTCAGCCTCGTTCTTAACCTGGAGCTCAGTAGGCAGCAGAATCGTAGACTCAGCTTTTGTATCTAGGGCCTGTGTAAGAGCAAGGAGTCTATCCTTTTCAATCTTATAAGCCCCACTTAGGTGCTTAGCCCAACCTCTTAAGAAACTTCTTAAGTGCCTAATTTTATTCTGCCAACGTTCAACCGCTGTCCTACCTCCACCACCCTTATCCCATTCCCTGGCAACGAGGTCTAAGAAACCTTCACGTTCGAACCAGGACATCTCGAATGAGAAAGTGTTCTTGTTTCCCGCATAAATGGACTCCCCGGAGTCCACGAACAGTGGTGTGTGATCGGAAATGCCCCGCGTTAAAGCTTGTACCGTAACAAGAGGGAATTTCTGCTCCCACTCTACACTGGCCAGAACACGATCAAGCTTTTCATATGTTGGGTTTGGCAGAGCATTAGCCCAGGTAAACTTTCTACCAGAAAGCTCTATCTCCCTCAGATCCAAGCTCTCAATAATGGTATTGAACATAAACGACCATCTCCCGTCGAAGTTATCATTATTCTTCTCCTCTCTCCTCCGAATGATATTGAAATCACCCCCGACCAGCATTGGAAGCTGTTCGGACCCACAAATTCGAACAAGATCCGCCAGAAATTCCGGTTTAAGCTCCGGTTGTGCGGCTCCGTAAACCGCCACTAAAGCCCAGTCGAACCCATCAACTTTTGACCTAACCCGAAACTTAACCGCAAAGTCGCCCATCACAACACTCCGGACCTCAAGGGAATCGCATCTCACTCCCAGCAAGATACCTCCCGATCGTCCACGCAGAGGAAGGCAATGCCAGTCAAAATCGATACCACCCACAAGAGAAGCAAGAAACTGAGGAGCAAAATTATCTCTTCCAGTTTCGGAGAGAGCAATGAAATCTAAACGGTGCTCCAGTGCCGCCTCAGCGAGAAACCTTCTTTTAGCCAAGTCCTTAAGACCTCTGCTATTCCAAAAGATTCCTTTCATAATTCATCATGAAATTTTTTGGCCGTACGGATCCTAGCACTTCTACGTACTGCGGATGCTGGATACACCTTCCGCTTCCACTTACGTTTAGGTTTTTCATTGCCCACCAGCCGGTCCTCATAACCGGGCTGTGGTGGTTGATGATCCACAACATCTATACTAGTCTCCTCCTCATCAGACTCATTAAAGGTTGGTGCAAGGTCCGCACACAAATTGTCTAGCACTCTCACCCGCAACGCATCAATCTCCGCATCATTCATAGGTCTTACTGCCGCTAGGTTGCGAATGGTTTCTAAAGCGCGTTCCGCTTCCAGATCCAGAAGATCATTAACCGAGTTGGAGATTTCAGAATTATTATTTCCTAGCGAAACCCCTACTTGATTTGCATTATGAATAATCTCATCCGTAGAAAAATGCAAAATAGAATTGGATAAATTGACTGACATACCGGTAGTGACCTCAATGTCACGAAGCTTGGCCGCTCTCATTGCGCACCTCTGCTGCATGTCATCAACCTCCGGTTGGTCCTGGAAACGGGAACTCATCCGTCGCCCCTCAGATACCGGGTCAGGGATTCCGCCGAATGCAATAACCTCCTCTTGAGTAGCGCCACTCGCCGTAGGCCGTGAGGAACGGCTCCCGAGGCCGGCGGTCAGGAGGCCGGGTGTAGTCAGAGCCGGCGCCGCCTGGCCGACCACCCCCTTGGCCGCACTCCTCAAGGCTGTGGGCGCCACCATCCCGACAGCCGAGGAGGAGGGATGGACCGGGAACACCTTCCCCGGACTCCCGCCAAGCACGACAGGAGAAACCGCCTCCACCGTAGCCGAAAGGGAAGTGTGTGTGGCCTCCTGCCCCATACGACCTCCCTCAGGTCCGGCCAATGCCGTCACAGGAAGCGCCGCCTGCGCCACCTGCCCCGGACAAACTCCAGAGCGCTCAGACGAAGAGTCCACCGCCGGTCGCTCCCCCGAAGAGGGCACCTCCCTCTCAGGAGACCCGATCTGAGCGACAGAAGGGTGGTGAGCCAAGGCCTCCTGCCTTAGTCCCCCCACCAAGCTCGTAGTCACCTGTAGCTCCGCCGTCACAGGAGTCTCTGAGGGAGGCGAGAACGCTATCTCCGAACCTCCCTCCACTCCCCGACCCTCCACGCTCAGGTCCTCAAAGTCCAAAGTAGGTAAGGAGTGCTCAAGCTCCTCAGAAGACTCCACCCGATCACTCCATAATCTCGGAGGTGCAGAAGTAGGCTCGAAGGACCCAAATCGCAGTGTGGTCGACGGCACAGAAGATGTAGGCGCGGTCGACCCTCCGGTGGTCTTAGCCACCGGCCCCGGTCTGTCGTTCTGTCGACCAGGATCAGCAATCTCAGGCTCCTTGCGCCCCATGCCATCATCACCCTCGTGCATATCAACATCAACGGCAGCCGGTGCCTCAGCAAACAGACTGTCATCCTCGAACTCAATCTGAATGTTATACACCTGGCCTCGATAAGCCCACTTCACCATATCCGGAACAAACTCAATATCCAAAATACTGACTAGAATGCGAGCCACCCCCTGAGCTTTGGTGAAAGCCATATCAACACGTTCTGGCTTTCCAACCAAAACAGCCAGACTAGCCACCACCCTGGCATCCTGCATGGGTCTGTGTGGAACTCCCGAAAAACGCAACCAGGCCTGGGTTAGTGGTTTTCCCTGAGGCTCAGTCAATATCCACTCATGAAACTCCAGAATGCCCTCCGTGCCTAGCACCTTACACATCCCAAACCTCAGTAACCTCTGTAAATCCTCCACCGATGGAAACTCCACCCTGAAGGAGTTAGGCTCAAGACTGACTAGCTCCCATAGGAAGTCACCCGGGGCCAGCTCCCGTAGCCGCTGCACAATCTGGACGTCAGAAACTTCACCTTTAGTCACTTTAACAATCCCAGTTGTCATACTGCGCACCTCATCAGTAACTTCCCTCTCGATCGGAGACTCAAAGAAAGTAAGCTCAGAACAAAACACACCATACATCATAAGATTGGGAAGCTGCTCTCTCATAAGCGGACAGGCCCCTGAGTCATGATCTGGCTTACCACACGTGTCGCATAAGACCGCCTCACACTCAGCAATGAAGTGACCCTTATTTCCACATCGATAGCAAAGCATTCTTTCTTTCTTGCGAGCATACTTAGCCACCCTGTCCAGCTCAGCCCTGTCGGAGCCCTCCACCGACACTACCTCGTCCGTAGCAACCACCTCAGCCGTAGCCGAAACCACCTCCATGGCAGTATCCTGAATGCCCTCATCAACCGCTGTCTGATCCACAACCACTGGATGCTGCCTTGGGCGGTAGCGACCACCTCGGCCACCCCGTCCGCCACGGTTACCACGAAAACCACCGCGGTTTCTGTTAGCCGGTCCTGATGCCCCTTTGACGAAGCCTCCCGTCGGCCCCAGGAAGGGTCTCTCGGTGGAGCCATCACTCTGCCATGCAAATCCCCGCCCACCACCTATGGACGAGGATCCCCGGTGTTGTCCGTCTCCGTACGCGTTAAGCCCATCATCACCCCACTTTCCTCGAGGCGTCGTCGAGTCTCCCCCCGTTGTCGTAGCATCCTGAAACTGTGCCTGCTCCAGGCCTGGTGCCATCGTACTTTGCGACTGTCGAGCCACAAAATGTGGTGGCCTAGCCCCGGTCTGAACCGCCGTGGGACGATGCTGCCCACCTAAGGCCGGAGTGGGCTGCCTAGCCGTCGGGTTGCCGCGACCTGCGACAGCCACAGGGAGAGGCGCCGGCGGCCTAAGGTCACCCCGGCCCCCGGCAGATGTGGGTAGTCTGGTCCCCGCCGGCGGTGCCCCGCGGCCTGCCACGCCGGGCCTGGGAAAGCCCCCATGCATCGGTGGTCGGGTGCCGATCGCCCCCTGAGCCGCCTGGCTGGGTAACGGAGGCGTGACCGCACGCCCAACTCCGAGCGGCGTGGCAGCTCGTCCCCGACCCGCGCCCAGTGTTGCCGCAACACCACCGCGGCCGCCTCCAGCCGTCAACGGCTGACCACCGCGGCCTACGCCGCCCGGGGCGCCGGCCTGGATGCCGGTTTTGGCCGGCGGATGACCTCCGCCCGCCATGCTGAGGAGAGGAGGGATCCGACGAGCACGCCTCGCACCTCGGTCGTAGAAACACGGCCTCGCCGACGGTCGAAGAACCCTAGCTTTCGTCGATCGATAACCCTCAGACGGCACGTCAAACATGCATGTACGCTCGATATCGCCCGTCGTATGAAGGAAAGGGACATGAGTTCAATTTCTTGAGACTGATATGCAAACGTGTAGTAGGTGACAACTGTTTTGAATTCCTTTTATGTAGTATTCCTTACCTTAGTTTCCCTTTTGTTTTTTGCAATCATCTTCTCCGCTGATCACACCCTTAATTTTGGTTAAATGATCGGTGGTGATTCAGTGTTCTACTAGACAAAAGGAATTGGTTATCTTTACCAAAACTTGTTAAGAAAAGTAGCATATATATATACTTTACTTTCTTAGGCATAGTTGAATAAAAATTTGTGGTGGTGACCCGAAAACGTAAAATAACTCTGCCTACGTAAAAACTCACGCACCGTTACAGAGATGAAACCCAAAAGAAAATCCTAACCCTCTCAGCGACACGCCATATCGGAACCAGGGTGTATTGTCAAATGAGCAAGGGCCGGGCTGTCACCCCTGGTGGCACGCGGTATATTGATCTGAATACGATGACAAGTGAGTAAGGATCGGGTTTTCGCATCCTTGGTGACGTGCTACATCGGCGCCCAGGTGTAGTGGAAAATAAGTAGGTGTCTTTGCATTTGACTCGACGAGTGCGAAGGGTAAGGAAGCGAGCCTAGGAGGATCCGCTTAGGTAGTTGATAAAGCGGTGAGGAGAGGTGTTGATATCTTTGCATTCAAGAAACCATATGGAGGGGACAGAAGGCGAAGGAGGTGGAGGATACTGGTTTCAAACTGTGGTACACGGGAACGATTGAAACATAAATGAATTAGGCATCTTGATCAACAAGAACCTCAAGTATGGAGTGGTAGACGTCAAGAGGCGTGGGGACCTGATTATCCTGGTCGAGTAGTTGGAGACTTAGTTTTCAATGTTATCGGCGTGAATGCCCTGAAAGTAGGCCATAATGAGAACACCAAGAAGGAGTTCTGGGAAGGCCTAAAAGACATGGTTAGGAGTATACCTTTTGACGGGAAGCTCTTCATAGAAGGAGACCTTAATAACCATGTGGGTACATATAACACAAGTTTTGAATGGGTCTACGGGGCTTTGGCTACTGCATCAAGAATTAAGGAGGAGATGTCTTAAGATCTACTCTAGCCCACGCCATGATTGTAGCTAACACCCTCTTTAAAAAGAGAGAATCACATCTAGTGACTTTTAGTAGTGGTCAACACTCTAGCCAGATTGATTTCATCCTCTCAAGAAGGTAAGACAGACATACTCACCTAGATTGTAAGTTGATACTTTGAGAGAGTGTTGTCTCTCAGCATAAGCTTGTGGTGGCTGACTTCTGGTTTTGAATTCGTGTCTAAAGATAGGCATGCCAAAATCGCTAAAACGATGTGGTGACAGCTTAAGGGGGAGGTAGGTCAGGCGTTCAAGGGGAGGGTCATTAAGGAGGACCCTTGGGAGGAAGGAGGTCATGCAGGCAGTATATGGATAAAAATGACGAATTGCATTCATAAGGTGGCCTCAGAGGAGTTTGAAGTATCCAAGGGAAGTAGAAGCGAAGCTAAAGATACCTCGTGATGGAATGATAATGTCCAGAAGAATATTAAGAAGAAGAAAGATTGTTTCAGACGCCTTTACCTAAATAGGAGTGCAGATAATATAGAGAACTACAAGGTGGCAAATAAGGTCGCAAAACGAGGTGTAAGTGAAGTAAGGGGTCAGGTGTATGAGGACATCTGCGTGCGCTTAGACACGAAAAAAGGCTAAAGGGACATATATAAGATGGCCAAGATCCACGAGAGGAAGATGAGGGATGTCGATCAATGCATCAATGATGAAGCATACCAACTCCTGGTGAAGAACGAGAAGATTAAGCATAGATGACGGAAGTAGTTCGATAAGCCATTTAGTGGGGAGGATGAGAAATCTACCATTGAATCTTGGATGATATTAATAGGTATTTTGTGCGGTTTAGTTTGGACGCATATCTGTTGAACAAACATGCATCCCTTTTATGTGATGCATATTATTAGATGGCGACTTGGTTAAATGATAAGCTAATGACCGGAAAAATTAAGGTGGAAAAATAAGTTTAGGCTTCAAGCCTCTGCACGGCAGTTTCAATTGGTCAATTTATCACGTTTCTCTCTCACGTTCTTTAAATTGATTTATTTGAAGAATGAAAACTCGGCGATCGAAAGAAAAGAGTTACAACAAATAGCCGCAGAAAAAAAAATAACAAAAAATTAACGTTGAGAGGAGGTGTTTGCCTCGCCTACCTACCGCTAAATGAAATAAAACCCGGCGTAGCGAAGCTTTAAAAGAAAAAGGAAATAAAAGAGTTACAGTAATATAGTCGCAAAAAAAAAAAAAGTGCCTCGCCTATCCATCCACTGAGATCTGGGCGTCAATGGAGTTTCGCCGGCGTTCCGCCCGGCTGCGCGCCGGAGCGGACCGCATCAGCGCCCTCCCCGACGACCTGCTCCTCCTCGTCCTCGCCCGCCTCCGCTGCGCCCGCGCCGCCGCGCGCACGGGGCTAATCTCGCGCCGCTGGCGCGGCCTCGCGGCCCGCCTCCGCGAGATCGTCTTCCGCGGGGTCGCCCTCCACAGGCTCGAAGCCGCGCTCGGCCGCCTGTCTCCCGCGGTCTCGCTCCTCGAGATCCGCGTCCCCAAGGAGCGCCGCGCCGACACCGCCCGCGGCAAGTTGCTGCTCCGCGTCGGCACCGCCCGCGCCAACTCGCTGCTCCGCGCCGCCGCGCGGCTCGAGCCGGAGGAGCTCGTCTTCGACCTCCCCTCCGATCTGGTCGACGGCTCCCTCGTCGTCGACCTGCCCTGCCTGCGCCGCGCCACCTCCATCGCGCTGCGAATCTTCCTCCTCATCCTCCGCGTGCCCGACGGCGCCGAATTCCCGGCGCTAGAGTCACTGTCCCTGTCGTGCGGCATCGCCCACGCCCACCTCGACGCCCTGCTCCGCCACTGCCCACGCCTGCGCGCGCTCCGGCTCGGCGGCTTCTTGTTCGACCAAGGCGACCTGAGGGTCAACTCGGCGTCGCTGCAGGAGCTGGCCGTGGACCGCGAGAGCGGGCTGACACACCGCGTCGACATCGTCGCCCCGGCTCTCAAGCAATTGTCCATGTCCTTGATAGCCACAGAGGTCACCATCTCCGTCTTGGCTCCAATGGTGGAGAAGGTCTCGTGGCACTGCTGCTACAGGGCAGGGTCTGTTACCTTTGGTCTCTGGGAGCTTGAGCAGGTGACGCTGGAGACATCAGAGAGGCAAGGACAGCTCGCTTCGCTGCAGATTCATGCCTCCATAGTATGTCTCCTCTCCTGCTCTCAATTTACTGCCATGGAGTAACCAAAAATTATTATCTATATAAGTAACCTTCAATTACTTTTCAGTTCCGGTCAAATTTCCCCGGTGGGGCGATCAGCTTCACGCAAGAGATAGCGAAGCATATGGTTGCTGCCTTCTCCGCTCTGGAGCTTCATCTCAAAACAGCCGGGCATATTTTTGGAGCAATTGTGTTTCTTCTCCTTGGAATGAATCGAATTCATCCAGCTGTGCGCAGGCTTAAGCTCGTCCTATGGAGAACAAAGGTAATTCTCAGCTCCGATTACGTATCTTAGTAATGTACATTGTGTAGTTATTCACATTTAGTTTTGGTTTTAGGTGAGAGAAGGATGCCTACCAAATTGTCCATGTCAGCCCACTGACTGGAGATCCCAAACTGTCTCCTTCACTCATCTTGAAGAAGTGGAAATCACTGGCTTTAAAGGGGTGGGTCATGAGTTTGATTTCTTGAAATTGATGCTTGGGTGTTCACCAGTACTTAAAAAAATGACTTTGAAGCTGTCACGTGATGTGTGGTCAAGGAAAGATGGATGCACGATAATAAACGACATCTTCAAGGAGTATCCTTCCATGCAATGCTATGTTTATCTTTCCTATGGTAAGTGTATGTTCAGCGTGCTCTGTTAATCCTTGTAGGTTTTGTTCAAGCCTAAAGCCAAGTTAAGTT
Organism: Triticum dicoccoides; assembly: GCF_002162155.2. Lineage (NCBI taxonomy): Eukaryota > Viridiplantae > Streptophyta > Magnoliopsida > Poales > Poaceae > Triticum > Triticum dicoccoides. Next base: position 719,417,238 of record NC_041393.1, on the reverse strand, counting down.
GTGCTTGTGCTTTTCAAATTCTGAACTTAGACATGCCAATTACAAAGTCTGGCTGCACGTGTGTATCCCAGGTATTAGCTCAATGTGATATCTTCCTGCTTAATCTATGTGCATACATCCTCACATCTATATTAGTACGGAACTGGCAGTAATTTGTTTGATCCCTTAAGCACAGGCTCCCTTACCATGCTTGCTCTTTTTGTTTTTATGCAATCTTCTGTTGCTCATGACCTTCTGTTTTGCTGTGGATATGCATTCAGTAGCCAAAATGGGTTTCTAAATTAGTTGAAGTGAACTAGTTGTCTCATCTGAATTTTACGGGCCTTCGGGTTTGGTATAAACTACAATTTCCAGTTAAATTATGTTTTAAGAATTATTAGTTTGCTATTTTCCATTTGCTGGGTTGGCAACAATCTTTGCTGACGTAACCACTATACACTATATTGAATTGTTGACCAGAGCTTGTTTCAATTTGCCTCTTCCTCAGGGTTCAAGCATGGCTACCAAAATTATCATTGACATGATTCTCATCCTTTCATCTGCAAATTCTTTGGTTCGCATTGGCAAGATCATCCTTTCCCATATTGGGAAACTCGATACATTTTGCGTAGTTTCAGGAGTAATTTTGCTTGGTTGCTTTAACCGATGAACGTAAGTGAATTGTTGAGTGGTTGCCATGCCAATCAATCATGGATGTGATATATTGTGTTCGGCCAACCTATCTCTCTAGTCATGTGCTCCTACTGATTCTGCTAAGCACACGGTTCAAAATGTCGATACCACGTGTTTCTTCAACAAAACTGGATAAATCTGCAGAGAATGTTCAGTTTACTTCCATCACTTCGACAGTTGAATATAACTAAGAGTACAAACAAGGCAAACAAGGCAAACAAGGCAAATTACTGAAATCCCGTTGGCCGGACGTGGAAATCCCCAAGCTTAAAGGTGCAGCGCAAACAAGGCAAATTACTGAAACCAAATGGTGTTATAAGGAGTTGGTCATCGTGGGAAATGATGATCTTGTCAATGTACCACATGAATCCTCAATCTGAGGGAAGAAAATTATGTTCACAAATAATCTGTAGAGGGTGAGGGCGAACCCTCTTGTGCGATCTGTGTCACGGTGAGCAACAGTGAGCTGACTTCGGTTGAGTCTAGGGACATTTCATCCAGAATCCGCAAAACTGTAGGTTTTTGGTAAGGGCCAAAATTTTAAATAGCGGGCCATTTAACATAGCCACAAAATGTGCTAAACTGTACATGATGTCATTTAGAGTGATGCCCTCAAAACGCTATAGAGCTATTGTTCACTATTTCAAACTTTGGTGATGTACCAAAATAGTCTCAGCGAGGCACGAAAAAGTGACGGTGAATCGCGGGGCAAATCTCCTTTGGCAGACAGACTAAACATCAGCGTAGGAGGGGTAATCCACATCCATCCATCTGCCAATGGAGCAGTTGCCCTGCAATGCACCTTCACACTCACACACATACATCATACATCTAATCTCCCTATGTAATCACCGCCACCGACATGGGGTCCTTCCTGTTCTAGCAGCTATTGTTGATGCTGTCGTCGATGTTGGTTTGTCGACGCAGCGTGTATTTATGCGCTATCGAAAACAGCATATCCGTCAAGCACATGCTCTTTTCATCGCATTTGCAACCGATGCCGTGGATCAAAGCCAAATGGAGGAGGAAAGAAAAGGTTTGCTGAAACGAAATGTCAAAGAAAAAGAGAAGAATATTACTGCTTTATTCTGATATCAGATTAGATTGGATGCCCTTTCTGTTTCGGGCTTGGATTTTCGTGATTCCTTCTTTGTGACAAAGCTCTCTCGATGCACACGAGAGAAAGCTTGTAGAGGGGAATCAAGCATGGATCAGGCGGAGAATGCTCTGCCGTCCACACGCTAGGCAGAAGATCAATCGATCTCGCGCAACCTTTCTCTTGCTCCACTAGCAGGATGCCATGGACCATGTCCATGGAATGTGATGTGATCATGAGTTCGTGACCATTTCCATCTTTTTCTACGTACATTGATAAGCGCTCTGCTCACTCGTACAAATAGCGAAAGAAAACATCATCAATGTTTCCTTTCTCTTGAGGAGATCGAGGGTCCAGTCCAGACCTTAACTTGCCACTGCGTGGTTGTATCGCCTGGAAGCGACGTTCAAGTCCATAAAATCCCCTTTGTCGGAAAATCGATTGACTTCAATTCAGTCAAATAATCGAGTTTGTATCTCCTCCCCTGTCTTGTTTACTCATTTCATTCTATACCAAATGACATCCAAACAGCACGAGACGTTGATAAACCAATTTAGGCTTAAATCGAGAATGATAAACAAATAACATTGGAAAGTGATTTGGCTTTTACATGACACAACCAGGTCGATACAACCCATGCGTTTTCCGTATCCAAGATACTCCCTCCGTTCCGATTTACTCGTCGTGGTTTTAGTTCAAATTTTACTCGGCTCGGGGACGGGACTTGCCTGCTCCCGCCACCGTGCTCCCATCCGCACTCCACGTCCTTCGTTTGGCATCGCGCGGTTGCAGTAATTTCTTTTCCTTTCCCCATTTTTCACTTTAAAAAAGATCAAGAATACCGGTCTAATCCTCATCCACCGGTAATGCACGTGAATGGCCTGGAGTCTGTTCGCATCGGCCATGCTCGTGTCGCCGGCATCAGTCACACCCCCGGCCAAAGCTGCACGGTGCAACAGACCTGAACATAGTCCCGGCCGTCGGCACGCACGAGTAAATCGGAATGGAGGGAGTAGAACGGTACATCTACATGCAGCGCGGCACAACACCGATAGCTAAAAGAGATGCTTCCCATTCGGTAGCATATGCCAAGCATATCCAGATTTCATCTCGCTCTCATTTCCTCTCGCCTGCACACACATGCATAACACAAGGCATATCAGATAGTGTTTCGGCGCGATATATGAGGGTGAGAATCACAGTGCGGTTCTCCTCTGCCATGGACGCGCAACAGTTAGCCGGTCGGCGAAACTACCGGTCCGTCCATATGCCAAAGGATGATTTGCCCTACCATTCGTAATCCTTCACACTCAGTGATTTATAGGCATGATGTGAATACTGTGCTATAAATTATGCTTTTCTTTTCCTAAACACCCTTAAGGTAAAATAGCATAAAACAATATAGATCCTGACTCTCCATTATGAAGAATGTCGATCATCCTGTCTTCAATTTTTGCCCTTCGCTGAATGTTGCTTCCAAGAAGCTCCTTACGACTGTCCATACATTTTTCCATTCTTTGATTGTCATGTCTCCACTTCTTTTAGAAACCCGGTATGGACAGTTCAGATTCGTAGGAAGACCTGGTTGTATGTTCAAAACATGAAGGCTACCGTGTGTATACATCAGATGAGGCACACAATTATTCGGGATTATCTGTTGAAAAACATAGTAATAACTTCATAGTTAGCAATGATGTACTAGTTTTAGAAGTGTGCAAAAAGATGCACGGATGTTGTAATAGTAAAAATCTTACCAGGGTATCTCCATGGTAGTTACCGTAGTTCAACACGTGCACTAGTGGCACGTATTGACCATAATGTTGAGGAGTTTGATTGTAGATATTGTAATTCTCAAGATCAGTACAAAATGCGACCAAATGATTTTTCTCCTGATAAGTTAGTTCGGAGCCTTCGGTGTAGTAGATTCTGTCTACCATCTTCCGCACATTCTTTGAAGAATGAAAATAAGCTGTCAATGGAAATAAGTTGTCAACTATTTTGAAATAAACAATATAAATTACTTAATAACTATGTTAAGCTCACATGGGGGAAGAATTGGAGGTGTATCCACAAAAAATCATAAAAAGTTGCTCACGTCTAGGTCGACGGCGACGGCGACGGCGACGGCGAGGTGCGGCGGGGGACGGCGACGGCGTCGGGGCGGCGAGGTC
>NC_041393.1:719412222-719412996 GCF_002162155.2 Triticum dicoccoides | reverse complement strand
GGACCAAAGGCCTCTTTTCAGCAGCCCAAAGGGCGGGAAGCAGAGGGCTTTGGTCCCGGTTGGTGCCACCAACCGAGACTAAAGGGTAGGCATTGGTCCCGGTTGGAGCCACGAACCGGGACCAATGGTCGTGTGCTGGCAGGGTGCGGCACGAAAGTTTACTCCCACCTCGCTAGCTGAGAGGGGCGCGCAGTGGTTTATAAGCCACACTGCCGCACCCCTCTCGAGCTCCTCTCCACTGCAGGCTTACGGGCCTACTTACTACCTCTTTGCCTGATGGGCCTAATGGGCCTCCTGCGGGCCTGAATCCTGGCCCATGGTGGGTTTCTAGTCGTATTCAAGCCGTGAGGGCCCAATAGGAGGCACTTTTTTTCTTTACTTATTGTTGCTATTTTTATTTTTCCCCAGATTTTTTGTTTTGTTTTCTGCATTATTTATTTTCTTTTGTTTTTTTGCTTTATTTTTTAATTCTTTTTTCTTTTAGTTTTAGAACAATTTTAAACTTTCTGGTAGTGCCATTAGTTCTCAAATTTGAAAACACTTTTATTGTTTTTTTGTTTCGTTTCGTGCTTTATTTATTTTATTTTGTTTATACTTACAACAAAATACTTATTGTTGCTATTTTTATTTTTTTCCCAGATTTTTTGTTTTGTTTTCTGCATTATTTTTTTCTTTTGTTTTTTTGCTTTATTTTTAATTCTTTTTGCTTTTAGTTTTAGAACAATTTTAAACTTTCTGTTAGTGCCATTAGTTCTTAAATTTGAAAACACTTTT
>NC_041393.1:719394253-719412031 GCF_002162155.2 Triticum dicoccoides | reverse complement strand
TGTTTTGTTTCATGCTTTATTTATTTTATTTTGTTTCTACTTACAACAAAATACTTATTGTTGCTATTTTTATTTTTTTCCCATATTTTTTGTTTTGTTTTCTGCATTATTTATTTTCTTTTGTTTTTTTGCTTTATTTTTTAATTCTTTTTGCTTTTAGTTTTAGAAAAATTATAAACTTTCTGCATTTTTTTTTCTGCATTAAAGCATTTCAAATGAACTCTAAAAAAGTTGAAAGTTGAAAGTTGGCATGGTATCACGAGGGACGAACCATAAGACATTAAAGCATTATGTGCTGGGACTAAAGAGGGGCATTGGTCCCGTTTGGAGCCACCAACCGGTATCAATGGTCCCGTCTAAAGAGGGGCATTAAAGTTTAGTCCCACCTCGCCAAGCGAGAGGCACTCGCAGCTGTTTATAAGCCCTGAGTGCGGAGACGATGAAGAAGAGGCTCAATGCTCACCTGCACGTTGGTTCGCTTCAAGCCTTGAGGAATATGGTAGACTGCACGGAGCTATGTGCAGTGCAGTTTACACTATTCCGAAAGGCCTGAAGCAAATTAACTAGCATTGCGTCTCTTTTTTATTTTTAATGACTTATTACAACTCAGAAATAAATAGAAAACAATAAATATAGCAGAAAAGAAAAAAAACTATATAAAAAACTACTCAGAAATAAATAGAAGAAAAAATAGTTGTGATTAACTTTACTAAAATCTTTTTTATTTTTAATGACTTATTACAACTCAGAAATAAATAGAAAACAATAAATATAGCAGAAAAGAAAAAAAACTATATAAAAAACTACTCAGAAATGAGCATAGATGCGCTTATAGAGAAAATTTAACCTAAATTCATAATAAATTTCTACTAACTTCAGAGAAATTCAATATGAATTTAGGTCAAATTTCTTGTATAAGAGCATCTATTTTCATTTTGAGAGGAGCTCAACAAGGCAGAGAGGGAGGGGCTTATAAATCGGTGTGAGCCCCCTTCGGTTGGCGAGGTGGGACTAAACTCTGGTCGCAACGAGGACCAACACTTTAGTCCCGGTTGCTGGTATGAACCGGGACTAATGGGCGTCCTTTGGTCCCGGTTCAGGCCCCCAACTGGGACCAATGGTGGTGGGCTAGGAGCTAGGCCCATTGGTCCCGGTTCGTCCAACCGGGACCAAAAGGTCCAGACGAACCGGGACCAATGGCCCACGTGGCCCGGCCGGCCCCCAGGGCTCACGAACCGGGTCCAATGCACCCATTGGTCCCGGTTCTAGATTGAACCGGCACTAATGGGCTGACCCGGTCTGGACCATTGCCCTCTTTTCTACTAGTGCTGTAAGACGATCTTAAGCCTCTGCATTGCACTACAAATTCGATTGGTCCCTAGGAGATAAACCATGAGTGCCTCAAAAGAATGTCCCTTTGTTATGAGATGTAGCTCTAAACTAGAAAAGTCAGCAATCATATACTTCTCTACGTCCCGCGTAAATCCGTCCTCTTCACCGTAAAAGTAACTTGAGATCTACAAAAGCAAAATTGGCAGGATATATATCGCTCACAAAACATTTTATAAGTCAGAGCATGCAACAAATTGACCAGGAGAGGGTACACACCGCGCATGCATGAATATGCAGTGAAGGGAGTTGTCCTTGTCTCTCTGCCGCCTGCAGCTGGATCTGCTTGAGTCGCCAAAGACCATAGGCAAGAGACCCCTGGGTATAGGACCACGAGACCTTCCCCACCATTGGTGCCAAGCAAGACAGTGATGACTGTCTTCTTCCATGGGATTAGGCACATGGTAAATTGCTTGAGCGAGGGGGTAACGATGTCTAAATGTTGTGTCCGCGATTCCTTGGTCTCCACAACAAGCTCCTGCAGCGACGCCGAGTGGACCCTCAGGTCAGGTGTTCGCTGTCGGAGTGAAAACCAGACATCTTGAGCCGGAACACGCGCAGGCGGGGGCAGCTGGAGAGCAAAGCGTCAAGGTCGACGACGATGCAGCCCGTGAGCGACAGCGTGTCGAGCACGGAGAACTCTACTCCGGCCGGCACGCGGAGGATGAAGCCCGAGTCCAGAACGATGGAGGTGGCACGATGAAAGCACGGTAGGTGGCGTCGATTACCCATCGATCCTCTATAAAGTCCCGCGGGACGACGAGGACGAACTCCTCAGGCGCGGTTCGCGCGGCGGCGCGCAGCAGCGATCGGATCCCCGCCGGTTGGAGCCAGGCAGGACGACCAACCAGGACCGGGACCGGGACCGGGACGTGGATTTCGAGAAGGGAAACCGCCGGAGGCAAGCGGCCGACCGCTGCTTCAAGAAAGGGGAGCGCGACGCCGCGGAAGACGATCTGGCGGAGGTGGGTCCAGAGGCCACGCCACCGGCGGGAGAGGACGCTGGTGCGAGCCGCTGCGGCGGCGCAGCCGAGGCGCGCAAGGAGGAGCAGCAGCAGGTCGTCGGAGAGGGCGCTGATGCGGTCGACTCGGCCTGAGTCGCGACATTATTTGGTTATTGCTCATTTACATTTGTTTCTGGGTTTTAGGTGAAAGAAAGATGCCCCGCCGATTGTCCTTGTAATCTCTCAAATTGGAGCACACATACTAAGAGCATCCCTAACCGATCCCGTAAACCGGGCCGTCCGCTATAATAGCCACCGGTTTAGGGTCCATTCCGTATCCCGGGCCTCAACAAATCCTCCAAATTCGGCCGTCCCAAAGAAAAAGTTGTGGGATCACGCATCTGCGAGCCCAATTCATCTATACGTGGGATTTGACCCTCCTTTTGCAATATCATCTATCCTTGGCTAGAGGGACATTTCAGGCTCAACAGCTTCCCTCGCAACATGCGCCATGGCCTCTTGAGCTCGATTCCGGCAAAATCTCGCCGCTTCCGCACACCGGCGCCACCGCCCGTCGCTCGCCGCAGACGAGCTCACCGCTGGCCATCGGCGCAACTGCAACGCGCTAGCTAGCTAGCTAGCGCCAGCGAGGCGCCAGCACGAGCTCAGCTGCGCCCGACATGATATACGCGCCAATAGCGGTGGCAGGAGGAGCCTCCGGTGATGGCGTCACAGCAAGAGCTCGGCCGGTGCAAGCACGGCCTGTGAATTGAAAGACCCAATTGTAATTTAGATTACGTATTTAGGGGAGGGGGTTTATGTAATTTTGCCGGGAGCACATTCTTTTACAGGATCTGTTCTACCAAAACAAAAGTCGTACCGTAAAAACGTGAAAAAAATGTTTTGAGCTATCTTGGAAACTGAATTTGTGGGACAAGGTATACGGGGTCTGCTAGAGATGCTCTAACTCCGATTGCTCTTCAAGAAATGGAAATCGATGGCTTCAAAGCAGATTACCACGGCCTCGTGAGTTGGATTTTCTCAAGTTTGTATTCAAGTCCGCACCAGTGAATATAAGACTGACTGTGAAGCTGCCACATGAGGTTTCATCAAATAGCTATAGATACACGAAATTAGACAAACGTCCTCAGGGCATATTCTTCCGTGGAATGTTGTGTTTATCTTTGCTCAGGTGAGCATATGGTATACATGCATGATTAGCATGCTTCTAGATGCAAAAAAGATATACTTCATATTTCTTGTAAATTTGGTCGAAATCCAGAACCAAGCCAGTCGATCAGCTTTTTCATGTCGTGAATTACCTCTAGGTTGTATGGACAGTCATTCTTATTTCAGTTAGTTTTTTCTTTTGTTTTATCTCTAGTGTGGATGAACATTGAAACCGAGAACAAAAATGGATTTCAAAGATGATGAACAGTGAAATCAAGAACAAAAATTTTAACTAGCAGGCTATGGCAAAATAGCGAAAGCCTCAAAAGGTGCTAAAATTGGCGCTTTAGCGCCGCTAAATTTTATACACGATGCCGTTTAGCATGATGCTCCTTGAAACGTAGGAACCCGCTATTTAAATCTTGATGAACACCAAGAAAAAATAATGTCATTCGAATAATTAGACCGAATTTGAGAAGATGAGGGCAAAGAATATCAAGTTATAGTCAACAATTGGCCTCCACTGTTCTTTTCCAACCGGGCTCACAACCCCTTTCCATTAATTTTGCAATCAACGGAAATACATCAGTCTGTACCCAAGTTCTAAGCAGCCAAACAACTACAAACTAACAGACAAGATAAAATCTTGAGCATAATGAGACTGAAAAGGGGGGAGCGAGTTGGCGCATCATCAGGAAACCCACCGCACGATGATCCTGGAACGGACCATCCGCCATGGGGCGAAAACCTGATGACACTCACAAGCCACTGCCCAAACAAAATAAAGAAGTTCCAGGATGAAACTGCTAGCAAACTTCAGCGACTAAGCAAACCACTGCCATGAAACAAAACTCCAGCGGGCATCAAACCCCAGTGGAAAGCGAAGAGCAAAGACCCAAGCGCTGATCGCATCTAACCAATCTGGATACCATCTCTATCTCCCAAGAGAGGTCTGCCTCGAGGGAAGGATCTGTCCGCCAGCGCAGCAGCCGCATGAGCCAATCTCTTCACTTCAGCCTGGAGCTTTGCCCTTTCCTCTTCCTTCAGCAAACCTGCCCAATACAACATAAAAGAGCATGCCGTGAAAACAGCCTCCAGAGAAGAGCGAACAACATGTTTATCAAAAGTGACTTTATTGCGGAGAATCCAAATCCCCCAACATATTGCAGCAATAATCATCATATAGAGATGCTTCCCACCCGGAAAAAAATTATAAAGCCAAGCAAAACTTTGCCAAAGAGAGCGTGGACAGCAAGATGCCCCGGCCGTCATGCCCAGCGCCCCCCATACGGAACGAGCAAGCGAGCAGGAAAAGAACAAGTGATTCGCCGTTTCAACATTAGTACAGAAGGAGCAAATGGGATTTCCAGGCCAATTCCTAGCACGCATGTTATCACGGGTAAGGATTGCATTTTGAAACAGCTGCGAAAGGAAAATCTTAATCTTCAGTGAAATGGGCGCTTTCCACACCATTTTATAGTTAGGACCTGCTAGGTTTCTTTCCAGCCATTCATATAAGGATTTAGTAGTAAATTTCCCTTTACCACCAAGGGCCCATGAAATCTTATCTGGGGACTCATTCAACGATAGTTTTTTAGCTTCCATGACCATCCAAGCCCATTGTTCGCCCAACACCCCAACCAATCTGCATCTGAAGCCAAGCTCATAATTGCTTGCAGCCCCGGATGCAACAGTGCATTCCTGTTCCTGGCAAATACTGAACAAGTCAGGGAAACGATCTTTCAACGCAGTGTTCTCAACCCAAGGGTCATACCAGACCCTAGTAAGGTTTCCACTCTCAATATCAACTTTTCTACCAGCCATATATGAATCCTTGACTTTCATAATGGCTTTCCAGCAGGGGGAATCCGAGAAACGACTCCGAATGTTAGCTACTGTTTTATTCCTGAAGTATCTAGCTCGAACTATACGCTGCCATAACCCATCACTCGTTTCTAATTTCCACCACCACTTAACGAGTAAGGCAATATTTTTTTATGAAGATCTTTAATCCCCAACCCCCCAATCCTCTTAGATCTGCAAACTCTCGTCCACTTAACCTTGTGGTAGCCATGTTTCTTATTTTTTTTCTCCTCCAAAAGAAACGTCTGCGATGTTTATCCAGTTTCTCAATAAAAGTTTTATTGAAGAGGAACATCGACATAAGGAAAGAAGGGATCCCATCCAAACTGGATCCTAACAGAGTCAGCCTGGCTCCAGAAGATGCCGCATAAGCTACCCAGGCATCGAGCTTTTTGATCATTTTACCCTCAAGGAAATCCAGATCCACATTCCTGATAGTAGAGTAGGTAACAGGGATCCCCAGATATTTCATAGGGAGAGTCCCCACTTAGCAGCCAAACATGTTCGCATAAACTAAATCAGTATCATTATCCCCCCCGATGCTAAATATTTCACTCTTCTCAAAGTTGATCTTAAGACCTGACATAAGTTCGAAGAGATATAACAAGAGTTTGATGTTAACAGCTTTGTAAACATCATGCTCAAAACAAAGCACCATCTCATCTGCATATTGCAGGATGCCAACCCCATCCTCAATAAGATCGACAGCTAACCCTTTAATAAGACCGTTGTTTTGAGCTGTAAGCACCATTTTAGTCAGGCAATCAGCTGCAAGATTAAACAGGAAAGGGGAGTGAGGATCCCCCTGTCTCACTCCCTTAGCACTTTGAATATAAGTCCCCACCTCATCATTGATCTTGACACTAACTGTGCCTTTTTTAGAATTTGAGACACCCACCCACACCACTTAGGATTAAACCCATGCTTCTTATGACAATCAAGCAAAAAATTCCAGTTGACTTTGTCATAGGCCTTCTCGAAATCGAGCTTAAGAACCACACCTACTTGTTTTTTGATATGAGTGTAATGCAAAATCTCATGCAATGATAGGATCCCATCAACTATATGTCTCCCTTTAATGAAATCATTCTGTTGAATACTAAACAGCTTATAAGCATATTTGCTAGCCCTAATATCCATGGCTTTGGTGAGTAGTTTATATGGGCAGCGCAGCAGACAGATGGGCCTATACTGCTGGATTCTTTTAGCATCGTTCGACTTAGGCAGCAAAGTTATGATGCCATAGTTAAGTCGTTGCACATCTAACTTGTCTTCATGAAACCACTCAAACAGGCATAAGAGATCCTGAGCTACAACATCACAGCAGTGCTGATAAAACTCAACAAGGATATCATCAGGACCGGGGGCACGATTAGATTTCATCTCAAATAAAGTTTTTTTGATCTCTTCCAAAGAAAAAGGTCGAGTCAAGTCCTCATTCTCTTCCGGGGTAATCATCTCTTCCTGGGACCATAATGTTTCATCGATCTGGCAAATATTGCCAGGAGCTGGTCCAAATAGGGCTTTGTAATATTCAGTAGCATGGGCAAGTAAGTTTTTGGTCCCTTCAACAATAGTAGACCCACATTCCAGGGAAACCATTGAGTTTTTCCTACGACGACCATTAGGTACTTTATGGAAAAAGTTAGTGTTATTATCTCCTTTCAAAAGCCACCTCTCATTAGAGAATTGGTGCCAATGGAGCTCTTCCTCAACATACATATTATTAAGCTCCACTAAAATTTCCAACTTCCTAGTGTATGCATCCCCACATAAACCATCACCCTCCTCAAGCTTTTCCAGCTTTTGAAGTTCGAGCTTGATAATTCTTTTTCGGATCTTATTGTGCCCAAACAAATTGGACCCCCATCCTTTGAAAAATTTCTTAATCCTCTTCAGTTTAATATTTAAGGAGTCAATAGGATTTATAGTGTAGACCGGCCTAGACCAAACCTCAGAGACCAGAGGAAGGAAATCTGGGTTACTGAGCCAAGCATTATCAAACCTAAAGCATGTGTTGCCTGGTGCTCTAGAGGGAGCTCTCCCACCATCAAGCAACAAAGGATTGTGGTCAGAAATCTCCTTGACCAGCTTATGAACAGAAGCGAGAGGATATAAATCCTCCCAATCAGGGGACATAAGGACCCTATCCAACTTTTCCAACGTGGGGTTATCTTGTTTATTGGACCAAGTATAATAGCCACCAGCCATATAAATCTCCCTCAACCCAAGCAAGTGTATGACAGAATTAAACACCTCTGAGAAGTGGGACAAAGACGTTTTTTGTTTTTCTCTCCACTGTGTCGAATGATATTAAAATCTCCCCCGACCAGATATGGCATGCTAGTACTATGACACATAGATGACAGTTCAGCAATGAACTCAGGTTTCTGCTCATCATGTGTAGCACCATACACAATCATCAAGGACCAGCTACAGTTTTTGTTCTTATCGAACAAGTTCAACTGCAGGATGTATTTGCCACACTTAGTCATAAGGATATCAAAGTTCTCTTTATTGAGACCACAAAGAATACCACCAGATTTCCCCCTAGAGGGAGCCCATTCCCAATGAAACTTATGATTCGGATCGATCTTCCTGAAAAAGGCAGAATTGTAGGATTCTTTCATAGTCTCCTGAAACCCAATAAAATCAAGTTCATTGACATTAATCATGTCAATAAGGCAGGTGGACATGCCTTTTTTACCCACCCCTACAATTTCAAAAAACTCCTTTCATTTATATCGATCGGGTTTATCCCTCACTCTGGCATTCACTGTTCTGGCGGATCATGTCCGCAGTTATGCGATGGCAAGGTGATGGACAAAGGCGGTCCAAAGGCCATGCCACCAACGGGAGCAGCAGGCTTAATTGACCCCTTTGCTGCTGCTGGGAGGAACGCAAGCAAAGACCTCAAGGTGCAAACCGACTCGTTGTAGCAGCGAGAAATAATCAAGTCGACCAAATGATTTTTCATACGCGTGCATTGCATACCTTTAGATGGAGACAGAGAGATCAACAATGGAGGTAGCGAGGCCCGAACACGTGGTGGTGAATCGCGGGGCAAATCTCCTTCGGCAGATAGACAAAAGAGCAAAGTAAGAGGCGTAAGCCACATCCATCGCTCTGCCAATGGAGCAGTTGCCCTGCAATGCACCTTCACTTCACACTCACATACATACATCATACACCTATTTCACTCGCCAGAGACATGGGTTCCTTCATGTTCTAGCTATTGTTGATATTGTCGTCGGCGTTGGTTGGTGAGAGGAGGAGAACCAACGACCATCGTATTTATGCACCATCAAAAATGGCATATCCACCGAGAACATGCCACTTTCGTTGCATTTGCAGACGATGCCGTGGATCTATCCGAAAAGGAGGCAGAAAGAAAGGTTTGCTAAATAAAATGCCAAAGAAAAAGAAAAGAATATTACTGCTTTATTCCGAGATCAGATTAGATCGGATGCCCATTCTATTTGGGACATGGATTCTGGCGATGCCTTCTTTGTAAGAAAGTTCTGTCAATGCACGCGAGAGAGGAAGCTTGCAGAGGAGAATCAATCAAGGATCAGGAGGAGAATGTGCTGGGGCGCGCCACAAGCTAGGCAGAGGATCAATATCGCACAACCTTTCTCTCGCTCCAAGCAGGATGCCATGGACCATGGTCCACGGAATGCGGTGTGATTGTGAGCATTTCCATCTTTTTCTACATACAATGACGTTTTTTGTATCATACGTACAGTGACCTTAACTTGCCACGGCATGTGCATGATGGCGTGACTGTGATACGCTTTTTTTTCTTTTCTATTTGTACCGAGCGTTGTTCTTGGGTTGATGTTAGCTTGAGAATTCGTTGAGATAATGCATGTTTGTAAAAAGAACTCGTGCCATGTTAGCCAAACCGACATGTCAATAAATTTCAGATGACACAACTAATTTCAGGTAATTTATAGAGTCTCCTTTTGTTGCTGAATACAAATGCTAAACAGAAGGGCACAATCATCAAAAAAGATTGCGCAAATGAAAAGGAAAACTAAGGTTACCTTCTGTTTCTCATTTATATTTTTTGTGTGTGAATGTTTAGCATATATATAGACACACACACATGCTCAGCCAGGCTATATAATTGACGCCTTGACTTTAGGTTTCAAAAAACTTGCAGGGACTAATAATTACATCTTTGTTTCATCTAGAAGCATACTAATCATGCATGCATAATGTATACTCACCAGGTCTAAGATAAAGCACAGAATTCCACCGACGGATAGGCCCCGGAGATGTTGTATATTTATGTGCATCCAGCATTACTTGGAGAAGCCTCATGTGACAGCTTCACAATCATTCTTTTAAGCATTGGGGCACATTTGGATATGAGTTTCAAGAAATCAATCTGATGTTCGCCTCCTTCGAATCCGCTGATCTCCACTTCTTCAAGAGCAGTCAAGGAGATAGTTTGGGATCTCCACTTTGTGGGCTTACATGGATAATCTGGTGGGCACCTTTTGTTCCACCTAAAGCCACAAATTCTATGTGAATTGCTTACTGTAATGTATTATTGAGATAAATAATCAGAAACCAAGAATTACCATTGATTTCTGTACAACGAATTCGATCCATCCCAAGGAGATGGAACACAAATGCTCCAAAAATATGCCCACATGTTCTGAGATGTAGCTCCAACTCCAGAACAGAGAAGGCAATAACCATATGCTTCTCTATCTCCTGCATAAAATTGCCCGCTTCACCATAGAAAATACGGGGCCTCTGCAAAAGCAACTTGGTAGGGGACGCAGAGTTTCTGCACCCGAGTTCAAATGAGCTCGGATGAACAGTAAAATCAAAACTAAATAAAGAAAAAATTCAAAAACATCCAATTTTTTTGGAAGAAACATTGACAAAAGTTTTAAGTGCTTGCAAAAATTCGTCATGAAATCACATTTCTAGA
This sequence comes from Triticum dicoccoides, assembly GCF_002162155.2. Classification (NCBI taxonomy): domain Eukaryota; kingdom Viridiplantae; phylum Streptophyta; class Magnoliopsida; order Poales; family Poaceae; genus Triticum; species Triticum dicoccoides. Next base: position 719,401,717 of record NC_041393.1, on the reverse strand, counting down.
AGGCGTGGCAAAAAAAGCAAAATCGATACTCTGAAATGCTACTTTCAAAAGCATTTTGGAGCACTGAATTTGTTTTTTTTTTGCCACGCCTTACAGGAAAGTGATTTCATGATGAATTTTTGCAAGCACTTATAACTTTTGCCAACGTTTCTCCCAAAAAAAATTTTGGAATTTTTGAATTTTTTTCAATTTCACTGTTCACCAAGCTCAAATGAGCTCGGAAGCAGAATGGCACTTTCACTTGGTAGGATATACTCCCTCCGTCCGAAAATACTTGTCAGAGGAATGAATGTATCTAGACGTATTTTAGTTGTAGATACATCCATTTTTATGCAATTCTCCGACAAGTATTTTCGGACGGAGGGAGTATTATATCATTCACAAGATACAGTTTATAGCTTGCAGTAAATTGAGCGGAAGAGGAGATGCACGGTAGAGGCACGAATGTGCAGCGATGGGAGTTGCCCTTGTGTCTCCGCCGTTTGCAGCCTCAGGTGCTCGAGCTGCCAAAGGCCAAAGGCCAAAGGCAATAGACCCCTCGATATAGCAGCAGTTCCACAACCACAAGACCTTCTGCAACACTGGAGCCAAAACAGAGATGCTGACCTTGGACTCCCCCTTTAAGCACGCGGTCAATTTCTTCAGCGAGGGGGCAACGATCTCGAGTCTCGACAGGGTGTGTCCATGATTCCTCAGTGTCCACGATAAGCTCTTGCAGCGAATCCGAGTGTACCGTCAGGTGTTTGCTGCGACTGAGATACCAATAAGTGCTCAGGTTGAGCCTGAGCAAGCGCAGGCGCGGGCACCAGGAGTCCAGGACAGCAAGCCATGGAGGTCGGCGATGCGGCCCGAGAGGGTCAATCTCTCGAGCGCGGGGAGCTCGACTCCGTCCGGCTCGCCGAGGAAGAAGAGCGAGTCTAGGTCGATGGAGATGGCGCGGTGGAAGCTCGGCAGGTCGGCGTAGATGCCCCACGGGAGGGCGAGGATGAACTTCTCCGGTGCGAGACCCGCGGCGGCACGCAGCAACGATGTGAGGCGACGTGGATTTCGAGGAGAGAAACCTTGGGAGAGTCGACGCGGCCGAGCGCTGCTTCCACCGAGCGGAATGGGACATCATGAAAGACGAACGCGGGCTGGCGGGTCCAGAGGCCGCGCCACCGGAGGGCGAGGATGCCGGTGCGCGCGGCCGCGGAGGCACAGCGGAGGCCGGCGAGGACGAGGAGTAGACGAGCAGTAGTTCGTCGGGGAGGGCACTGATGCGGTCCTCTCTCTCCTGCTGCTCGGAGGAACGCGGATGACGCTGTGATCCCAACTCCATCGGAGCCTTAATGCAGAAATCATCGCCTGTCTCTGCTGCTCTCCGAGGCGCTGGGACGCTAGGGTTTAAGGCCTTAACGCTGGTTGTTGAACGTCATGAGTCGCTGAGTTTGGCCGTACTTCAGATTCACACTTTGTTTATTTGTTTTTTTAGTTGGAGCCAATTATAGTTTATTAATGCAATCTTCTCTAATAACCAATAAATATAAATATGCTACGTTCATTAGCAGAGAGTCGCACCCATCCTACATGAAACTCATAATGAGATTTTGAGGTAATTACACCACTGGTGCTTGAACTTGCCACAAGTGTGCACTTTAGTGCCTGAACTTGTAAAATACATCGAACTGGTTCTACAACTTGGCATGAACATGCAAATACGGTTCAAATCTCATCTTTATACATCTACGATGTTGATGAGGTATGTCAGCGTGGCATGTGGCCCGCTGTCAGCGATCGGTAGATGGGCGTGTGGTCTGGTCTTGCAAATAAAACCCTGAAATTATTTTCTTATTAAAAAGCCCCTTGAAATTAAAAAAAAAAACCTTGGAGATAAACAACAGTACAACACAAACTATAAAAAGAACTAGACGGTGAGGGTTCGAACCTGCGACGAATATTTTGCAGGTAGGTGTGGCTAGCCAGTAGACCCAATCACTTTACTGTCACGTTATGTTCACATTCTTTATATATCGACGGCTGACCAATATAAACCAAGAAATTTATTCTAGCAAAAATAGTGTGAGGTCAATTATTCAAACCTGCACCGCAAGGCCATATAGCGGCCACACATACCACTCAAACACACGAGATGTAATACCACAAAGGATAAATTTACCTTTATAACATAATGCACTTGTGTTGGTAAAATGGACCTCGTTTCAGCCCATTTTCAATGTGTTCGTTTATTCATTTTAAAATTTGTAAAAAACTATGTAAATGATAATCGTGTTTTATAAATAATAATCTATAATTAACATAAAATATATTTACAAAGTTAATTTAATTTCATAAAATATCTAGGCAATAATTTTACAGAATAAACATTGTTAAATTACAAATTCTGAAAATAATTGTATATTTTCAAAACATGCTCGATTTTAAATAAAAATTAAAGTAATGTTTTAAACTTTTGTATATTTAACTAAATTCTCATATAAGTTAAAAAAAATTCCACGTTTTTTATAAAATATTCATGTAGTACATGAAAGTTTCATGCTTTAAGAATTATTTTGGGTTGTTTTAAAAAATTATATAATACATAAAAGTTTGTGTGTTTTGAAATAAATTCTTAGATTGCAGATCCTCACATGAATAATATTTAAATCAAATAACATTTTTATTATTCTATAAATATTTAGTTTTTTATGAATATGTTATAAAATAACACATGAATTCTTTTTAAAAATCACATGTAAATTTTTAAATCCTCTTAAATTATATTTGTTTTACAGTCATATATACTAATTATACTATAGAAACATGAGATCTTTTTGGTTGGAGTGGTATCCGAGGATGCTATGTAACCTCGGATGTTTGAATCACAGACGCGACACTATTTTTTGCTGGAATAAATTCTGTTAATTTATGTTGTTCCGCCTAGTGTATATAAATCATATGAATCCATTCACCACAGTAAGTTTGAAGCGGTGGACTGGCTGGCCACGCCTGCATGCTAAAAGCAGGCCACGGGTTTAAAATTTAAATCCCCGGCAGAACAGTTTTATTTTCATTTTACAAATGTGTAATGTTTCTACTTGAGGACCTATTTGTAATAAAAAATGTTAGGGGGCTTTCCAAGAAAAATGACATGTTGGTAAGCTTCATTAGCACCGTGGGCGTATACATGTGAGATTTGAACCGTATTTGCACCTCCTTGTTAAGTTATAGAATCAGTTTAATGTATTTTTCAAGTTTAGGCACTAAAGTGAATATCCATGGCAAGTTTAAGCACCACCCGTGTATTTACCTCTGAGATTTTTAGTAGGGTCTTGATTTCATGCACCGGATGGCCGTACGCCGAAAGATCCCTCACTTGATTATTGATTTTCATTCCAGGACTAGCTTCCTTGCGTCGACTTCGACAACCAGATGCACCACCCGCTGTATCGCCCGCCAACACGACATTAGCTCCACAAGTTCGGGGTCCGCTGTAAGAGGGGAAAAAGGCAAGCTCCTGCAACAAAAGCTCCATGAGGCCTTGTACAATGCTAGATGCTTAGGGAGGTGCTTAAAAAAATAAATAAGATTTTTTAAAGCACCGGAGACTATTTCTACAAAAGAGACGCCTAATTAAGCGTCTACCATGTACAAATAAGTATTAGTGCTTAAAGAAATCCTGGTTTATTTCTCTAAGCACCTTCCTTAAGCACCTTGCATTGTACAAGGCCTGATGGTCTTGAAGACCCCACTTTGTTTATTTGGTTATAGTCCGTTCTTCATCGCACATATGCACCAATTTCCCCAACAAGGGAAAAGAATAGTTCCGTGGATACAAATTGGGTTTTGCATCGTGTGTATAAAAGTAACAGATGTTGTGCTTAAGTTTTGTTTTGTACTGGTGAGTAGATTGAAAGTTTCTCCCACAAAAAGAAGAGAGAGACTAAGATACACAATAGGAAAGGCTCCAGCTTCTCTCCTCTTCCAACCCTAGAGAGCATATTTTTTGGATGCACCGTGCGGCCGCTCATCCTCCCCTCGCCCCACTCTTACACTTAGCTTTGTTGGTGTGGGAGTGCGGGGAGGCTCGTTCTAATTTTTCTTCTTCTTGTTTAAAGGCTTTTATTTATTTATTTTTTGATCAAAGAAGGGCTTGCTCCTTTCGATTTTCATTACTGAAAACCACAGAGTTCTACATAAGAGTTCAAAAGAAAACGAAAAGATCCAACCGGATTCAACAGGATCAAATAGCAACCCCAACGACCAACAAGGGTCAGCCACACCACATATCCCCGAGTTCACAACTGCCAAACCGGGGTCAAGCTACCTTGAGAGCCATTACATCAACGCAGAAGCAAAAGTAGCAAAAAAAAAGGAGCCAAGGATCTATTCTACAGGAGCACCAAACATCAGGTTCACCACCGCATGAGAGACTTTCTTCATTCCAATCTAGCAACATTGATCCTCCACCCCTGCTTGGCTGTGAACACTTCATTTGCTGCCTGCTCTAACACCCTTGCTCCCAGCTCCAACGTTTTTCTTGACGACTCCTTTATCTGCATAATAGACCAGTCAATTAACCACCTGCACATTAGCTTGACAACATATAAAGGATCATTTATCCTTTTATTCTCAAAAGATAATTGCATTTTTGCTTTTCCAAATTGACCAAAGGAGGGCTGAAATCCCCACCAGCACCAGTTTCTTATCATCTTTGTTAAATTTCCTAATCCAGTCTCCAAAACAATCTTTCACACTAGATCAATTGAGCTACGGGATGGCACCTCTTTGGTGGTGACGGTGGTGCTTGTCCACGGAATAAAATTTCATCCAAGTATGAGAGTGATGTGAGACCTCGATGTGTTTTATTTACTTTTCAAAATGTCTGCACACGCATGTACGAGAGCGATGTGAGACCTCGAAGTGTTTTGTTTACTTTCCAAAGTGTCTGCACACGCATGCACGCACGCAGACAACATCTGTTCTCTTTAAGATTTACACTCCGTCACATACCACATTCTTCGAAGATCATTCAGGACAACATCTGCTCCATGACACAAGCTTAAAAATATCAACAGAATTGGTTCATTTTTATGGGAATGCCTCAGCGGCGCAGTTTATTAAATATCAAAGCGAGTTGTATCGTTCGACAATGAAGCGAAAACAAAGCTAGAAGGTGGCCATCTCAAAACTAGATTTAGGGCCCGTTTGGGAACACTCCGGCTCCCAGCTCCGCGGAGCTGAAATGGTGGAGCAGAGCGGCACGCAGTTCATTTTTGCGGAGCTGCCATTCTGTCGCTCCGCATTCCTGCACTGAGCAGAGCGGGGTAGCTGGAGCGGTCCGTTCCCGAACAAGCACTTAGTATCAGCTCCAAAGAATCGGGTTCTACCACAACCGGAGCGTGGCCCAAGTTCTCCCCGAGATCGAGGCCTCTCTGCAGTCGCTGCATGAAGAAAGCAAAACTGAACAAGGTCCAAATGCGCCTGTCAGGCCATTCAAAAGCTTTAAGCAACCATTTCTCTTGTTAACAGTAACAGAGTAACAGCAGTTTTCCGCTAAATATATATCTCTAACCTAGTCCCCCAAAAAACTTGTTAAATACTAGCCAGTTCATCGTATCTAAATTATGGCGTCGATACCAATCCTGAGAACTGTAACAGAGATAGATTATTCAATCTGCATAACAGTGCATCGACGGCAAACCCGGTCCAGTTTTGGGCCAGACCCACAGGAAGAACATGAAGGATTCATTCAGTGAAGGCCACGATAACAGCAGGTACATTGCCAGAAAATGTTTTCAGCATTGTATACTTGAAGTCTTCAAGAGAAAGAATCTTTACGTCATCGTAGGAATAAATGTGCAAGTGCAATCAGGATTTACACGAATGCCTCTTAAGCTGTTGCTGATGTGCTTACGCTCTAAAGGATGACAACGTTCATGAACTTCCTCTTCGCAAAAGCCAGCCACCATTTGTTGGGAGTGCCATTAGCTCTGTATGCGCAGTTGAGCAGCCTCCCGCTCGTTTCCTCCCTTATCTGCTTCAGATAGTTCCTCAACAGTTCTGCATTAGAGAAGTTAAGGGGAGTTAGAATATTCTGCTGTTAGATTTGATCGGTTTCTACCAATTTATAGCTGAACTAGCCTAAGGCTTAAGTAAAATGCTACTGTTTGATTCTCTCTGAAGAAGTAAATTACGTGAAATACCAAGCAAACAACTTATTACTTCTGCAGACAAGAGTTAGCTTAGTTACTTTCACTAAAAGCATATGCACGTGCAAATATGCAATTGAAGTTGATGGAGCTATATATACCTGCTTCCTCCCCAGATTGGGGGAGAGTGAAAAGTCCAGGGAAAGGAAACCCTGGTTCCCCAGGCACAGGAACTTTTTCCAACCCCAGGTTAATGATTGCCTTAGTTCCGACAGCCAGCGTCCGGCAGGTTTCTAGTCTTTTCAAGGCAATATTGATGTAAGATGTCAGATAGATGAGCAATTTGTCTGCTGGGCTTTTGACATGGAAGTTTTTGAAGAAAACATTTGCACGGAAGAAAGTTATCGCTTCATCAACTATATCCGCCTTATCTGTAATAGCATCAACATTTTAATAAGCAGTTCAGCGTGGTCATGCAGGATCGAAATGTGTCTGATGTTGTGACAGTACCTGAATCTGAGGCTGGGGCTGGGCCCTTTATATGGGTTTTGAGTGGAAGCAAAGGACACCCACAGGCTTTTGTGATCCCGTCATCATCAATGAAACTAGAGTGATAAACCTGTCCATGATGGAGAAATGCATATGGTGCTCAGATATCACATAGATAACGTTAACCGTGACCAAACTAGAACTAACAAAACTAGCATGGGATACTAAAGCAAGCGATTAGCACATTTGATGGTAATTTGCTTCCATTGGTATTACCTTCGTCAAACGCATAAACCCATGAAAAGTGTTTCTAACGGAGTAACTCTAATTGAAGTACTTTGACCCACAACATTGAGGTCACCTTATTACCTTTCTCCTGTTTAAACTACCTTGACTGGTATTAGCAAAAGGCATCATACAACTATATGGCTTTAAGTTTAACTTGCAAATGAAAGTGTCATATAGCTTCATCAGAGGATGGACGAACAAAAACAACTGTAGCTGGTGTGGCAGAATGTGCTGATGAACGTTGCAGCTTTTTAAAAACTGTAGTATTCATTGCACATGCATTGCAATATTGATGTTTTGAAACACTACAGTGTTTTGAAATATCGATGTTTTGAAATACTACAGTAATTGGGTATGCTTATATGATTTCTGGCACATTTCCTGTACCTACAATACAAATTTGTGAGCATAGCTTCTGTTGTCAATGCAAAAAATTGTTCCTTGTAATGTACATACTCATACTGCATCTTTTGGATTGTTCATTTCTGTTTATCTTGTGCCGATGCTACTTAGTATGTACTCACATCTTCATGCTGGAAGGATAATACTGTAGGTAGAC
>NC_041393.1:719352702-719394243 GCF_002162155.2 Triticum dicoccoides | reverse complement strand
TCTAATTATGTACTCCCTCCATTCCAAAATAAGTGTTGTGGTTTTAGTTCAAATTTGATCTAAACCACGACACTTATTTTGGGACAGAGGCAGTATCATGGATCGCACAAACTGTGATGATATCAAACTAGAATTGTCTGGGCTCTACTTTAACATCAGCTAACAGGACCTTCCCAAACTAGCTCTGGTAAGTAACCAGGAAAAATAAACAGAAATTTTGTAATGAGGTATATTGAGGTGCATTGCATACGTTAGTGTACCAGTGCCGGCTTCGGTAATGAAAAACAGAGCACGTCCAAAATGGCACCAATCTTTATGTGCCAACTTAACTCTCAAAACAGAACTTCGCTTTCAATTTGGCCTAATCAGACCCGTTGGCTGCCCAAATTCGGTGACAATAGCGTCCAAGGAATGACAAGGTCTGGACGAAGGAGATGGCTAGTAACTCACCATGGCTATGAAGGACCGCCAGGTACGGTGCACCGCGGACAAACAAGGATCACCGCCTGCGTAGATCTCCTGAGTACCGTCTACCTGGTACCGAGGAAGGATGGGACTGAGGCCGGTTGCCGAAGAAGGAAGTTCGCCCTAGTGCTGCCGTGGAACCTAAACAAAACAGATAATAAGGCAACTGGATACTGGACTTGCTTTTCAACGGACTGCATACGAAAGCAGGATTTTCAAGAAAGCACTTACAGAAGAAGACGGGCTTGCTCTGAATAGTTTCCTCAGAAGCTGGCTAATGCCCCCTGTCAGCCGGCAGCAATTCAGGCTCTGCATCAAAGATACAAGGTATTGTTATAGAAAAACTTGGACTGTGTATGACAATCACAGAAGGCAGCAGCAAGTAACAGGTGCAAACTTGCAGGTAACCAGCTGAATGACTGTGACTGCATTTACATCATCCAGGACATCACACCGAAGAGGATTGAAAGGAAATCAAGGCACAATCAGGACCAACAATCACACGGACGGATTCGCTGCGAAATGTTTTCTTCACAACGTCAAGCCCAGCGGGTTACTTCGTCAGATTAAAATCGAACAAGCAAGCCCGAACAGATATTCAGAGCAGACACTGGGCTCGAGGGCCAGGGCTGGCGGCAGATTCACCGACGTGTGGCGGGCGGCTATTCCATCCACAGTCCGCAATCGACGAGCGTTAACCCCTGCCCCGGGAGATCTAACCCGAGACGCGGGATTGGTAAGAGAGGGTAGGAGCACAGGGGGACCCGGACCGTATCGCCGGCGCGCAGCCCCGCGACGACCGGAGCAGACGAGCAGATCGGAATGTTGCTGAAAGGGGGAGGGAGCGGGTAGATAGGCGCTTACCGCAGTTAACGATTGGGGGCGGGCTTGACCGGGGGCGTGGCGGGCTCCGGCGAGCGGCAGCGGGCGGGGGCGGGGGGCGCGAGGCCGGCTCCCTCCGGCGAGCGGCGGCGCGCGGGGGCGGGGGTGGGAGGGGGAGGTGGATCCGTGGATGGAGCCGCAGGCGTTTTTCTTTTCCCAAACTCTAAAAAGTGCAGCTGTGCTGCTTAGTCGTCCGGAGCGCACACCCGTGCGTGTCGTCCGATCCAGATCGTACGCGCGCAGGTGTGTTTGCGGTCTGGGTCGCGTGTTTCAGGTGTCGTCCTGTCTGGCCGGCCACGCATCCCGCAATGACTAGTCCACCACTCCCCCATCCCTGCAGGCTACCGTTCCCACGCAGTCGCAGTGTTGCCCCACCAGTCGCAGTGTTGCCCCACCAGCTTTTGTTTTCTGCCTAACATCTACACTGCTCTTGCCTAGGAGATGAACACCAACTTGCCTGTACACTGTTGCTAATTGCCCATTTGTCTTGCCTGATTTTCACACTGCAATTTTTTTCTTTTGCCTAGAAGATGAACACCAACTTGCCTAACATCTACACTCATCTTGCCTAGGATATGAACACGAACTTGCATGCACACTGTTTGCTAATTGCCCTTTGTTTTCACTTATGCTTTGATCTTTTTGGAGAGGGCTTTTCATATGGTGAATATTGTATGTTGTCTAAAAGCATTTTTTTCGACCTATACAGATTGCTAGTGTTACACTGGAAGATAGATAGTTGGCTTGTCAAATTTTATCACGGGAGGATAGTAATTGGAAGCCTGCTTAGCTCATTCATTTAAACGCCAATATTGGCATCCTTTAGCTAGCCACATGCGTGATATTTTCATGGTTTTTGCTTGGCAGATGCATGCGAACTTGCCTGCGCGTTTTATTATCTTTACAGCGAATAATGTCTGGGAGCAGTAGTAAGGGCATCGAGCAAGCCCCGCCTACAACCAACCTTGATGACGAGCCTTCTCATCTTATCATCAGTGATTCCCAACCAGATGTACATGGGCAGAAAAAAATTCTGAATTATTTTTTTTATATGTGGTGCATATACTGGTTAGCAGTCTCCATATGTTTTTTCATGGCCTGTTTTTTTATTGTTCGTTTGTTCCATTGTCTCTCCTGTAGGGTCGTAGTAATGCACCCATAATTGGTTACAAGCGTCGACGAGGGGCAAAAGGTATTATAACTCGTGGGACGCGGCCATCAGATATTGATAGCAATGAAGAGATATCTATAGATGCTGATAACGCTGCCGGAGTTGACAAAGATGTATGTCTCGACAAAGACCTTGAACATCGCACTAAGAAAGCAAAGCGCCAGAAGACTGCTAGAAACGAGGTAATGCACTGTTGCCTCACTTTTTGCAGTCACTTTTTTCTGCCTAACATCTACACTGCTCTTGCCTAGGATATGAACACCAACTTGCATGCACACTGTTTGCTAATTGCCCTTTACCTTGCCTGATTTTCACACTGCTATTTTTTTTCTTTTTGCCTAGAAGATGAACACCAACTTGCCTAACATCTACACTGCTCTTGCCTAGGATATGAACACCAACTTGCATGCACACTGTTTGCTAATTGCCCTTTACCTTGCCAACTAATTGTCTTTTTGAGTTGCCTAACCAATATATCTGTACATAAATCTATCCTGTTGATGATTCTTCTAATGAACTTTTTCTGGTGTTCCTCTTTTCTCTCTTTAGGGTTTTAGGAATAGGGGATCGCCTGCAAGGCTGTACAAACTAAACCAGTCACTTGTTCCTCTTCAGAAGGGTGAGATCATAAATAAAGAGTTTGGGGGTTTGTTGGATATTGCGGCAACTAGTATGGATGCAGATCTCAGCCAATGGATTATGAAGCACTACGACCCTGAGATGTCCCAAATTGTTATACCAGATAGGGGGAAGATTCCTGTTGATGCAGCGAGTGTGCATCCAATTTGGGGATTGCCAAACAGGGGTAGAAAGGTCTGCTTTGAGAATCGTCCTGACATCACAAAGGCCATTTACAGCATCTACAATATCACAACCAAGAACTCACCAACCCTCACAGCATGGTGCAAGATGATTGTAAATATGAATGGAGCTTACGATGACGATTTTCTTCGTGTTTGGTTAGCAGTTGCCTTTTCCTGCTTCCTTGCACCATCAACAAGTCTAAGCATCTCGCCAAAAAGCTTCCCTACTGTCATGGATGTCAATGGTATAACAGAGACGAATGTTTGCCAGTTTGTTGTTGATCAGTTAAAGGCAGCATTTAAAGATGTGCGTACCAAGAAGAATGTTGTATGCTGCTATGTTTTCCATCTCGTAGTAAGTGCATTAAACTCAAACGATTATCTCTCATTCTCAACACTATCCTCCATCTTGTTTGTTATATTTGCAAACTTATATGTTTTCTGTCTTCAATGTCATCTTTTTCATTTGTAGCTCTTGTACCTAGACTCGCTGGATGTGGATGAACCTATACCAAGTTCTACACCAAGAGTTTCAGTTTGAAATTCTGCTCTAATTGCAAAAGTTGTGAAGAAGGATAAGAAGGGCCCGGGTCAATATGGCAAACTGCGGGTAAGTCTTTTTTATTAGGCCACATATGTCTTTTTAGTTGTCTTTTCTGTCTAAAGTGCAAGTCACAACATTTAACCAAAAAACAGGCAACTCATGTATTTAAGTCTGGCAAGTCTTGTCATCTTGGCAAGCAACTCTTTAGACAATTTTCCAAGAAGCACCCCACATTTTATGTTATGTACGGAGTATGTGTTTTATGATTCAACGGGAGGTGGTGGGTAACTGTCAATGTTTCTTTTTATGGTAGTGATCGAGTTTAACTTTTAGTGCACATGCACATCATGTACTCATCGTTTTTTTGTGATGGCACACATCAATTGAAGACTGAGTTCTCCCGGTATGCTGACGACAGCTTATTAGGAAGCATGGATCACATCACAAAATTTGTTGCAGCAAGATTACCCAACTCCTATGATAAAGAAGTAAGTCATTTTATCCCCTGGCATTTTTCTAACCATGTGTGCAGGCAATTTCTTACTTGAGAGTAGGCAACTCAATTTTTCAATTTTATTGTCATTTTAAATCTGCAAAAAGTCTGGATTTCTTATTCATGAACTGCTTTTATAGGCAACTTTGTTATAGTATGTTTGGATGTGCTAAGCTTCCCCTCAATTTTCCCTGTTTTTTTGCAGAAACAAAAGAAGCTCTCAGTCATTGTCCATGAAATGTGCTCAGAAATTTCACACTCAGCTGGGAAGCTTGTTCATGCTTTTGGCAGGATTGATGAGAAGGAAACTGAGACAGACAGGGTAGAGCCTAGTAAAGTTGGAACAAGTAGGCAACATTCTAAGAAAAGAAGGGAACAACAGGCCAGTGATAGCGAAGAAGCGCTGTACCAGTCAGATACTGATGGTAGCGACGAAGGCGACAGCGATTTCGAGGAATCAGATGATGATGCAGACAAAACTGCTAGCGGCAGTGATGGAGACTCTGGCGATGAAGTCGGAAGCAAAGATGGCGGGTGCAACCCTAATGAAGGAAGAGTGGAACATGATCACGATGAGGTTCAACGAGATAATACAGATGAAAGTAATGATGCAGAGGAAGATGATGAAGAGAACGAAGATGAGGATAAGGAAGAGGATGGGAAGGGAGATGATGAGAATGATGATGATGACGACGATGACGATGATGATGTGGGTAAAGGTGGTAATAAGGATGAAGATAAGGAGGAGGATGGAAAGGGTGGTGATAAGCCTAATGAACAAAACAATGGAGGAAACAACAGCGGCCACGGTGATGGTGGTGGGGATGCTAGGTACGAGGATGGAGCAGCTGGCAGCTGGACAACGACGAAGAGGAGAGCACACTACAGTTTCTGCTTCAAAAGAAGAAGGTTTTCGAAGCTAAAGTGTCTGATGAGTCTTACTCATTTAACATCAGAGACATTGTGATGATGGAGCGGGAAAATAATTCGCCAGAATTCCCACTGCTTGAAGTCAAGGATGTTTGTGATGGGCCATCTGGTGCATGGGAAGAGAAAAGGCTTTTTGAAGACCTTTTGGATGGATTAGAGATGAAGGAAGTGTGCACAATGAACTTTGAGGAATTCTTCCCGAAAGCCACTCGCAAGAGAATAATGCAGGAAATAGGTGCAGAACATGTCTTGGAAAGCAAAGATAAGGTAGTTGTACAGAACCAACTACCACCTCTCCCACCCAAGAAGAAAAAGAATGTCAGCTTCATCCTGCAGCCAACAATAGTGACAGCTACAGTAGAGGAGCTGCAAGCAAGCCGGGTGAATATTAACTTGCAAGGCCAGAGTGCCAAACAAAGGATGCCAACTATTAAGAAATCCAGACATTTACAGGAGCAAAAACAGAGAACTACTTCAGAAAACGAGGCAAGGTGTGTCATTGACAAGCCCCAGCTTCATGCGAACAGAATATCAAGCTCGACATTAGCATCTAATGGCCCAGGATGCAACAAGGTTGCAGTTTGTGGAGTACCAACAGCACCAGAGCAAGATGAGGCTGCGATCATGTATCCCAAATGCCAGGCAAATGTCAGACAGAGTGAGGCAATTCAAGCCAAGAAGGAAGCAATTTGCATGACCAATCAGGCAAATCCTTCAGAGAGGAACTTAAGCTACAAAAAAGAACCAACAGCCAATATGCCAGCAGAAATACTGGGGCGCACAACAAAAACAAGTGGTAGGCAACCATTAGTCGAGCTGAATGGTCAAGCAGAAATGGTTGAGCTAAATGGTCATCAGGGTGGTAAAGAGCAGAAGATGAAAGCACCATTACAAGAAATTTTTTGCCCCCTGCCATCTCCTCATGTTTCAGGTGAGGTAGTAAGCACCACTGACATCTCATTGAAAAGCAGCAATTCATGGTCACAAGGCAACTTTCCTGCAAACTCAGCTTCCATCATCGAGATTGCCCAAAAAGTTAGCCCTCAAGCCAAGAGATTCAACATTTGCGATGGAAACAAAGAGAATTTTCCACCCATCCAATTCAAGGACAATACGAGAAATTCTCTAGAAGTAAACGTCTTGGAAATCAGTGAGCTCATAGCTAGGTGTGCACCTCCAAGGAATAAGTATGCAGAAAGCTCAAGCAACAAATCATCCAATTCCATTCGATTAGAGACTGATGGATTGCAGTTTCAGCAAACCAAAAGTTCAGGATCAGACAACTTTGTTCATGAATACTGCCCAGCCCCATCATTTTCTCTTGGCATAGATGACTTTGTGCCAGAAACAGCAGTCGAGGCAGTTGTACGTGATGGGCCAAGCATACTTGCAGACCCCGAGTTCATACAAATACTCGATGACAGTGAGGAGTGTGAACTTGGAGGCGTCAACGAAGCGTGTCAATTACCAAATCAAAGGTCCAATGAGAGTCTTGGAGCTTGTGCAGAGGGTAGCCGGTCGCCAACCGTGTTATCTACACCAGAAAAAACTGCTGAACAAATAGAAGATGGTTCAGGCAGCAAGAACTATACTAGCAGCAGTTCTAGAGAGCCTGTCCCTAACAAATTTGAGAGGAGGATCATCAAACCATCACCCTGCATTAGGTCACCATTCACGGACTACAATGAGAAAAAAATGTTTCACTGCAAACCTGATGTCAATCGGTTATATTCATCGGTTATCTTACATGGGAGATTAAATGAAGAAGTTTCTCCAGATGTAGATACCAGGTACAATGTTTTGTCTAACTAAATTTTTTGTTTAAGCAACCTGTTTACTGTCATGCAGGCATATAATATATTATCATTAGGCAAGTTCATAAAAAATAGTAGTAGGTGACTTAATGTACAACAATAAGTTAGACATTGTGGTGGTGGGCAGAAAGTTCGTTATCAATAACACATTTTATCTTTTGGGGCACATGCCATCATGATGAACTTATCTTTCTGTTTTATCATCTTTTTTACTACAGCCCCAAGGTAATTGACTATGGTCGATACTATGTAACTGTGAGGGAGCTGGCAAATGCGATGAAAAAGGAAGGATTCCTGTTGGACCATGTTGTTGAGATTGGCATACAGTCCATCGTGATGAACTTGCCACCAGATTCAAAGAAGGTGGTGATGCCAATAAGATTCTCGGTAAGAAAATGGCAGTTATATCAGTAATCAGGTCTTCCTTTTCTATTTTCATTTTCCCACCTTTTTCATGTTTTTTTTTCTTTTTGGTAGAAATGGTTGCAGAAGATGGATATTGACAAGAAAGAGGTGATTGTCAGATTCAGCAAATCCAACCGTTTGGACCATAAAGATATGGTCAGACTTTTTTATCCTACTTTTTTGATATATGTGTTCTTTTTCGCACATGAGAAAATACACATAGAGTATGGTAGTAGTTGTTTAAGTAGAGAAACATTGACATGTTTTTTGGGACTCGCTTTGAGTAGCAACATAAGTTGCCACACAACACCCCCTTCTCCACCACCATGTGTTCTTTTTTCCAAGTTGCTTCCATGCAGCAAAAAGTTGCCTAAAAACATGCAGGGAATTTCGCCTGATAATACAAGTATTTTTTTACATGCAATTTTTTCACCACATGTGTTTAGTTCCTAGCATTTTATACACACTTGTTTTCTCCACATACAGATCATGTTCCCTGTCATAGCAAACATTGACGAAACGAAGCCAGTTACAGGGAATCATTACTGGGTTTTCAATGTGAATTTAAGGGACAGAAAGTTTGAGGTGCTTGATTCATGGAGGACTCTTGCCAACAAGTCCCTGGATGATTGCGCAAGGCGTATGGTTGCAAGTGTTCGAATTCTATGGGAGACTCATTACCCAAAATCTCATATTGGCATGGATGATTTTAAACTATTCAATATCGATGTACCGAAGCAAAACAATGAGTAAGCAACCATACCTCTCAAAACTGGTTGATATGTCATGTTCTTCTTCTTTTTTTAGGTCATCCAAGTGATAGTACATATATGTAATTAGGTAACTAAGAACATATTGTTTTCCATATTTTTTTTGTTGTCTAGGTTTGACTGTGGGGTTTATGCTCTTAAATTCACTAGTGGTTGGGAAGCAAGGGTTGTTCCAAGATTCACCCCAGACAACATCCCAAACATTAGGAAACAACTGACAAGTAATTGGGTCGACACTGATTGCAACAAGGCTCCCTGGAAAGACATCCTGAAGTTGAAATAGGTCAGTTCTTTGATCATGATTTTTTTATTTTTTTGTATGACTTAGTTGCTTGCATTTCTGCATATACTTGCATGAACACTAGACAAGAGTTTGCCTGCAAATTAATCCGCACTCATGATAATTTTCAATGAATGTCTCCGATGATGGAAATTTGTTATCAATGTAAATTCTCCACATGCGAAAAGAACAGATAACAGGTAGTTGTTTTTGTATGACTTGGTTGCTTGCATTTCTGTATATACTTGCCTGAACACTACACAAGAGTTTGCCTGTAATTTAATCCGCAGTCATGATAATTTTCAATGATTTCTCCCACGATGGATTTTTTATCAATGTAAATTCTCCACATGCGAAAAGAACAGATAACAGATAGTTGCCTGAGTCATTCATACAACTTGCAAGAGATGCCAATACAAATTTGTTTGCAGAATAAGAACAAAGTAAAAAAAGAGCCAAAGCTGTAGAATTCAAATAGTGTTATTTGGTCTTCTCAACTTTTTTCCTCTTGGGTTTCGTCTTTGTCAGCACCGTTTCCACTCCTTCTTTACGTTCACACCAATCTTGTTTTGCATAGCACAGAGTTGTGTTCAATAGAACCACAATAACTACACTTGTTCTTTCTCTTAGGGTGCAGCTCAAGTGCTGACTGGATCCTTTTCATTTTTGCTCTTCCTTTGGTTGTTGACTTTGGCGGGTCTCTAGGGATTGGCGGGTCAGCCACAGTAGGAGTAGGATATCCAAGGTTTTGTTCCATTGTAGAAGCTCCTGGTTGCATTCCAGCACCCCCGTGTATTGGCTCAATTTGGAGAGGTGGTTGCGCATGTCTCCCAGGCGGTGCTGCAGAAGAAGACAACAATGCCCCTCCACTGTTTCGTTGCCCTTTCTGTTGTGATGTGGAGGAAGTAGAATGCTCTCCAATTCCAGTAGGCATTTGTTGAAGTCCTAATGGGGGCGGCGGGGCGCCCACCCTCGGTTGTACTGCTGGCCACCTGTTTTGTGCTGGGGGGGCCCCTGGCTAGTTGTGCTTCCCCTGTTGGTAGTTGTAGAGGCCACCAACCTGGTTGTGCATGCCCTCTGATTGTTTGTGCAGTCCCTCTCAGCTGTGCTGCAAACATTCCTGGTGGTGTAGGCACCACTGGCTGGGTTAGCGATGTTGTGCTTTGGGGTGCAGATCCCATATTGGGGTGTGCAAGCACTCTAGAAGGATCAGCCATTTGGGATGCTTTTCTTTGTTGTGGTACAGAAGTAGTTGGACGCTGCATAGAGTTAGCCGGTGGTTGTGCAGCTGCAGCAGGAGGTGGTGGAGGGGCACTATTCGTTGAAGGAGGGTTGCCTTGTGGTGCAGAACCACTACTCGGGGGTGGACCACCGGGGGGGGGGGGCACTAGGACCTGTTGTCGGCTTCTTTTTTCTCGACAAGTTCAAGTGTTTTATTTCTGTGCGAGCTGCCCGCATATGCTTCCTCATGATGTCTGAAGCAGCATCTGACGCACTAGCAACACGAGCAAGGCTTGCAAAATCCAAGGACAAATTTGCATGTCTAAGTTCTTTCTTGGACTGTGCTGGCAACTCATCGGGTTGACCGTCATTTGTAGGGGGTGCACTGGGTATTGCTTTAGGTGTCCATCTCCTCAGAATGTACTGTGCAGGTATTTCATCTATACCAAGGTAGGTGAAAACCTTCAAGATGTGGCAGCAGAGCATGCCGTCCCTGTCCATTTTGCAGCATTGGCACGTGTAGTCTCCAGCAGCAGGGTCTACTGTCACAAAATAACTCCTAGAACCATACTTAGCAACCCATTTCTGTGATTTGTCGGGGTTGGTATTGTTGGGGTAAATCTCATACAAGTGACCCCCATGCGGCCGTACATTGTATCTCCCAGTCAACTTGAATTTGTTACGGAACTTCTCATACAAGTCCCTAGTATAGGCACCATACGCTTGCTTCTCAATGGGAAAAGATGACCACATTTCAGTCTCCAAATGTTCAGTCCGGTAGTCTTTTCCACCCTCCCGGAAAAGTATGTGATTCTGGATTTTTGAATATTGCTTGACGAAGTTGAGAATGGAATTGTGTGGGTTCACATATCGCTTAAGGACAGCGTTAAAACCCTCACTGCGTTGTGTTGACTGCAGGAATGGGAAGAATTGGTGTTTGAAGTAGCAAGGAACCCATGTTTCCCGGTATTTATATAGGTTCTCAAAGTGTGTGTTAGTCATAACCTCATACTTCAACATCAGAGCAGTCCATGCAGCCTCCAACTCATCCAGCGTCAAGCTAAAGTCAATACAGCTATTGAAATCTTTCGACAATCTAGGGTTTTGCCCCAACAAGGCACCAAGCTTTTCTTGAGCCTTTTTCATTATATGCCAACGGCAACAACGGTGGACACTTGTTGGGAACATCCTTTTAATTGACTGTGCCATCGCGATGCCTTGGTCAGTTATGATGTTAGTAGGTGCTAGACCATGCATTGCTTCAAGAAAGGTCCCAAACAGCCAATCAAAGCTTGTTGCCAATTCTTGCCTCACAAACCCGCATCCCAACATGAATGATTGTCCATGCCGATTAATCCCAATGAATGGTGCAAAGGGCATGTTATACATGTTAGTCATGTACGTGGTGTCAAATGAGATACAGTCGTGATATGCCTTTGCATAAGCCTTCCTTGCTGCACCGTCAACCCAGAAAATATTCTCCACCCTGTCCTCCTCATCATACTTTATCTTGTAAAAGAAATTTGGGTCCTCTTTCTGCTGGTCTTTAAAGTAGGCAACTGTCTCAATCATATCACCTTCTTTCATGGCATGCTTGTTCAATTCTGACTTCAAGTTTGAAATATGTTTAGTACCATAAGGAACAATCAGCTCTGTCCCATAGTAATCTGACATGATGTGCATCATACGACCTGCAAGCAAAAACGTAGTGGCTAGTTAGTTTAGTGCATTTGTATGTAGAGGTAGTTGGACAGTACCACAAGATCTTCAACAAACTAATACATTGTTTGCAAGTAACTAAAGGCATACAAGTTTAAATTGGTGGCGAATAAAAAAAGTAGTACCCATGGGTTTTAATTGGTGGCGAATAATAACTAACACACTGAAACCAAGGGACAAGGAAGTGTACTGCAGTCAACACTTGGTCAGGGCCTGAGCAAATTACACAGCAGAACAAGGCAAGTCCACGAGCAAACCAAAATCCCGCTTTTTTTAATAATAAACCAGGCAAGTAGTTGCGTAGGGTATGAGCAACTCACGCAACAAGACATGTGAAGTACAGGAAAAAACAAACAAATTTCCATCATTTTCCAGGCTTTAAATAATAATGCATACAAGTAGGGTGCAAGCAACTCACACAGAAACCAAGGCAATTGTAGGAAGAAAACATATTTCCATCATTTTAAGGGTTTGAAAAACAATACATGCAAGCATGTTTGTAGGGTTTGAGCAACTTACATAGCATACAAAGGAAAACCACGGGACAAACCTAATTTTCACATCTTTTTTTTGGTGTTAATCATAACACAAGGTGGTGTGTGAGCATCTCAAACCAAGGTCAGTCTTTGGAACAAAGTTAATTTTTCCACAATCAAGAGAAACCAAGAAGTACTTGCATAAGGTATGACCAACTAACACATGAAGCCAAGGATAGTTCATGATTTTTCCTAGTCATAGTTTAGGAAGGGAACCAAACCTTTTGTCAAGTTGCAATTATGGAGATGTGTGAGGAAAGCCCTTTCTTCTGGTGGTATCCCTTGGTGTGATCTCAGGTACTTAGTCAAAGATGGTTTGTCAACCAACGGGTGGTTGTGCTCAGCAACAAAGTAAATGACCTCCCAACGGCTATCTAATAACTTCACCACCATCTTGGCTCTGCAACCTGTTTGCACTATTGTATCCCGCTTCCGCTTCTTGGTTTTCTTTTTTAGTTTGCTTTCATCATCAAGAAAGACAATTTCATCCTCTTCATCAATATTTTCACCTTGTTCTGCAATCTTGTCTAGGGCAGGAATTGTTTCTGCTCCTCCATCATCAACTTTAGGTTTGCAAAACTTATTGCATACAAATTGCTGCTTTATCAGCTCAGCAGTTTTAATAGACTTCCTTGAAGTGTTCTTCTTGACAGAAAACCCAAGTTGCAAAGCATATGCATGCGTTGTAGTGTTCTTTGGCGCCCTCCGCAGTGTCAAACCTCATTCCAACATATGGCTCCTTAGGCTGTGACCAAGCTTCATCATCGTTTTCACCTTCCAAGCCTGCCAAACCATTTCCAATAGTGCCTGCCGTTTCATCTGCAGTCATTGTGACATCAATTGTGTGCGCATCCGTATCCGTTGCTTCTTCTCCAGGCACAGTTGCACCTCTTGTTGTCCCCCATTGTCAGTGGAGTGCTCAGCCCTGTCCACTGTGCCCGTCACAGGTGTTACAACATTTTGTGTAAGCATAGGATTAGGAGACTGAGCACCACCGCGGGGGTTGCTGTGCTGTGTGCAGAATACATGTTCTCCAAGATTACTGCTTTCAGGATTTTGCATTTGAGGGTCAATTTCCGCTGGCAACTCATTTAGGTCAATCATCTCCACCCTGCAAACACCAAGTTGACAAAGCAAGTCAGGTGAATCAAGTAAGCATCCAAAACACAGAGTGTAGGCAAGAAAATTAATAAGAGAACAACATTTCAGCTTGATGCGATTTTCTTTTTTACCAGAGCGTTTGCTAGAAAATACAGTAAGCATACATGCATGAAAAACCAAACACAAGTTGCTTCTTTCTCTACACATGTTTTCATTTATATGGGCACAATATATCAACAGTAGTTTCTTACAACATATGTATTTTTTCCATGATGTAATTTCTTTGGTTTTCTAAATGTTCACAGGAGAGCAACAGTTCACCATGTGAAATCAAGGTTTTGGTGCAGCAAGGCGGATGGAGAAGATTATTTCTTCATCAAAGTGCATCTTTTTAGCTTTTGCGAAACTTGTGTCAACATGACTAATATCGAGAGTAGATTGTTATATGTTTGATTTTTTAGGAGTAGCCAAGGGTGATGCACTCTTTGTGTTCAAATAAGTTTTCCAGTTGCTTTGTTTTGGGAGGAACAGAACATTTATCTTTTATGCACAAGACCGTTTTCATTTGCTATTTTCCTTTTTGTCTTTCCGTTTTCTATATGATCCTTCTTTGCAGAATCATTATTAGGCACTTAGTATGGTCATACCAAAACAAACATACTTTTTCAGAATGCAACTGGAGCATCCTACTATTCATAACATGTCGATGTTTAAAGCAGGAAACAATGTTCAACCATTTTTCCTTGAAGGTAATATTCACTACTGGGCACTTTTTTATTTCATTCATTTTTTTCTTGTTGTAGTAATATGCAGTATCTCGTATAAGTTGCTTAGGATACTCAGTAGATGCTGAAAAGCTGATGACAGTATCAGCAGTTTATTTCCTTGAAACCAACACAGTACTTTTTTGCCTTATAAACTATAGCATTTGCTTTAAAAGAACATAGCTTTTGTCTAAAGTAAGTAAGGTACTTGCTCAGAACAAGGGTGTTCACTAATGTTGCAGACCACCTAAAAGGTTTCATGAAACAAAGTTATCTTTGCCCTGCTTGTTAATCACAGTTTTTTCGTTGCTTGAAATAATATCACAATTTGCTCTCAAAATCAGCAGAAATTTGCTTAAAGATGTCTTTATAAATTCTAGGAATTGTTGGGATAAAAATAACCACAGTAGATCAACTGTAGTTACAGATTATACTCGTGAGACCAGCAGAGTTCTTTTTTGCCTTAAAAACCATAGGATTTGCTTAAAAGGAACATAGCTTTTGCCTAAAGTAAGTAAGGTAGTTGCTCAGGACCAGGGGGTTTCACTAATGTTGGAGACCACATAAAAGGTTTCACGAAACAAAGCTATCCTAACTCTGTTTTGTCAATCATAGTTTTTCGTTGCTTGAAATAACATCACAATTTGCTCTCAAAATCAACAGAATTTGCTTAAAGATCTGTTTATAAATCCTAGGAATTCTTGGGATAAACATAAGGGCAAAAATAAGCACAGTAGATCAACAATACCTACAGTTTATCTTCTTGAAACCAACATAGTTCTTTTTTGCCTTAAAAACCATAGCATTTGCTTACAAGGAACATAGCTTTTGCCTAAAGTAAGTAATGTAGTTGCTCAGAACAAGGGTTTTCACTAATGTTGCAGACAAAGCTATCCTATCCCTGTTTCTCAATCACAGTTTTTTCATTGCTTGAAATCAACAGAATTTGCTCACAGAAGATCCTAAATCCTAGTAATTTTTGGGATAAAAATAACCACACAAAGATATCTTTTTTTGACTAGCACTCATAAAAAAGGAGTTGTAGCACAATTTAGATGAGTATATGTAGTCTTTTTCGTATAAACCTGAACAAAATAATCAAAAAATTACAGGAAGTATCAACAGGGACACGAGTAGGTACTTTTGGCAAATCCCAGGAAAATTATATGGAAGAGTTGGGCAAACCTGATCTCCCTCTGCGTCCTTGCTTTGTATTTTCTTTCAGTTTTTTGTCAATTTCCTTTGACTGGCACCCCTCCTATGTCGCCATTCCAGGGTGAGCCGAGGTTTGTAGATCTGGGAACGAGGCTTGGGGGAGAAGAAGATGGGGATTCGGGGCTGGTTTGCTTAGGAGAAGGGAACGACTGGGAGTCACATAACGAGGGGACCAGGGGGAGTTGGGTTGCGGGGAGGGTGGGCATGCAATTCGCGTGATACAGTGCGGACAGGTGGGTTTCCTTTTTCGTCAGGGGGGACCAAATCCTTCCTTTTATGGCCGGCTGCCAGGGAATACTAGGGAGCACCCGGCCGCTCCGTAGCCGCTCCCTTTTCTTTTTAGAGAGAGAAGAAGAAGAAGAAGAAGAAGAAAGGCGCAGGCGTTTCTGGCGATGTGAGCGAAGCGTAGGCCACTTGCTTAAATGAGTTTATTTGGTGTTATTTTTCACGGTTGACCGAAGCGACGGGCTCGCTGGCGAAGCTTGGAGGGGAGAGTTTGTCTAGTCGCCTAGAGCTACAAAGGAAAAAAGTTCTGTTTTCTCTTGAATACGTGTTAATTATATAGTAGTTCTGATCTCACACGGTGTTTTTTTCTTTTCCTTCTATTTTTTCATAATTTATTAGGAGAAACCTGGCTTGGTTTTACAAGATGTCTGAATAAGTTAACTCATGTGATGACTCTAGAATCTCTATGGAAAGGTTTTTTGAAATTACACTCAAATGCGCTTAAAATGCTTTTGAAATTTATGTTATATACATTTTCGTGAGGTATGTCGGGGCATATGAAATTCAACTGGATTTGTGTGTAATGCATGTTTGTGCGATTCTGATATTCGTCAAAATATAACTGGATTGATTGAAGATTGCCTGAAATGCCTGCTAGATGTATCCAAAATTAATTGGAATATGAATGGTCTGATTTTTCTAGCCAAACCAGGTTCAAAAAGTTTTAAAATCTTTTCTGAAATGGGAGTGGACAAATGGTAGGTGTAAAGAATTGCCTGGGATGTTTGCTGCATGTGCTTAGCTATTATGGAAGTTGAGTGAATTATCTATACATTTGTTCAATCTGCATGAAATGTTTGAAATGCATGTCGAATGTACACTAGTAGAAAAAGGACCTAATGTGAGACACATTAGTCTCGGTTCAATTTTGGCCTGGTACTAATGGTATCAATAGTCCCGGTTTGAACGGCTATGCATTAATGCCGGTTCGTGTTGAACCTTTAGTACCGTTTCATGCCATGAACATGTACTAAAGGGATGGTGGCAGGCTGGCGTCAGGCCGACGCCCCACAAGCCCCTTTAGTCCCGGTTCTTGGCACAAACCGGTACTTAAGGGCTAACCTTTAGTACCGGTTCGTGCCACGAACCGGGACTAAAGGGGTCTAACCTTTAGTCCCGGTTGGAGACACAAACCGGGACTAAAGGTCAATTTTCAAACTCTACCCCCCCTGTGTATCACCATTTCAGTTTTGTAAAAAACAAAAGAAAATGATAAAAACTTCAAAAATTAAAATCCTTCGAGATGTAGTTATGTTACTACATCTACTAGTTAGGAAAATTTAATAACTTAAATTTGGACATGTTTTGCAAAAAAGTGTTATGAAAAAGTAAAACGGCCATATCTTTTGCATACGATGTCGAAAAAAATGTATAATATATCAAAAAAATTAGCACGAAAATCCGCATCCAATTTTGACTGCCATAGGCATGTTCGCAAATCTTTAGAATCCTCAAATTCTAAAAGAAAAAAAAAGATATGCTCAAATTTCAATTTTTTTAATTTTCGTTAAATCTGGTCAAATTGTGGTCAAACTATGGTCAAACTAATTATTCAAGAAATATTAGTGTTAATAAATAATTATTTTAGCTTTTTTGAATTTTGGTCAAACTGTGGTCAAACTATGGTAAAATCTGGTCAAATTGTGGTCAAACTATGGTCAAACTACTTATTCAAGAAAGATTTCGGTTACTAAATAATAATTATTTTTTAGAATAATAGTTTCAAACTCAAACGGTGAAACATGTGACTTCATGCTCAAGCTAAATTCCTGAGGGTTAATAGGATTGACAGCTTACTATTGTCAGGTAAACAACACGTGCAGACTTGGAAACTAGGGGGATAGAACTCGAAAGTTAAGCGTACTCAGAATGGAGTAGTGAGAGGATGGGTGACCGGCCGAGAAGTTAGACGATTTGGAATGATGAGGGGTGATTAGAGCAATGATGGGCGGTGATTAGAGAAAAAATCGTCAAATAATTCAGAAATTTGAAAATCGGGAAAAAATTCAAAAAAAAAGAAAAAAATTAAAAAAATACAAAAAACATATCCTTTAGTACCGGTTGGTGTTACCAACCGGTACTAAAGGTCCCCCAGACCATCGCGCGGGCTCGTGCCATGTGGTGGGCCTTTGGCCCCGGTTCGTGTTGAACCAGGACTAAAGGGGGGTTACCTTTAGTCCTCACCCTTTAGTGCCGGTTACAGAACCGGGACTAAAGGTCCTTACAAACCGGTACAACAGGTTGTTTTTCTACTAGTGGTATCTAAAGATAATCGAAATGTGATTGAATGTTTTAGGAAAATGCATTCAAACATGAGTGGAATTATTTGCGAGACTTGTAAAAATGACTGAAAATTGAGGAACCATGCTTGAATTGCTTCCAAGTCAAACTCACACTCGGCTATGCTGTTGGATATTCCCTGCACTTTCATCGACAATCTTTCAAAAAATAAAGAAGGCAAATACGTGCAAACCGAGAAGGCTTGAGTTTGTCGGGGGACAGCCACCGTGACTTTACAAAGAGACCATATTCCCCAAAAATTCAATAGCTACAATGAATACAGAGCATCGTTGTTCATCATGCATGTGTAGTGATTTAGAAAAGAGAGAAAACAAAACGGTGTTCTCGTGCTATGAGAATTCAGCTGATCACATAGAGCTCATTTGGTTCATGCAACCATCAAAACATAGATAACTTGGAGTGCATGACTGACACATGTTGATCAAAATATGTCACTTTGTTGATTGAGCATAGCCAAGAGCACAACGCTCCTAAAGCCAATAGTAGCGGTGCACTACCAAAACAAAGCTTCACTTTAACGGTTGTAGGCTTCTACCAAAAACTACGCAAAATCCTGAAACCAAATAATACTATAAGGAGTTGATTGTCATGGGAAAGGATGCTCTTCCCAATGCACACCACCAATCCAAAAATTGGAGGATGAGAATCATGTCCACGGGCAATCTTGATTTGTATGCATCGACTCTGCAAAATGAGACAAATGAGAACAAGCCCTAATCGGCATAGAAACATGCAAATGTACAGCCATAAATTAAGCAAATGTTGTTGCCAATGGAAAATACTAGCAAGCAAACTAAGTGTTTAATGTGATTAACTAGAATTTAATACAAAACCCGAAGGGTAATAAAATTCAGATGAGAAAACAAGCACTAGCTAATTTACAAACTCATTTTGGCTTCTAAATAAATATGCAAAAATAAGGGCATAATACATAGAGGAGATTGCATACGACAAAAGGGCAACGAAGTTAAGAAAGCTTGCATAAAAATCCAAAAATAATAATCCTAACTCTACACTTCAGCTTTCATACGTATTGGTAAAGTTGTTAGGGTGTGCTCACACAAACTCAGTAGTTATATATATCATATTAGCTAATAAGTGAGATACATGTACACAACTAGACTTTGTAATTGGAATGTCAATTCCACATTTGAAGCACCCTAGAGATTTTCCATATCACGAAAAGCAATGTCAGCTTAACCATTAGGCTTCGGCCAAACTTACCAGACATTAGATAAACATGGCACTTCACAGAAGGATATGCCCTGAAGATGTTTTGCGCTATTTCACATCCACCTTTCCTTGACCAGACTTCATGTGACAAATTCAAAGTCATTCCTTTAAGGTTTGGAGAACATTTGAGTATGAGTTTCAAGAAATCAAACTCATGATCTACTCCTTCAAAGCCATTGATCTCCACTTCTTTGAGAGTAGTGAGATGTTTTGGGTTCTCCAATTTGTGGGCGCACATGGACACTCTGGTTTGCATTCTTCTTGCACCTAAAACAAAAAATAGATGTAAATTACCACATAATGTATTTTTTTCACGAATCACATAATGCATTTTTGAGATATGTAATCAGAGCTAATAATTACCGTTGTTCTCCACAAAAAACCCTTAAGCTTTTGCATAGCAGTGCCCATTAGATTAATCCCAAGAAGATGAAACACAAGCGCTCCAAAAACATGCCCCTTTGTTGTGAGATGTAGCTCTACAATAGAGAAGGCCACAACCATATGCTTCTCTATCTCTTGTGTAAAGTTGGCCAACTCATCATGGAAATTAGATGACAACTGGGAAACAATTTGGAAGGATACATATAATTCACAAAAAAACTGTTTAATATGAGTTTGTAGTAAACTGAATAGGAGAGGGGACACACCGCACAAACATCAATTTGGAGTGAAGGGAATTGTCCTTGTCTCTCAACTGGTGCCTGCAGCCTCAACAGTTGGAGTTGCTAAAGACCAAACACAATGGGCCATCTGGGTAACCAGTTCCATGACACCTTCTCCACCACTGGGGCCAAGAAGAAAATTTTGGACTCCTCCATTGTGGCAAAGGACATGGTAAATTTCTTAAGCATGGGGGCAACGATGTCTACATGGTCTATCCATGAATTCCTGTCCACTACAATCTCCTGAAGTGACGGAGAGTGGATTGTTAGGTCGTGCTCATGTATGCCAACACGCTTGAGGTGGAGCGTGCGCAAGCACGGGCAACATGAGAGCATGGCAACGATGTTGATGTAGCAGGACGACAGAGTCAACGTCTTGAGTGCGGTGAACTCGACACCGTCTGGCACACGACAGATGACGACGGGAAGTTCCATCGTGATCGAGGTGGCGCGGTGGAAGCAAGGTAGACCCACAATATAGGGATTGATTATTTCCAAGCGGAGGCCAAAGATGACCTCCTTCGGCTCAAGTCGCGTTGCAGCATGGAGCAGCGAGGTTACATCAGGCTTGCGGAGCCCATGGAGGCGCCTTTGTTTCTTGCGGACGTGCCAACCCTCCTTGGCGACATGGATCTCGAGGAGGGAAATCATGCTCGGGGGCCGAGGAACGTGGCCCATCGCCGCTTCGATCTTGGGGAAGGTGATGTTGAGGAAGACGATCTGTTGGAGGTGGGCCAGAGGCCACACCACCGGCGGGAGAGAGTGCTGGTGCGCGCGGCGGCAGCAATGCATCTGAGTCGGGCAAGGATGAGGAGGAGTAGGTCAGTAGGGAGAGCACTAATGTGGTCCGCTTCACTTCCTAAGGTATCGAGCAGTGGTTTGGAGGAACGCCGCCGACGACGCCCCCATCTCAACTCCATCAGCTCTCTGCTAAAACTCCGATGTTCCCCTTCTATCTGAGACAACGAAGAGAGAATTCCTTTATACAAACCTTCTCTAATAATGTGTTTCCCCATTTGGACCAGAAATAAATATTTCCTATTTGGCACGGGACATAAATTGTATCCCTAATTTCACATTTCCGCCAATATTGGCTACTAATGATGGTCTCTTCCCTGTTTTACACATGGGCTAAATTCTATTGGTAATATGACACCTTTTGTCAATTTTGGCTACTAAGAATGTTAGATGAAAATTAGGTGTGCGCAAATAGGGATGGTTTCGTTTCCCGGGGCCAAACAGGGAAGCACATTTTTAGAAATGACTAGTAAGCTTAGTCGAAGAACTGTCTTGTATGCAATAGGGTGCCATGAGAAGCCCAAGGATAACCGCTCGGCCCAAGAGAGAGAGGAACTCCAACCCAAAGAAGTCGGGAGCTGGCGGGTCTAATGACCGAAGATATATATTCACCACCCAACGGGCCAAATAGGCATCGAAGAACAGAGACCTGAACCTGGCGCCGTTGAGCGAACTCCTCCTCGCACATCCCGACTCTACTTCCCATTCCCCTTCTTGATGATGAACCCTAGCTACCCTCTTGTACTGAATTCGTCGATTGTGAGTGAAATCCAGTGCTTGATCTAGATAAGCCTATTTGGTCCCTTGATAGTAAAGGGGTTTATTCTGTGAAGTCGATGTATAAAATGATAAATTTTGGGGGTATAACTTCAATACGGAAAGATTATATTTGGAGGATCAAAGTTCCTCCAAATATACATGTATTTCTCTGGTTAATGGTGCACAATAAAAGTTTAACCTCTGGACAAACTTGCAAAACGGCAGCATGTAGCTGACCTGACTTGTGTCTTCTATAATGAGCTAGAGAGTATTCAACATCTTTTCTTTAACTGTGTGGTGGCTCGTCAAGTTTGGGGTGTGTTATCTGTTTCTGCTGATATACATATTCCTGAATCTTTTAGTTCATTCATTCCCTTATGGAAGAATAAGAAGAGTCACGATGCTGTTAATCTAATCTGTGCTGCTACCTTATGGAGCTTATGGTTGTTTCACAATGAATTTGTTTTCCAGGGAAGAAAATGGAGAAGTATCAGGTGTGTGCTGGATTTGGTGGGGAAGCATATTCTTCAATGGAAGGTGCTATGCACGGACACCCAGGCTGCGCTACTCCTCCGATGCTTGAAGCTGCTCGACCATCATCGCGGGGAACTGCTTAGAATCACCTGGCATGTTGATGAGGCTGGGGTGGTTAGGTAATGGAGCTGCTGTAGCTGTGCGCTCTTGTATCCCTCCTTTGGGCTTTTAGCCATCTAGAACTTGCTTATCTCCGAGGAGTTTTTCCATTCAGTTCCATGTAATAAGTCCGCTGCAGCTACTCTCAGGCTGGAGCCGAAAGCTGTGAAACGGTCTGGTGACGGTTGTGCCTTTGCTTTTTAGTAAAAGTTGGGGCGGGGGGCAACCCCTTTCATTTCAAAAAAAGGACCATATCATTTGGTATTCAGAGCCAATCCACCACCTCCAAAATTCCCCCCACTGTAGTCACCATGAGCAGCCTAGCTGAGCAATTCGGTCGAATCCGGGACGCCGTGTGCGAGTTGCTGGAGTTGGTTGGTGCAGACGCTGAAATCATCAAGTCTCCCACACCAGCACCAACAACCGAAGAGATTGAGGTTGACCACGACAATGACACTGCCAGTCTTGCACGGTTGCACCTGTGGTGACTATCCCTGGTGTCGGCCTCGACGTTTGCATCGATGATGTCCTGCCTCATGTCTCCTCACCACCAACTATTGCCTTTGAGGAGGCTGTTGAGGTTGTCCCCTCTGCAACCAGCAGCTCATCCACCATGTTGTATGCCATGTGTTTGACGGAATGCCCAAGTTACAAGGGTGCCACATTGGATTTTGCGTTCACCCCAGCCACGACACCTACATCGCTCACGGCCACCGCCTTCGAGCAACTGCTAGGAAGGGATTTGGAAAGGATCATGCCAAATGGTCTCCAGCTGCTACTGTGACCTTCATGTATGAGCATGATATACATATTAATGAAGAGCTCATGGAGAAACTTACACTTGAGGAAAAACAAAGCTAGGTGGAGAGCAGCCCTACAAAAGTATTTGACATCGATCCTGTCACCCAACAAGGTCAGCCTGTTCTCTACTAGTGCTTCTCCGTCACTTGTTTTAACAACATCATCAATGAATCCGGAGTTTTAGGGGGTTTTCATATGCTATGCTAAACTATTGCTAGATTCACTGTGTTTGTGTGTGTGTGTGCGCGCGCATGGGGTTACGCACACAGGTCTGTGGGCGAACTATTCCTAGATTCATCAGACATCTTACATGCAGTATTAGTCAAATCATTCAACACCACAACTATGATGTTATGCAGTCTCCATGCATTACTGCAGATAAGCCATCAATATTTGCTGATGCTGCAATCTGTCACTACAAAGTTGTAGGCACATAATTGTAACCCAGCACCTGCTATTGTAAGGGGTGCAGGTGTTTCTATTCAGTGCTTGTGTACTTATATCTGCTAATCTTTTTATGGCTGTTAGAATTAAATTACTGTCAAAGACGCGCGTTTGTTTTTTGTCTGGCTGACAACTTGACATATCAATACGCATAGCACTGATACTTCATACTAGTTATTTTGACGACAAATTCTTATCGATGTTACAGAAATCTATTAAAATGGACTACGCAGAGCAATAATTGTTGTGTCGATATATTTACTAGTAACATGTGACTGTAAAACTGTGTTTACTATTACCAAAATTATGTTTCCATTCATGATGAAGATACCGCAAATTGCGCTGTTCTGTTTACTGAACTCTTGGGGTGCTTCTCCAAAGTGCAAGAAAACAAAATTACGGCAAGTAAGCAACCACAACAACATATGCAAACCATCCTAATGATTGTTAGAAGACATTCCTAAACTCTGAGAGCTCTAGTAGCCATAATTTACATTTCATGAATGCCTTCTTCTAGCAAATGCCTATCTGTATAAAATAATATATTTTCAAATTATTATGATAGATGGGGTTGTATTTTATTTTCATATATGCAAGTGGAAATTAAGCCATGGAGCAGTATGTTTCTAAATAATATACTCCCTCTGTAGACTAATACTAGACGTTTTAGGTCACTGAAATAGTGATCTAAAACGTCTTATATTAATTTACAGAGGAAGTACTAGATTGTGTGCTTACTAGTTGTGTGGCAGTTGGCCCAAACTTAAAAATATGCGGCCATTTGGCCATTTGTCTTATTTATTGCATATAACAAACCATTTGATTTTGAGCATGCATGCTTCTGTGTCACTGTCAGGTGACGATTGTGGATCCAGAGGCATACACATACGACGATGAGGTGATCAAGAAAGCAGAGGCCATCGGGAAGCCAGGATTGGTGGAGATCAACGCCAAGGAGGAGAGCTTTGCGTTCACCGTGGAAACGACTGGTGCCATCACATACGATGATGAGTTCATCATGAATGCTATCACGGTCCTAAGGCAGAAGTTGGACGCCATTCGCCAACAAGATGACGACGGCGATCTTGGCGAGCTCGACGCCCACCTTGTTGGAGGCTAACCGGTTGCTTTCTCTGGAAAAGAAATCACTGGTCGTGTCTTTGTTTCTTCCGTGTGTAGTGTAGGCTTGTCTGACTGGGGTGTTTGTGGCAAGAGGTAATGGATGATGCCTCCTTTGATCTTGGAATGGATGCCTCCTTTGGTATCCAGTACCAAAACTTTAGTGGATGAACAGTGAAGCAAAATGCAGCCTGATGGAGGAATGATGGAAACATCTGTTTGTTTACTACTGAGTAATACTATAATACTCCAACCAAGTAGGAAGGGGGGAAGCAAAATGCAGCCTGATGAATGCAACTACAATCAAGCACACATTTACATTGGGTGGTAATTAATTAACTAGCCCTAAATTATTCAAGTCAATCGAGGTGAATAACAATAAATGACTGGTGAACATCCATCTATGTCTGAAACCATGCTCTTCATGTCTCAAATAAGTCAACACATCCAAACCAATTAACCAAACCATAAACTTGAATGATGGAACCAGCAAACCAAGGCGAGGCAAAGCAGAAGAACAAGAGACAAATGGTTTTTATTCTTTCTACCAAGTTTGGATCCATATCTAACCTCCCAAGCAATCTGCCGCCTACCAGGTGAAAGTGCAATCATGCCCTTAATCATATTTTGATGTTGATGACAACATGTATGCTAGGGACTAATCATGTTTATCAAGTATATCTCAGGATTATGTCCCAAAGACCATGTGTGTGGATCATGACTAGGGATAATATGCATATAACTCAAGAATGTAGATACAAGACACTAACTTTGTTTACGGTTTGTTCTTGAGTATAGGGATCCCGCACTATTAAGAGGGGATCGTTGGATCTAGTGGAAGACTTGCTCAAAACCCACAACTCCTATTCTTTCTCCCCGGACGTCCGGTACTCTACGGACGTCCGGTCCTTCTCAGTTGTCCGGACGTCCGGCTCCCTCCGGTTGTCCGGTGTTCCTTTACAGAATGATATTTGCGGATTTTCGGAACTCTCTGGATGACCAACCTCCGGACGTTCGTCTGGTCTCGGACGTCCGACACTTTCACCACAGAACCGTATTTACGGATATCCGGGCTTCTCCGGTCTTCCGGGCTCTGAACGTCTGGCACGTCTCGGACGTCCGTATCCTGTGCCCTGATCCATGGCTCATATATTTCCAGTGGCCGGACGACCGATAAGTGTCGGACGTCCGGACTTATTTGTGCCACCGGACGTCCGGTATTGTCCAGACGTCCGACCTATCCTGTGCACTAAAGGGTCCCAAACGGTCACTTTTCCATACCCACTACATATATACCTCTCCCTTCCACGGGATAAGGTTGACCATTCACTTTGAGCTTTCCAAGAACACTCTTCACTCTCTCTCTCAATCACCTACATCAAATCCTAGATCCCTAAGTGATCTAGGAGCATTTGAGAGAAGTTCTCCGATCAAGTGATAGATCCATTCCTTCCCCTTCTTTGCACCAAAGGAATTTGTGATTTGAGCAAGTCTTGAGATTTTCTCCAACGTTCCTATTACTCTTGGAGGTTGGAGACTCCTAGGCAGTAGGAGTCATTCGGAGAGGAATCAACCTTTGTGATTACCCCCGGAAAGTTTGTGAGGGTTTGGAGATCACCCCAAGGTCTACCACTAGTGGTTGAGAAACGCCTCCATGGTGTTGTCTCAAAGGGAGAATAGGGTGAGCCTTTGTGGCGTTGGTGTGACTTCGTGGTAACATCCACCTCTCTAACGGTGACTAGCTTCCCTCCAAGGAAGTGAACATCGGCATACATCCTCGTCTCCTGGAGTTGCGGTTATTCCTAACCCTAACTCTCTACTTGTGGTCACTTGTCTCTTTGCACTTACTTACATCATATTGTGCTTTCTTACTTATGTGCTTGTGTTACTTGCTTAGTATTTAGTACTCACTTGCAATTGTTAGGCTCACCTTCATATTCCGCATTATTGCCTAAAATTGCTAAGCAATAATTAAAGTTTTGTAATTGTACCTATTCACCCCCCCTCTAGGTCCATCTTGATCCTTTTAATTGGTATCAGAGCCTCGTGCTCTATTCTTGTGGCTTAACTGCCCTAGAGCGATATGAACCCGGATGGGACTCCCCTGGTTGCAGATCCGAAGGATAAAGGCGAGGCTTCCTCTGAAGTCAACTCCTTTACGTCTGAGGATCTGGAATGGGCCCTTGATAAGCAAAAAGAGGAGCATGATGCTTCTCTTGAGGCCTTGGTCCAAATGAGATTAGCCACGTTGTCCACGGTGCTTGCACCACTCTCGGGTGGTGCGGCTTCGAGGCCAACTATGCATGCTACGTCACTTGGTCAACATCCTCCTAGCAATGAACACGCTAGTGTTCCTTGGCTTTATGCAAGACCTCAGGTTGAGAAACCAAGATATAATCCTCAAGGCAAACCTCCTTTACTTAGTGCCACTTCCGATTTTGCGTTGTGGAGAGTTGCTATGCAGGATCATCTTCGACATGGAAACGATGAGATGCTGGAGATCATGGAGTATGGTTATCATGTGGTTGATCGAAAGAACCCTACACCAAGAGAAATTTATGACAAGAATCTCAATGACACTGCAATCATGTGTATAAGGAGAGGTATGGATGAAAAGCAAAGGAGACCGTTCATACACATCACAAGTGCCAAGGAACTATGGGTAAGTATTATAAGATCCAAGACTGGCACCTCTACCCTCCGGAGTGCTCAATATGAAATTGCCAAGGGGAAATTGCAAAACTTTTGTATGGAGAAAGGTGAAACCCCCCATCAACTCCATGAGCGTCTCATGACTCTCGCTGCCGACATTGAGTCATGTGAGTGCGACAAGACACAAGATGGATTCAACATGACTAAGGGATTCCTTGTGGATAAGTTGCTTCATGCTCTTGCCCCATATCACCATCAAATGGTGTGGGACATAAGACAAGACCATACCTTCAAGGAAATGACTACAGATGACATCATATCCACCTTCCAACTATTTGAAGAGTCAAAGGCTAATGCCACAAAACATCTTGCCATGCATGGTACCCCATCATCAAAGATCAATCTTGCATTGAAGGCCAAGCATGTATGTGAAGATGAGCAAAGTGAAGAAGAATAAGAAGATGATGATGATGATGATGAAGATGGTGATGAGATTGAATTCGATGAGGGCCCTTCATATGAAGACATGGCTCTCTTTGTCAAGAAGTTTAGCGCGGGAAAATTCAAGGGAAGATTTGAAAAGAAGAAAGTAAGAAAATGCTACAACTGTGAGGAAACCAACCACTTCTCCAACGAGTGCCCTTATGAGAAGAGAGAAGATAAACCAAGGTTTCCCAAGACCTTTCCCAAGAACAAGTTGCCAAATCCTTTGAACTCCAAGCTTAAGAAGAGAGATGGAAAAGCAATGGTTGCTCAAGAGGAATCCAATCCGGATGATTTTAGTGGTGTTGCCGGAGTTGCTCAAGACTCTCAAAACACCTTGAGGTTAGTAAACAAGAGTGGTGACGTGGTCACCTACAACTACATGAAAGACTACAAGGGCAACGCTCACAAGTGCCTAATGGCAAATGCCATGGTTGAAGATGGAGAGGACCAAAGCTCTCCTGACAAGGTCAAGGTAACTCCATGATCAAATCCTCCACTTTTCACTCCTTCTACTCCTAGTGATGAGTATCTTGATGCGGAGGATAGTTATGAGGATGATGATCTAGATGATCCTATGATTGCTAAACTTAATAAGTTCATGTGCTCACTCAAAGGAAAGAAGCTCACTATGTTTCGTATGCTTATGGAGATGGTGAGTAAGCACACCATCACCATTAAGGAACTCAAAACCCTCGTCACCGAGGAAAAGGAAAAATGTGAAACCCGTGAGCGGAAAGTCCAATATGAGGAAGCACGAAATGATGAACTGTGCTTAAAAATTGGTGCGAATATTGATGTTCATACTAATGATCTTGCCTCCTTGAAAAAGACTATTGACTCTTGCGAAGAGTTAATGAATGATAAACGTAAGCTTGTGAAGTCTCATGCTTCTCTCTATAAGGATTGTGAGCTTCTATCCGTGTCTCTCAAGACTAAGGAAGGAGAGCTCATCGTTCTTACAAAGAGTTTTGAGATGCTCAAACTTACTTATCTTGAAACTCTAGCCAAGGCTTACTCTTCTCCTATTATCAATGTTGATGCTTGTACTACTAACTCTAGTAGTGATCTAGCATCTATTCTTGAGGAAAATCGCTTTCTCAAGGCTCAAATCGAGAAAGGTCTCATGACATGTGCTCAAGGGCAAAAGAATCTTGATGAGATATTGAGCCAACACAATGAGGTGTTTGCCAAAGAGGGACTTGGGTTTGACCCAATCACAAGCAAGAAGAAGACGTCCTCTCAAAAGTGCACAACCCCTCTAAAGGAAACATTTTTACGAGAAGGGCACAAGGAGAAAGGTAAGGTTGTGAGTGGGAAGGCCACAAGGGGCATGCCCACTCTCAACAAGCCTAAAGAGTTCATGCCTCCATCCTATGTACTTCATAAGACTAAGGATGGAGAAGTTTATGCAAAATTTGTTGGTCCTCGAAATGCATTCCGGTTCTATGCTATTTGGGTCCCTAAGACCCTTGTGACTAACTTGAGAGGTCCCATTGCAAAATGGGCGCCTCTAACCAAGTCTTAATTGTGTGTAGGTTGACTTCTCCGGTGGAGTGAAATGGGTGATTGATAGTGGATGTACAAATCACATGACCGGAGATAGCAAATTGCTCTACGATTTCATGGAAGCTATTCAACCTTTCATGAGCATTATGTTTGGTGGAGGTTCAAAAGGACAGGTACTCGGGTTGGGCAAGGTGGCTATCACAAATGACATGTCTCTTGCAAATGTCATGCTTGTCCAATCCCTTAAATACCATTTGCTTTCTGTTCGCCAATTGGCATCTGTTGGTTATGATACACTCTTTGGACTAATGGATGTGAAAGTCTTTAAGAGAGATACTCTTGAAGTGGCCTTTGTTGGAGAGTTGGATGGCAACCTTTACACGGTTGATTTCTCGAAAGAGAGCACATTCCATGAAACTTGTCTAATGGCCAAGGCCGACAAGGGGTGGCTATGGCATCGCCGGCTAGCCCATGTCGGCATGAGAAATCTTCAAGATATCTTAAAAGGGAATCACATCCTTGGACTAACCAATATCTCTTTTGAGAAAGATCGTGTGTGTAGTGCATGCATAGCCGGGAAGCAACATCAATCAAAGCACCCACCCAAGAACATTGTGTCTACTTCAAGGCCCCTAGAGCTCCTTCATGTGGATCTCTTTGGGCCTCCTTCATGGGATAGTCTTGGTGGGAAAAAGTATGGAGTTGTCATTGTTGATGATTACTCAAGATATACATGGGTGTTCTTCCTCAAGTCCAAGGACGAGACGAAGATCACCTTAATTGATTTTGCCAAGCAAGCACAACAGAAATTTGACAAAGAAATCTTGGCAATAAGAAGTGACAATGGCTCTGAATTCAAGAACTATACCTTGGAAGAATTCCTTAGTGATGAAGGGATTGAGCATCAATATTCAGCTCCATACACTCCTCAGCAAAATGGTGTAGCCGAAAGGAAGAACCGTACACTTGTAGAGATGGCAAGGTCCATGTTGGATGAATACAAGTCACCTCATAGTTTTGGGGCCAAAGCTGTCAACACCGCATGCCATGCATCAAACCGTCTCTTCCTTCGCACTATATTGGAAAAGACTCCATATGAGCTTCTAACTGGGAACAAGCCAAATGTCAAGTACTTTCGTGTATTTGGGTGCAAATGTTTCATCCTCAACAAAAGAGAACGGTTAGGAAAATTTCAATCCAAAACAATTGAGGGTATATTTGTTGGCGATGGATCAAACTTTCACGCCTATAGAGTCTACAACAAATCCAATGGATGTGTTGTAGAAACTTGTGACGTGGTGTTTGATGAATTTAATGGCTCCCGTGGGGAGCAAGTTGATCTAAGTGATGTAGGTGAAGAAGATTCTTCTCAGGATATTTTGACCATGGGTATTGGTGCACTTCTTCCTATGGAACAAGAACCTCATGATGATGAAGAAGATGGAAGTCTCACACATCATCAAACTACTTCAACACCCATACCATCACAAGTTCCTATTGCTCAACCGATGCCCTTAGCCCAAGTAGAAGAAGATGATCAAGTTCCTCTTCATGATAATCTTCAAGAACAAGATCATCATCAATGGCAAGAACAAGAAAGTCCAATCATTGATGATGAACCTCAACAAATCCAATATGAACAAGAAGATCTTCCTCCACACATTAATGATCCATATGTTGAGGACGTGGATGATGGACATGAAGTTGAACCTCGAGAAACTCTAACTTCCATCATGCCCCAAGTGGCCGGTCGCGTTGATGTTGACAAGATTCTCACCGGCATATCGGAAGGTAGAGTCACTCGTAAACATTTGACAAACTTTTGTGCTCACTTCTCTTTTGTGTCTAGTGTTGAGCCCCTCAAGGTACAAGACGCATTGATGGACAACGATTGGCTAGTTGCTATGCAAGAAGAGTTGAATAGTTTTGAACGCAACCAAGTTTGGTCATTTGTCACGCCCAAGATGCGACCCTATCCTAAAGGAACTCGAAGGTCCCACCAAGGATAGAAGCACATATTGAAGACGCTTTTGCAAGGTGGATATCATTACATCAACATTACATAATAGATAGGGATACATACATGAGGCATACAATGCCACTCGAATACAACATCACAATACATAAGAGCATCATCCGACTATGGATGAAACACAAATAGAAGCTCAAACGACATCCACCCTGCTAGCCCAGGCTGCCGACCTGGAACCTATCCCCCGATCGAAGAAGAAGCAGAAGAAGAACTCCAAAACAACCAAACATCGCTCTCGCGTCATGATCATCGCATAACCTGTACCTGCAACTGTTGTTGTAGTAACCTGTGAGCCACGAGGACTCAGCAATCCCATTACCATGGGTATCAAGACTAGCAAAGCTTAAAGGTAAAGGAAGTGGTAAAGTTGTGAGGCTGCAGCAGCGACTAAGCATGATATGGTGGCTAACATACGCAAATAAGAGCGAGAAGAGAAGCAAAGGAACGGTCGCGAAGCTAGCAATGATCAAGAGGTGATCCTGAACTCCTACTTACGTCAAACATAACCCAAAACCGTGTTCACTTCCCGGACTCCGCTGAAAAGAGACCATCACGGCTACACACGCGGTTGATGCGTTTTAATTCGGATCTGGTGTCAAGTTATCTACAACCGGACATTAACAAATTCCCATCTGCCAAATAACCGCGGGCAAGACTTTCGAAAGTTTATACCCTACAGGGGTGTCCCAACTTAGCCCATGATAAGCTCTCGCGATCAACGAAGGATATACCTTCTCCCAAGAAGACCCGATCAGACTCGGAATCCCGGTTTACAAGACATTTCGACAATGGTAAAACAAGACCAGCAAAGCCGCCCGCTGTGCTGACAAATACCGATAGGAGCTGCACATATCTCATTCTCAGGGCACACCGGATGAGCCAGACGTCGGGTTGGCATAGACCCTGATTGCCCAGGGGCGCCGGACATCGCTCGGTTTGGACCAACACTTGGACAAGCATTGGCCCCGGGGGGCTAAAATAAAGATGACCCTTGGGCTCCGGAAACCCAAGGGAAAAAAGGGCTAGGTGAGGCAAATGGTAAAACCAATGTTGGGCCTTGCTGGAGGAGTTTTATTCAAAGCGAACTATCAAGGGGGTCCCATAAATCACCCAACCGCGTAAGGAACGCAAAATCCGGGAACATAATACCGTTATGACGGAAACTAGGGCGGCAAGAGTGTAACAAAACACCAGGCATAAGGCCGAGCCTTCCACCCTTTACCAAGTATATAGATGCATTAATAATATAAGAGATATTGTGATATCCAACATAATCTTGTCCACCATGGACCAATCTTCAACTTCACCTGCAACTAGCAGCGCTATAAGAGGGGCTGAGCGAAAGTGGTAACATAGCCAAACAACGGTTTGCTAGGAAGGGTGAAAAAGATTAGAGGCTGACATGGCAATTTGGAAGGCTTGATAACAAGTGATAGGTAGCACAACATAGCGATAGAACAAACAACTAGCATAGCAATGATAGTAGTGAGATCCAGGGTAGCGGTCATCTTGCCTGAAATCCCGCAAGGAAGAAGAACGAGTCCATGAAGAAGACAAACGGATGAAGCCGAACCAAGCGTAGACGAACGAATCCTCACGATCGCAACGAAACGGGAAACTATCGAGAAGAAGCACACAACATGGTAAACACACCACACATAGACAAGACATGATGCACAACAAGCATGATGCATGACAAAGCTAGATGAGGCTACTCATGGCAAGAGATTATGCAAACAAGATCAACACATCAATGCAAGTTTAAATGAGGCCGGGAACAACATATAACAATTCCGGTAAGTCCTCATATGCAAATTTCGAAATTGGTCCAGATCTGAATAAACCTTATGTTAAAGTTGTTAAACAGCAAGTTAAGATGCACCAAGATGATCTACACGAGATTCTAGTCAAGTTACATATAAAGTTCATTTACTTCGGAGCTACGGCCTAGAAGATATGAGCAAAACAAGTTAACCATGGCATTGATGCAAAATGCATACAAACATCAAGCAAACACTCTCAAAACATGGATGCAACATGATAATATTAAACTACATGCAAAATCAAGCAAGTTTCATATAGAGCACACTCAAAACGGAGCAACGGTTCAACACATACACTCTATACAAGTTTGAAGGACAAGCTGTCCAAAACAGCAACTAGGCATATCACAAGCTTCAAAACAACATGCTACAGCATCCTAAGATGATAACAAAAGGCATGGACATGATGTATAGGTAAAGCATAACAAAACATGAACACTGAGCTATCTCCAGAAATCACTAGAACATGCTCAAAAAGACATGGCAAGATTGCATATAATAACAGTTTCGGACTTTGCAGAAATAACATCAGGTTGCAATGTTTAGAGCTATCAAACAACATGTTACAGGAACTTATCATGTCAAACAAAGGCATGGCATGAACCTACTAAATGCATAGAACAAAAGTCCTTTACTGACCATGAGCCAAAAAGGATCAGAAGATATGATGGCACCCATGTAAACATGGCAAAAGATATGACAGATTCATACATGGCAGGAACAACAATAAGTAGGCATGTTGGTGAGCTTGTACGACTCACCACAGAGCATTTCATGGCATGGCAAGGCAACAAACAGTAAGAAGACATGTTTATGAAGATAAGAATGGCAAAAACAAGTTCATAGATTGCATGGATCTCTAGCAAAGCTCATGGCAAAACTGAACTTAATGTTAACAGGCTGACAGCAACATTATTTAGCAATTTGAGAGCAAGATTACAACAAGCTACAGCAGACTATAAATGCAACCAGGAGCACGGATGGATAAAGCATGACATGTATAACAAAACATCCTTAATGAACATCTCCATATTATGCATAGAATGACTTGTAGCAGCAGGTTTACATAGCATCATGAAATAACAGATTCAGACTAGCAAAACAGCAACAACAAGTACACTACTTCACAAGCTCGATGCACTCACTACAAGACTAAAAAAATACATGGATTGCACCCCTGTAAAGATGGCATATCATAGTTCAAAACTCATGTAGGACTCATGCTCATAGGATGCACACACAAAATGCAACGAAAATGACAAATCACCAAGTTATAGCAGTTTTAGCAGATTAACATCATATAGCACTCTTGCAACAATGATTCAGGCATCAAGATGAACTCAAATTAACATGGCACACTAGAACAAAATGAAGAGCATCTCCCGATGAACATTTTGACATATTACCCGCACAAAACGGAGTAGTATGCAACAAGTTATGATGCGATGAACATGGGCACACAATGTTATGAACTCTGGGGACTTAGTAGGAAAACGACCTTCGGGATCTAGGGTTCGTCTGGGCACGCGAACCGAGGTAACTCTGGCGAGGTGGTGGCTTGCTCCGGTGAGGTCGAGGATGGCGCGGGGAGGTGTTTGCTAGGGTTTCGGGGGAAATTATTCGCGAATTTGGGGGAGGGCACCTATTTATAGATTCTGGGAGCTAGGAGAGGCCAAATGAGGAGCGGTTTTCGCCCACACGATCGTGATCGAATGACCGAGAGCATGGAGGGGGTTAGTATGGGTTTTGGGCCACTTTGGAGGGGAGTTGGGCTGCACACAAAAGAGGCCTTTACGGTTCCCCGGTTAACCGTTGGAGTATCAAACGACCTCCAAATGGAACGAAACTTGACAGGCGGTCTACCGGTGCTATACCAAGGCCGCTTGGCAAACCTCGGTCCATTCCGAGAATGTTTAACACCCGCTCACAACAAGAGACAAAAAGGGGGACGCCGAAGGACATAGGAGTGCCGGATTGCAAAACGGACAACGGGGAAAAAGCTCGGATGCATGAGATGAACACGCATGCAAAATGAGATGCACATGATGACATGGAAAAATGCAACACGCAAGCAAATGACATGGCCACGACGGCGAATAACTGGCGGACACCTGGCGCATCGGATCCGGGGCGTTACATCATAGTCAAGAGGCCATCTACCGAGCACAACGTCGTTGGAACAAAATGGATTTTCAAGAACAAGCAAGATGAAAATGGTGTAATCATCCGTAACAAGGCAAGGTTAGTGGCACAAGGGTACTCACAAGTTGAAGGTTTGGACTTTGGTGAGACCTTTGCCCCCGTTGCCCGTCTTGAATCCATTCGCATCTTACATGCTTATGCCGCTTTCAATGGTTTTACATTACATCAAATGGATATGAATAGTGCTTTTCTTAACGGTCCTCTCCTAACATTCATTTGTGCGAGAAGTTTGCGGCTTCCATGACCAAGAATTTTGAAATGTCACTCAATGCGGATTTGAAGTTCTTTCTTGGATTTCAAATTCAACAATTTCAAGAAGGAATTTTCTTATCTCAAGCAAAGTACCTCAAGGATATCCTAGAGAAGTTTGGCATGTCTGATGCTAGTCCATGCAAGACACCCATGCCAACCAAAATTTCTCTCACTCAAGACACAAATGGTACTCCTTTCGACCCATCTATTTACCACTCTATGAATGGTTCATTGCTTTATCTTTGTGCATCTAGACCAGACATCATGTTCAGTGTATGCATGTGTGCTAGATTTCAAGCTTTCCCTATGGAAAGTCATCATAAGGCGGTTAAGCATATTCTTAGATACCTTGTTCACACCCCAAAGTTGGGTCTCTAGTACCCCAAGGATTCTAAGTTTGATCTCATTGGGTACACTGATGCGGATTGGGCTGGAGACAAAGTGGATCGTAAGTCCACATCCGGTGCATGTCAGTTTCTTGGACGATCCTTGGTAAGTTCACTACTAGGAAAACCCTTACCAGTAGCGCTGGTTTTTTAGCTATTAGTAGCGCGGGCGGGCGCGCTACTGCTACAACGCTACAACTATTTTTTAGCAGTAGCGCTTGTTTGAACCAGTGCTACTGCTATCTATATCTAGCAGTAGCGCGCCTCTGTCCATCGCTACTGCTAATACTAGTAACGTGGCCGTTCAAAAAAAAAAAACGCTACTGGTAAGCAGCGCTGCTACTACTCCAATACCCCACGCTACTGCTAGTATTTTCTTTTTTTATGTTCCTATATTCGTATTTTTACAGGTTTTATACAGTTACATAATACACATACACTGGAACTATATGAAAAAGGAATGTCTCATCATCATCGTCGAAGTGGTACAACATAGTCTCATCATATCAACATAGTCTCAACACAAATGATGTCGATCTCATCATCATCTCGAAATAGCGATACAAGTTAATGATGACATGTCTCTTACATTGTCACCATAGACACATGTTTCATCATCTACCTAAACTACATACACGATAAGAGCGATCACGCTGATCAAAAGCGGTATTAATATTATGTAGTAGTTTTTGCAGCGGCGCTGGTTCTGAATCCCCTGTTGTGCTATGAATCTCAAGTAACTAGCTTCGGCTTCCGCTCTGCTATCAAACTCTTTCTGGCTTCCGCTGGAGAAGCCAGAGACTTGAGCCTGACACTCTAGCCACTCATCATACACACCCGGAACATGCCCTACATACATGACATACAACTTCCACGCCATCGTTGATCTATATACCTGTCAGAGATGCACATATATATACCATGAAGCGAATTCAACAAAATAGTTATGAAATAGAAGCAACATATAGTAAACATAGTTAACA
The DNA here is from genome assembly GCF_002162155.2 of Triticum dicoccoides. NCBI lineage: Eukaryota > Viridiplantae > Streptophyta > Magnoliopsida > Poales > Poaceae > Triticum > Triticum dicoccoides. The sequence continues at coordinate 719,357,770 of NC_041393.1, read as the reverse complement.
AATTTTATCATACCGAAAGTAATTAACTAGAGCGCGGCACCATACATCTAATAGTTTCGTCGTACTGAGAGATTCGAAGTTTCGTCGTACAGAAAGTAACAAGTAACTAAACAAACACATTGTTTTTAAGCAGTGCACTCTTCCCATCTGTCCATATCCGGAAGGGTGCACCCAAGCTTAGTGAAAGGCGTCATGTCCTGACGCTGTAGGGCAATGTGGGTTCGGACGTCAGCTCACGATATTGGGCCGGCGTAGAACATCCCATTCTCTTCGGGGACATCTTTGATGACGATGGACGCAATTTCCTGTTGGATCCGATAGAAATCATTTCGAAGTCGATTATCCGGCACGGCTCCAAAGGCTTCGGCCCATCTCTGGATATGGGTATTGGATGAAGATTTCATGCAAAGTGATTGCACATCCTTTCTGTACTCCATCATTAGATGGATGACGTAGAATCCATCATTCTCACTTCTTGCCGGTTGCTGGATGCAACAGAAGTCAGTCTTGTGGCTGAAACAAAGCCCTGCCTTATTTGTTTTTTTGTGTTGGATGTAGCCACCCCGCATGCTGAAGCCCAGCATAGCTCTGTCCAGAACATACTTTATGTGTGTGTAATCTTTCTTCTGTATGTTCTTCGATGGGTCCAAATATAGAGCGCGGGAGTAACGCGGGTAAAGAACAATGAGAACGGCACGACACCCCCAGATGCGCAAAATACACGATCAAGTAACTATTGAAATGCACGAAAGGATGTATGTGTTATAGTGCTATCCGTGGATGACTTACCTGGGATGATAAGGTAGGAGAATCGTTTCTTTGTCCTTATTGCCGACCAAGAATTCTTCGATGTACTGACTCGCATATTGACGGTTGGCGTCGTTGATTGACAAGAAGCCCTAATGCATGTAGTATGGGTCCGCGACCACAAGACCGGTGACTTGCTCTCTCCTGACGATGTAGTTCATGTGCAGCGCATACAGGAGGACGAACGTAAAATCGAGTGTCCTCATTTGAAACATCTGGAAGATGTAATCAAACCTCAGGAAGAAGAGGTCCGCGGGGCATGTGTGGACATACATCTTGCAACTGCTCGGCACATGAACCGTATAAAGTGGGTATCCTGGATCATCCGAGGCGAGGAGGCTTCTCTCTGTCGAAAGCACATGGTCATGGAGTCTCCTAAGATCCCCTTCTATGGCAGCTAGTGCATTCGCCGGTACCATTTTTCTCTCCCACGACATGGATTAACGGCGCATGTTTCATCGGTACATGGTCAACCTTGGTCGAAGGCGGCTGGCTTCTAGAACCAACATCGCCAGCTCTATTGGATTTTCTTGTCGCCGGTCTCTTCCTCTGCTTCTTCTTGGTGGGCTCAGGTGCTGGTGGGTCTGTCAGACCCTCCTGAGCACCACCCCTAGCGTTTTCGGGCTCAGCTTTGGACGACTCTGGCTAATTAGTTAAGCTTGGTTGGAGCCGGCATCTGGAGGCGTGTCCTGCGAGGATTGCATGAACAAAGACTTCTTGCACTCCCGAGGACGTTTCGGCTCTGGTACCTGCATCTCATATTCATATGGTTGACTCATTGTTACTTTGTTGTCAAAGGCAGTATTGAAATACTGGTTAGGGTCATCGTCGACCTCCTCCATGTCATGATCCCTATCCTCTTCCATGGGGCAGATGGCATCATCTGCCGGCGGAACGGTTTGCCCTCCTTCCTCATGTCTCTCGATCTCAGCAAGCATCACAGACGATGGTTGTACTTGTGTAGGTGGTGTTGTGGTCTTACCTTCCTGAGGTCCCGTTGGTGTGCTCCCGGCCACCTCGACACGAAGAAGATTTTTCGGCCACAGGATCGGCCAATTTTTGCATTGGCCAAGCTGTGTGGAGGTCTCGTCATCCTCTCCATCGGTTTGTATCGGACGAGGGAGACCCTCGTAGCCCGCTTTCACACTCGCCACGGAGACCCTTAAGGCATTATCAGGCATCTGCCGGCGGTGAAACAATCGATCCTTAGGCTTCACTATAGTAACCTTCCCCACATCCACCAACCAGGCCTTCATGTTGTAAAGGAGGGTGCACGGAGTGGAGTCGGCCTACAAAGACATATACGTGCGGCGTCAGAGATCCAAAAAGAACGGCAACTAAAGATTAATTAATTAGTTGAATTGATGAAGGTGCGACGACGCGTATTTACCATGAGGGCGTCGAGCTCAGCCAATGTCGATGGCCCGACATTCAAGCCAGAGACGGAGCTAGGGCTGCTGTGAGAGCTGGGTGGAGGAGCAGGTGCTGGAGGAGGTGCGGGTGCGGTTGCCATACTAGGTACGGGTATGGGTGCGGTGTTCATTGAGTTGCTCCCGGTGAAGCTGAGCATGGGAAAATCACTTGGTGGCGCATTTGGATTTTGTTGCACCCATGTGACCACTGTTGGAATCAAGCTTGTAAAGGCAGCCACCATATCAGATCTACATGCAGCGATTATCTTTGGTCTCAGCTTTTGCTTTCTCCATGGCCCGCGCCACCTTCTCGTTGATAGTCACTTGACTGAACTTCTTTCTCTATCTTTTGGCCTCGGGGTCCTCGGTATAATAGTACTTCCAAGTGGCCCCATCCCCGGTGCCATGCACACGTCCATATTGCGGCCGCTGGCCTGGCGGGTGTCCCATCATTATGTTCATGGACCGGTTGAAAGGAGTGTCCCACTTGTACTTCGCCGATGACTGGGTCGACTGAGTCGACAAGTCGCTCTCGGCCGCAAGCTTGTGTTGATCTCTCTGCAAAATGGACCGTGAATCATTTACGAATGCGACTAGAATGTAGTAGACTTAAGGTGGTAAAATGATAATTACCAGTATTCTCATGAATTTCCTAGTCGGCCCGTCGGTGAAAAAAATCTTTTTCTTGGGGTCCCACGAGAATCGGGCCCTGATGAAGTCGTGCTCCTGCTGGTCGGTGAACTCAGCCAATGGGTCTGGGATCCCCTGACGTTCACGTTCTGCGTCCTCCTTAGTCCACACGGGCCTCTTTCCCATGTAACCACGACTTCCAAGGCGGTGGTTCCCCATGTTCTTTGCCTGCAGCTGCTTGCATCTCTCCGACCTGGCCTTGGCAGCTTCTTCATTGCAAGTCTCCTTGAACTTTTCAAAGTCCTCTATCGTAATTTTCGGATTGTCTGCAAAAATCTCGGCGTAGGTTTCATGGTCTACTTGAATCGCCTTTTTCACCCTAGTTTTCCAAGCGCTCAATGTGTTGTTGAACTTCCCTAGGGCTTTGTTGTTGATTTTTTTCATGGCATCATCATCCCATGGGTCGACTTCGTCATTACGACCGGGGAACAGGAATCTTGCGTGCAACCTAGTTAGAAGCAGCTTCTTCAACTGTTCGTTCTTCCGTATTTTTGTGGTGTTGATGTTAGCGGTATCCCGTAGGATGCATGCTAGTTGGTTGCCGTAACACGCTGCCACTTCTCACGGCTCTATTGGCTCGAACTCGCCAGGGTGCACCGTCGTGACGACCAGTCTTCCGGTGCCGAGCTCATTTGGGCGTCGTGTCCTCTTTTCCTTCTTTCCCTCACTGGCTTGGGAGGTCCCACCTTCCATGCTATAGTTAGGAACATCATCAACACCAGTCTTAGTGCCGGTGTCGTTGGTGGCATCAGTGTCGGCACCGGCACCACCACCGTCGTCATCCGTCATGACAAGGCGGTCCGGACACCCAGCTTCCTGTCTCTCCTGATCCATCAAAAATTCGAGGTAGGCGTGTGCTCGACCTAATTGGGAGTGAGAACCTCCGGCCTCATCGGTGTCAGTCATGTTTCCTAGGGTTCAATGTCGTAGTCGTTTAATTATCGAGCTTTATATAACAAAGTGAATAATGACAAAAAAGTGACCTTTGTTTTGCCAGAAATGTCGTTTCATTCCCGCCGCGACAAATCTCAAGCACTCGATATGTCCAACTTTCTAGCACAAGTCATGCCGAAATTCACGGAAAATTTCTGCATGACCTTTGCTAGAAAGTGCACATATAGAGCGCCTGAAATTTGCCGGAATGGAAATGAATCAACATTTCCGGCAAAACATAGATCACTTAGCAACCGACAAAACATAGGTCACATATAGAGCATCTCGCAAGCAATGGAGCAACTCCAAATGGACTCCAATGGACATCATTTCATTTCATTTCATAAACTTTCTGTTGTGTCCATCAACATTGCATTCAAATAAAATTGCAGACTATTGTAATGGACTAGTTACAGAAATGCAAAATTGATCACCGCAAATTTTCACTAACAATACTTTTTGTACTTGCTGCCAATACAACTATTGTGGCTTAATACAAAAAACAATCTTCAGTTTCCACTAATCTTCAGTGGCAGAAAAATGCAAAATTGATCACCGCATATTTTCAGTTCCAAATTTGCTGCAAACATGACCCTTTCCAAGATATTTTTTGAGCATTGTTTTTTGCAATGATGCTAGCTACTCCATTTTCAGTGGCATATTCAGTGGCTACTTCATTTAGTTTTTTTTGATAACCAGTTTTTAGTCCATATTTGGTTACATTTTGTAGGTTAATTCCTTGTGCTTATCAAGATAGTTGGTCCAACACTAAATGTTCAGTTATCAAAACTGAAATTTGCTGAAGTTTGGACAGTTATCAAAACTGAAATGTTCAGTTAACTGAAAATTTCAAAAATTTCTGTAAGTGAACAGTGTGCTCTAATTGAATTCAAATGAGATCATATTTGTATTCTAGTTTGCTTTGAATTCTGTTAGTGAACAATTCTAGTTTGCTCTAACTGAAAGCAGCAGCAGCACACAGCAGCAGCAGCAGACATGCATCAATGACAGCAAAAAAAAGATAATGCAGGGGGAGAACCTGCTGCACCTTGCCGAGCACCTTGCTTCCGGCCACCTTCTCCTCCTCGCCGAGCACCTTGCTTCCGGCCAAACCTGCTGCAGAGAACACATACGACCGGTCAGAGAGAGAGAGAGAGAGAGAGAGTGAGTTAGAGAGAGAGAGAGAGACTGCTGGGGGGAGGGGCACCGGCCGGTGGAGGGACTGA
>NC_041393.1:719347478-719352259 GCF_002162155.2 Triticum dicoccoides | reverse complement strand
GAAGGCGTCGGCGGGTACGGGCGTCGATGGTGGGTGGGCGGGTGCGGGCGTCGATGGTGGCGTGGGCGGGTGCAGGCGGCGACGGTGGCGTGGGCGGGTGCGAGAGAAAGGGGATCACGCGAGAGAGTGAGAGAGAGAGAGGGGAAAGAGATGGGTGCAGTGGCTCTGTATACACAACTTAGCTATAGCGCGTCTGGGAAAAACGCGCTATAGCTAACTTAGCTATAGCGCCGCTCTAGCGAAAACGCGCTACTGCTGACGTTTTCATTTTCGTTTTCTTTTTTTTCTTTTTCTTTTTTTAGCTATAGCGCTGCCCTAGCAAAAGCGCGCTACTGCTAACTTTTTCTTCTTCTTTTTTTCTTTTTATTTTTCTTTGCTATAGCGCTGTCCTAGCGAAAACGCGCTGCTGCTAACTTTTTCTTTTTATTTTGTTCTTTTTCTTTTTCTTTTTCATATTCTACAAACTTCCTTCTTTTTTGTTTTATTTTTATTTCTCTTTTTACTTTTATTATTCTTTTTCATTTTTCTTTTTCTTTTTCTTTTTCTTGTTCTTTTTCATATTCCACAAACTTCCTTCTTTTTTATTTTATTTTTAATTCTATTTTTACTTTTATTATTCTTTTTCTTTTTTCATTTTTCTTTTTCTTTTTCTTTTTCTTTTTCTTGTTCTTTTTCATATTCCAGAAACTCAGGGGTTTAATTTGGTCTGTTGTTTGAGCAATACCACTGTTACCCTCCGGATAATAATTAGTGTAATATATATCTTACATCATTTGACCGCTATCGGCGGTATACAAAATAGCTAGACACACACAAACTTTGGGATTAGTTTGTCAGCTTGGGCGACGACGACGCTTCAGACTGATCTTCCTCCCTCTTTTGTTCGTTGTTGAATAATTGAGCCCACGGTCGTGAATTTTCCTTCTCCAGGGATTACGATCTTTCGTAGGGAATGTAGTCTTCATTCTTCTTTTGACATATGTTTTGTCGTCATCAGCATCATCTTCCCTCATCGGATCACCGTACTGATCATAGTCTTCCTCGTTGGCGACTCCATCCATTCTGGCGATGCTCCTTTTGCTTCTCCTCATGACAACACGGCTGGGATTGATCGGATCAGTTATGAAGAAACATTGTGTCACGTGTTTAGCGTGTACCCATGGCTCATTTTTGGTGATGGCATTGACGGTACCGCTATCATCGGAGTCGGGTATACACATGGTAGTGAAATGTCGGTTTTCTCTGTGGACATTTTTAGCCCATCTGACACAGAACATCGTCACGCTATGCAATCCAGAGTAGTTAAGCTCCCATATCTCTTCGACCCTTCTGTAATATCTTTCAATTACATTCCCGGTCATGGCTTCCATCATCACCCCTGAGTTTTGGTCATCACTATTTATATCTTTTTCCTCCGTGTAGAATGTGTATTCATTGATATCGTATGCTTGATAAGTCGCGGGGTTGGTCGAGGGGCCATGTGCTAAGGCGTATATGAGTGTTCCGTTCGGACAACCCTCTTCCGGGGGATTAGCCGGAACTCGCTCTTTGAACCAACGCAAGAAAGTGGAGTTGTGCTCTCTAGTAACTTCAGCGTCCGTCCTGTGCACCCCACGGTCACGGTACTTCTTTGCGATGGTCTCTTTGTGCAGTGTCACAAAATCTTCTAGCACATCTAGGTGTTGTAGCACTACTAAGTTTTCCCTGTCAAGGTCGTTTTGTCAGCCCGAGCGTAACACATTCACATCCCTATGACCGTTGGTGTGACCTTCACCTTTGAGCCTTCCACGGTGCTTGTTGACGGGCAAACCAACAACAGGGTCTTTGGTCAGATAACTCTCACAGAAAGAGATGCACTATTTGGTTAGATATCCCTGGGCTATGCTTCCATCTGGACGGGACATGTTACGAACAAATCCTTTGATGACCCCATTCATCCTCTCGAACGACATCATGCTATACAGGAATGTCGGCCCTAGGTCGATGATGTCGTCCACGATGTGGACACATAGATGCACCATGACATCAAAGAACGCGGGCGGGAAGTACATCTCTAGCTCATTCAGTATGACAACGATCTCTTCCTATAGCCTATGGAGTTGCTTCACATTGATCGACTTTCGAGAGATAGCTCAAAAAAGTGGCATAGGTCAGTAAGCGTCTCACGCACATGTGTGTCCATAATCCCTCTAAGTGCAACTGGGAGTAACTGCATCATCATCACATGACAGTCGTGAGACTTCATCCCACTAAACCTTTTTTTCTTAGTGTCCAGATATCTGCTTATCTTCCCACAGTATCCGGAACTAACTTTGATTCCAGCAAGGCACTTGAACAATTGATCGACCTCCTTCGGATCTAAGGTGAAGCAAGAGGGGGGGGGGGAATATTGTTCTTCCTTCTTGTTTACTTTTTTGCCCCTATCTTTCGTCTCCATCTCTGTCTCAGTCTCCTCTGATGACCTTATACCGGGCATTTGGAGATCTTTCCTGATTTTCAAAAATTCCAAGTCTTTTCTTGCCTTCGGCCCATCCTTGGTCCTCTCCGGCATGTTCATCAATGTTCCAAGCAAACTCTCAAGGATATTTTTTGTGATATGCATTTGATCAAGGCTATGAGGCGTGTCGAGTATGGGCCAATATTCCAAGTCCCAGAAAACAGATCTCGTCTTCCATATCTTCAGCAGGGGCTCTGGCGCCTTTTTCTTCGTCTTTCCCGGTGAGGGGCACTCTTCCCAGTTCTTCAATAACTCATATATTTCTGCACCGCTACGCTTACGTGGAGGACCTCGATGCTCAGCCTTACCACTGAATAGATCTCCATGCTTTCTCCATGGGTCATCCTTCTCGAGCCATCTTCGATCCCCATGTACATGATTTTTGAAGAATCGCCATCTTTCGATAGCTGCAGAGAAGTTGTATCATCCATGCACCTCGTGCATCCGCAATATCCGTGGCACACCTGACCAGAGAGATAGCCGTAACCGAGATAGTCCTGCACCGTCGTGATCAGCGCGGCTCTCATGTAGAAATATTCTCCTTTGCTTGCATCCCATGTCTTGGCCGGCATTGTCCATAAGGTCTGTAACTCCTCTTTCGGTAACCTGAGATACAGATTTATATCATTTCCCGGTTTTCTCGACCCTTGAATAACCATAGCCATGTGTATGTATTTTTCCTTCATGCACAACCAGGGGGGAGGTTGTACATCCATACAAACACGTGCCATGTGCTATGATTAGTGTTCTGGTTGCCAAATGGATTCATGCCATCACTACTAGCGCCAAGCACAATGTTCCTTGGATCATTTGCGAAAAATTCAAATTCAGCATTTAATGCTATCCACTGGCTAGCATCTGCGAGGTGTCTCAGCTTCGGTTCATCTCCGTCATCTGGCTTCACCCTCATGGAGTGCCAGCGCATAAGCTTTGCTTCCTTAGGATATATGAAATACCGCTGTAGACACGGAGTGATCAGAAAGTACCATACAGCTTTCTGTGGAGCTTTCTTTCCGGCCTTTTTATATCGTGAAGCATTGCACTTTGGATAGATGGTTTTTTCCACGTGCTCATTCCGATGTATGATGCAATCATTGATGCATGCATGATATCTAATATGTGGCAGATCAAGAGGGCACACGATTTTCTTTGCCTCCTCGACACTAGTAGGACACAGGCTTCTCGCGGGAAGAACCTTCTTTAGGTACTTCAGAAGCTCATCCAGGCTTGTATCTGTCCATTTGTTTTTTTGCCTTCATCTTTAGAAGTTCTAGTGTGAAACTCAAGAGGGTCACCTCGGGATTATTGCAACAATCATACAAAGGAGTCATCGAGTCTACCTCCAATTGCGCCAGTTTGGCCTCCTCTCTAGAAGCAGCTCTGTCGCTAGTCGTCTTCTTGCGAAGCAGGTCTCGAACATGCGGGTCCTGCATGGCTGAACATAGTAGCGACGAAGACGGTGGCGTGTCCGCGTCTTCTCCGCCTTGAACTGCCTCTTCGCCATCAACATTTCTGAGGCCGTCTTCCTCTTCGGGCACATAATCGGTCATCTCTTCGTCTTGTGGCCCCATGTCGTTATTTCCTGCCCCGTCGACGTCGTCAACATCATCATCATCATCATCATCATCTTCACTTATCCACCGAGTATGGCCATGCATGAAACCATGCATGAGCAGGTGCGCCTTGAATTTACCACCCTTAAAGGGGTCGAGCAGATTGCCAGTATCTTTCCACCATCCTTCCATTGACCTTCATGATCACCTGCGGGCGGAGCAAATATTATAAGCACGTATATATGCATGCATGGATCAAATTCATACAAAAATTCGGCATGACCTTCCCTAAACATAGGACATATTGAGTTTGCATGCCCGAAATTCGCCGAAACGAAATTGAATCGACAATTCGGCAAAACATAGGCAACTCATGTCACCCACATTATTTCATCAAATACACAATGTAGGCAACTCAAATTATGCCACACACAATTCGGTATATTCTCATATCGCCCATATATATATATATATATATATATATATATATATATATATATATATATATATATATATATATATAGTTTCGGTCTTATCCACACAAACACTTTTTTTGCTCACCTATGTGTCGAGAGGGATATCGAGCACCTTTCTTCTTAATTACCTAGTAGCTCTATAGATATATAGCTCTAACTAGCTAGCTAGCTAGGGAGAGAGTGGGAGGAGAGGGAGAGGAGAAGAGGGAAGGCATTAATGGAAGGGGGTGGTGGAGGGAAAAGAAGAGGGGGAGG
>NC_041393.1:719262807-719347065 GCF_002162155.2 Triticum dicoccoides | reverse complement strand
AGGGTGATGGAAGGGCAAAGAAGAGGGGAAGGGAGGGCTATAATGGAGGGGTGGTGGAGGGGGAGCATTGGAACAAGCAAGGTGCAAGGAAAGGGGGAGAAAGGAAGGGGAAAGGAAGAAGAAAGGGGAGGAAGGAGGGGAAAGGTGGTAGGTGGCTGGCGGGCATAGCAGTAGCGCGGGTCTCCCATGCGCGCTACTACTATGGCAGCTTGCAAAATATCTACGGCTGGTGGTGCACTACCTATAGCGCGGGCTAAAATAACATGCTACTGGTAAAAATTTATAGATAGAAAAAATAGCAGTAGCGCGTTTATATCAACATGCGCTATAGATCCAAAACTAACAGTAGCGCTGGTTGGGCGACAAGCGCTACTAATATTTAGTGATCAGATATTGTGGTGTGTTACACTTAGCAGTAGCGTGGGTATAGATAACAAGCGCTGCTGCTAACTTATACCAGTAGCGCTCTTTCTAGCCAGCGCTACTACTAACTACTAGTAGCATGGGGTCACAAACAAACACTACTGGTAAACTTCTATCTATAAGCGTTTTCCTAGTAGTGGTTGGTCCTCGAAGAAACAAAATTGTATTGACCTCTCTACCGCAGAAGCTGAATACATTGCTGTCGCCAGTTGTGCAACTCAGTTATTATGGATGAGGCAAACTTTGAAGGATTACGGTATCACCTATAGACATGTGCCTCTTCTATGTGATAATGAAAGTGCCATCAACATTGATGAGAACCCCAAGGATCATCTCCGCACCAAGCACATTCATATTAGGTATCACTTCTTGAGAGATCATGTTGAAAAGGGTGATATTCACATTGATCACATTGGTACAGATTTGCATCTGGCAGATATTTTCACCAAACCATTGGATGAAGCAAGGTTTTGTCGACTTAGGTGTGAACTTGGTATCTTGGAGCTTGACAATATTATGTGAAATCTAGTACCCATTCATGCATGAAATTAATGTCTTGTCTTGATGTAGGCATATATGTAGGGGGAGACACTCAACTCATGAGTACCGTCATCCTATGAAATGCATAAAAAGAACAAACACTCTCAAAGCTACCATAACATCTAACTATGGTGCTTTCCATGATGGAGTAGTGATTATGCACCCAAAGTTCAGATCTTTCCGTGTCATGTCACGTATACTCATACATGGTGGCAGTAGCCACCACTCGTATCATTAGAACAATATTGAAGTGGTATATGGTTATTATTGATTGGGATAGGGTACTAGTTACTTAATAAGAAATTCTTACTATGGACGGTAAACATCATCTCCTCATCATGATTGCACCAAGTCCTCTCTCCAATTCTTCCGCCATACGTCCGTGGTTTACCGGACGTCCGAGCGTTTCTCCAACCCCGGACGTCCGTAGACCTCCGTACGTCCGTAAAATCTTCTCTGTTGAACTCAGCCTGGCCGTCCGGCCTATCCGGACGTCCGTAAAATCCTCTCTGGTCTCCTTCCCTGGCCCAGGCGCCGGACGTCCGAGGTCTCACGGTCGTCCCTAAAAACCTCTCTATTATACTTCTTTTTCCTGGCCCAGGCGCCGGTCGTCCGGACCTTTATTCGACATCGGTCGTCCGTAGGCTCCGGTCATCCGGTCGTTTTCACCGACTCATATATATAGCGTGGGGTAGGTTTTCGGGTCCGTTACCCTCATCCACTTGCTCCCTCTCCTCTGTTCCCCACCGCCGCCGCTTCAGTCCTGCGGCTCCTCGCCGCGGCCACACGCCGCCATGCCCCTCGTCGGGGCCCCTCTCTGCTCGGGGTCCACGACGTGGCCTCGCCCCTCACCGTGGTTCCTCTGTCCGCCTCTATCTCCGCTCAAGCTCCGGCGGCCATACTCGGCCTGTTGCCTGATTCGCTCCGGTCGCCGGCTTCCTCCGTGTTCCTCACTCCAAGGTTGTGATGCCTAAGACCAAGCACTCCGCACACAAGCAAGTCACCGGTGGGCTGACTCGTTCGTATCATCGTGGTGGCTCCGATGACTCATAGGAGTGGGTTCGTCCTCGGAAGCGTGCCTCCTGTCCTCACATCTCGTCCAGCAACTCCTCCTCGGAGGGTTCGGACTTTGAGGATGAACTTGAGGAGGTGGAACCGGCCCCGTTTGTTGGTGTTCGCATTTCTGCACCCAAGCCGGGAACTCGTCGTCCCACCTTCCAGCCTCCTCCTCCTCAGGTGCAACCCCATGATGATGCTCGTCATATCTCCCTTGAGCCTCCATTACCACTCGGCCGCCATATTAATGTTGGGGAACATTGCAGAAAATTAAAAAAAATTCTACGGTTTCACCAAGATCCATCTATGAGTTCATCTAAGCAACGAGTCATGGGAGAGAGATTGCATCTACATACCACTTTGTAGATTGCGTGCGGAAGTGTTCAAGAGAACGGTGATGATGGAGTCGTACTCGCCGTGATCCAAATCACCGATGACCAAGTGCCGAACGGACAGCACCTCCGCGTTCAACACACGTACGGAGCGGATGACGTCTCCTCCTTGATCCAGCAAGGGGGAAGGAGAGGTTAATGATGATCCAGCAGCACAACCGCATGGTGGTGGATGCAGCAGAACTCCGGCAGGGCTTCGCCAAGCTGCTGCGGGAGGAGGACAAGGTGTAGCAGGGGGAGGGAGGCGCCAATGCACAGGGTGCGGCTTCCCTCCCCCTTGCCCTCCTTTAGATTGGCCCCCAGGGGGGGCGCCGACCCTGGGAGATGCAATCTCCCAAGGGGGCGGCGGCCTGGGGGGTGGAGTGCCCCCCAAGGCAAGTGGTGCGCCCCCCCCCCCCACCTAGGGTTTCCAACCCTAGGCGCAGGAGGGGCCCAAGGGGGGGCGCACCAGCTCACTAGGGGCTGGTTCCCCTCCCACTTCAGCCCATGAGGCCCTCCGGGATAGGTGGCCCCACCCGGTGGACCCCCGGGACCCTTCCGGTGATCCCGGTACAATACCGGGTGACCCCGAAACTTTCCCAATGGCCGAAACAGCACTTCCTATATATAATTCTTTACCCCCAGACCATTCCGGAACTCCTCGTGACGTCCGGGATCTCATCCGAGACTCCGAACAACATTCGGTTTGCTGCATACTCATATTCATACAACCCTAGCGTCACCGAACCTTAAGTGTGTAGACCCTACGGGTTCGGAAGACATGCAGACATGACCGAGACGGCTCTCCGGTCAATAGCCAACAGCGGGATCTGGATACCCATGTGGGCTCCCACATACTCCTCGATGATATCATCGGATGAACCACGATATCGAGGATTCAAGCAACCCCGTGTACTATTCCCTTTGTCAGACGATATGTTACTTGCCCGAGATTTGATCGTGGTATCCCAATACCTCGTTCAATCTCGTTACCGGCAAGTCACTTTTACTCGTACCGTAATGCATGATCCCGTGACCAGACACTTGGTCACTTTGAGCTCATTATGATGATGCACTACCGAGTGGGCCCAGTGATACCTCTCCGTTATCCGGAGTGACAAATCCCAGTCTCGATCCGTGTCAACCCAACAGACACTTTCGGAGATACCTGTAGTGCACCTTTATAGTCACCCAGTTACATTGTGACGTTTGGTACACCGAAAGCACTCCTACGGTATCCGGGAGTTACACGATCTCATGGTCTAAGGAAGAGATACTTGACATTGGAAAAGCTCTAGCAAAACAAACTACACGATCTTGTGCTATGCTTAGGATTGGGTCTTGTCCATCACATCATTCTCCTAATGATGTGATCCCGTTATCAACGACATCCAAATGTCCATAGTCAGGAAACCATGACTATCTGTTGATCAACGAGCTAGTCAACTAGAGGCTTACTAGGGACGTATTGTGGTCTATGTATTCACACGTGTATTACGATTTCCGGATAATACAATTATAGCATGAATAAAGACAATTATCATGAACAAGGAAATATAATAATAATCCTTTTATTATTGCCTCTAGGGCATATTTCCAACAGTCTCCCACTTGCACTAGAGTCAATAATCTTGTTACATTGTGATGAATCGAATACCCATAGAGTTCTGGTGTTGATCATGTTTTGCTCGCGGAAGAGGTTTAGTCAACGGATCTGCGACATTCAGATCCGTATGTACTTTGCAAATATCTATGTCTCCATCTTGAACATTTTCACGGATGGAGTTGAAACGACGCTTGATGTGCCTGGTCTTCTTGTGAAACCCGGGCTCCTTAGCAAGGGCAATAGTTCCAGTGTTGTCACAGAAGAGTTTGATCGGCCCCGACGCATTGGGTATTACTCCTAGGTCGGTGATGAACTCCTTCACCCATATTGCTTCATGCGCTGCCTCCGAGGCTGCCATGTACTCCGCTTCACATGTAGATCCCGCCACGATGCTCTGCTTGCAGCTGCACCAGCTTACTGCCCCACCATTCAACATATATACGTATCCGGTTTGTGACTTAGAGTCATCCAGATCTGTGTCGAAGCTAGCGTCGACGTAACCCTTTACGACGAGCTCTTCGTCACCTCCATAAATGAGAAACATGTCCTTTGTCCTTTTCAGGTACTTCAGGATATTCTTGACCGCTGTCCAGTGTTCCTTGCCGGGATTACTTTGGTACCTTCCTACCAAACTTACGGCAAGGTTTACATCAGGTCTGGTACACAACATGGCATACACAATAGATCCTATGGCTGAGGCATAGGGGATGACGCTCATCTCTTCTTTATCTTTTGCCGTGGTCGGGCATTGAGCCGAGCTCAATCTCACACCTTGCAATACAGGCAAGAACCCTTTCTTGGACTGATCCATTTTGAACTTCTTCAAAATCTTATCAAGGTATGTGCTTTGTGAAAGACCTATGAGGAGTCTTGATCTATCCCTATAGATTTTGATGCCTAATATCTAAGCAGCTTCTCCAAGGTCCTTCATTGAAAAACACTTATTCAAGTAGGCCTTAATGTTGTCCAAGAATTCTATATCATTTCCCATCAAAAGTATGTCATCTACATATAATATGAGAAATGCTATAGAGCTCCCACTCACTTTCTTGTAAACGCAGGCTTCTCCATAAGTCTGCATAAACCCAAACGCTTTGATCATCTCATCAAAGCGAATGTTCCAACTCCGAGATGCTTGCACCAGCCCATAAATGGATCGTTGGAGCTTGCATACTTTGTTAGCATTCTTAGGATCGACAAAACCTTCCGGCTGCATCATATACAGCTCTTCCTTAAGATAACCGTTAAGGAATGCCGTTTTGACGTCCATCTGCCATATCTCATAATCATAGTATGCGACAATTGCTAACATGATTTGGACGGACTTAAGCTTCGCTATGGGAGATAAAGTCTCATCGTAGTCAATCCCTTGAACTTGTCGATAACTCTTAGCGACAAGTCGAGCTTTATAGATGGTGACATTACCATCCGCGTCCATCTTCTTCTTAAAGATCCATTTGTTTTCTATCGCTCGCCGATCATCGGGCAAGTCAGTCAAAGTCCATACTTTGTTTTCATACATGGATTCTATCTCGGATTGCATGGCTTCTAGCCATTTGTTGGAATCTGGGCCCGCCATCGCTTCTTCATAGTTCGAAGGTTCACCGTTGTCTAACAACATGATTTCCAGGACAGGGTTGCCATACCACTCTGGTGTGGAACGTGTCCTTGTGGGCCTACGAAGTTCAGTAGCAACTTGATCTGAAGTACCTTGATCATCATCATTAATTTCCTCTCCAGTCGGTGTAGGCACCACAGGAACATTTTCCTGAGCTGCACTAGTTTCTGGTTCAAGAGGTAGTACTTCATCGAGTTCTACTTTCCTCCCACTTACTCCTTTCGAGAGAAACTCTTTTTCCAGAAAGGATCCGTTCTTGGCAACAAAGATCTTGCCCTCGAATCTTAAGTAGAAGGTATACCCAATGGTTTCCTTGGGGTATCCTATGAAGACGCATTTTTTCGACTTGGGTTCGAGCTTTTCAGGTTGAAGTTTCTTGACATAAGCATCGCATCCCCAAACTTTTAGAAACGACAGCTTAGGTTTCTTCCCAAACCATAATTCATACGGTGTAGTCTCAACGGATTTAGATGGTGCCCTATTTAAAGTGAATGTAGCTGCCTCTAGTGCGTATCCCCAAAATGATAGCGGTAAATCGGTAAGAGACATCATAGATCGCACCATATCCAATAGAGTGCGATTACGACGTTCAGACACACCGTTACGCTGAGGTGTTCCAGGTGGCGTGAGTTGTGAAACGATTCCACATTTTCTTAAGTGTGTACCAAATTCGTGACTTAAATATTCTCCTCCACGATCCGATCGTAAGAATTTTATCTTTCGGTCACGTTGATTCTCTACTTCATTCTGAAATTCCTTGAACTTTTCAAAGGTCTCAGACTTGTGTTTCATCAAGTAGACATACCCATATCTACTTAAGTCATCAGTGAGAGTGAGAACATAACGATATCCTCCGCGAGCCTCAACGCTCATTGGAGCACACACATCAGTATGTATGATTTCCAATAAGTTGGTTGCTCGCTCCATAGTTCTGGAGAACGGAGTTTTGGTCATTTTGTCCATGAGGCATGGTTCACATGTGTCAAATGATTCATAATCGAGAGACTCTAAAAGTCCATCAGCATGGAGCTTCTTCATGCGCTTGACACCAATGTGACCAAGGCGGCAGTGCCACAAGTATGTGGGACTATCGTTATCAACTTTACATCTTTTGGTATTCACACTATGAATATGTGTAACATTACGTTCGAGATTCATTAAGAATAAACCATTGACCAGCGGGGCATGACCATAAAACATATCTCTCATATAAATAGAACAACCATTATTCTCGGATTTAAATGAGTAGCCATCTCGCATCAAACGAGATCCAGATACAATGTTCATGCTCAAACTTGGCACCAAATAACAATTATGGAGGTTTAAAACTAATCCCGTAGGTAAATGCAGAGGTAGCGTGCCAACAGCGATCACATCGACCTTGGAACCATTCCCGACGCGCATCGTCACCTCGTCCTTCGCCAGTCTCCGCTTATTCCGCAGCTCCTGCTGTGAGTTACAAATATGAGCAACGGCACCGGTATCAAATACCCAGGAGTTACTACAAGTACTGGTAAGGTACACATCAATTACATGTATATCAAATATACCTTTAGTGTTGCCGGCCTTCTTGTCCGCTAAGTATTTGGGGCAGTTCCGCTTCCAGTGACCCTTCCCTTTGCAATAAAAGCACTCAGTCTCAGGCTTGGGTCCATTCTTTGACTTCTTCCCGGCAACTGGCTTACCGGGCGTGGCAACATCTTTGTCGTCCTTCTTGAAGTTCTTCTTACCCTTGCCCTTCTTGAACTTAGTGGTCTTATTGACCATCAACACTTGATGTTCTTTCTTCATTTCAACCTCTGCTGACTTCAGCATTGAAAATACTTCAGGAATGGTCTTCACCATCCCCTGCATATTGTAGTTCAGCACAAAGCTCTTGTAGCTTGGTGGGAGCGACTGAAGGATTCTGTCAATGACCGCCTCGTCCGGGAGGTTGATCTCCAGCTGGGACAGGCGGTTGTGCAACCCAGACATTTTGAGTATGTGCTCACTGACAGAACTGTTTTCCTCCATCTTACAACTATAGAACTTGTCGGAGACTTCATATCTCTCGACCCGGGCATGAGCTTGAAAAACCATTTTCAGCTCCTCGAACATCTCATATGCTCCGTGTCGCTCAAAACGCTTTTGGAGCCCCGGTTCTAAGCTGTAAAGCATGCCGCACTGAACGAGGGAGTAATCATCAGCACGTGATTGCCAAGTGTTCATAACGTCTTGGTTCTCTGGGATGGGTGCTTCACCTAGCGGTGCATCTAGGACACAATCTTTCTTGGCTGCTATGAGGATGATCCTCAGGTTCCGGACCCAGTCCGAATAGTTGCTGCCATCATCTTTCAGCTTGGTTTTCTCTAGGAACGCGTTGAAGTTCATGTTGACATGAGCGTTGGCCATTTGATCTACAAGACATATTTTTGCAAAGGTTTTAGACTAAGTTCATGATAATTAAGTTCATCTAATCAAATTATTTAATGAACTCCCACTCAGATTGACATCCCTCTAGTCATCTAAGTGTTACAAGATCCGAGTCGACTAGGCCGTGTCCGATCATCACGTGAGACGGACTAGTCATCATCGGTGAACATCTCCATGTTGATCGTATCTTCTATACGACTCATGTTCGACCTTTCAGTCTCTTGTGTTCCGAGGCCATGTCTGTACATGCTAGGCTCGTCAAGTTAACCCTAAGTGTTTCTGCATGTGTAAAACTGTCTTACACCCATTGTATGTGAACGTAAGGATCTATCACACCCGATCATCACGTGGTGCTTCGAAATGACAAACTTTAGCAACGGCGCGCAGTTAGGGGGAACACTTTCTTGAAATTATTATAAGGGATCATCTTATTTACTACCGTCGTTCTAAGTAAACAAGATGCATAAAACATAATAAACATCACATGCAATTATATAATAGTGACATGATATGGCCAATATCATATAGCTCCTTTGATCTCCATCTTCGGGGCTCCATGATCATCTTCGTCACCGGCATGACACCATGTTCTCCATCATCATGATCTCCATCATCGTGTCTTCATGAAGTTGTCATGCCAACGACTACTTCTACTTCTATGGCTAACGCGTTTAGCAATAAAGTAAAGTAATTTACATGGCGTTCTTCAATGACACGCAGGTCATACAAAAATAAAGACAACTCCTATGGCTCCTGCCGGTTTTCATACTCATCGACATGCAAGTCGTGATTCCTATTACAAGAACATGATCTCATACATCACAATATATCATTCATCATTCACCACAACTTCTGGCCATATCACATCACATGAAAATTGCTGCAAAAACAAGTTAGACGTCCTCTAATTGTTGTTGCATCTTTTACGTGGCTGCAATTGGGTTCTAGCAAGAATGTTTTGTTACCTACGAATAACCACAACGTGATTTTGTCAACTTCTATTTACCCTTCATAAGGACCCTTTTCATCTAATCCGCTCCAACTAAAGTAGGAGAGACAGACACCCGCTAGCCACCTTATGCAACTAGTGCATGTCAGTCGGTGGAACCTGTCTCACGTAAGCGTACGTGTAAGGTCGGTCCGGGCCGCTTCATCCAACAATACCGCTGAAGCAAGAAAAGACTAGTAGCGGCAAGCAAGTTGACAAGATCTACGCCCACAACAAAATTGTGTTCTACTCGTGCAATAGAGAACTACACATAGACCTAGCTCATGATGCCACTGTTGGGGAACGTTGCAGAAAATTAAAAACATTTCTACGGTTTCACCAAGATCCATCTATGAGTTCATCTAAGCAATGAGTCATGGGAGAGAGATTGCATCTACATACCACTTTGTAGATCGCGTGCGGAAGCGTTCAAGAGAACGGTGATGATGGAGTCGTACTCGCCGTGATCCAAATCACCGATGACCAAGTGCCGAACGGACAGCACCTCCGCGTTCAACACATGTACGGAGCGGATGACGTCTCCTCCTTCTTGATCCAGCAAGGGGGAAGGAGAGGTTGATGATGATCCAGCAGCACAACGGCGTGGTGGTGGATGCAGCAGAACTCCGGCAGGGCTTCGCCAAGCTGCTGCGGGAGGAGGACGAGGTGTAGCGGGGGAAGTGAGGCGCCAATGCACAGGGTGTGGCTGCCCTCCCCCTTGCCCTCCTCTATATAGGCCCCCAGGGGGGCGGCCCTAGGAGATGCAATCTCCCAAGGGGGCGGCGACCAGGGGGGTGGAGTGCCCCCCAAGGCAAGTGGTGCGCCCCCCCCCCCCACCTAGGGTTTCCAACCCTAGGCGCAGGGGGGCAAGGGGGGGCGCACCAGCCCACTAGGGGCTGGTTCCCCTCCCACTTCAGCCCACGGGTCCCTCCGGGATAGGTGGCCCCACCCGGTGGACCCCCGAGACCCTTCCGGTGGTCCCGGTACAATACCGGGTGACCCCGAAACTTTCCCGATGGCCGAAATAGCACTTCCTATATATAATTATTTACCCCCGGACCATTCCGGAACTCCTCGTGATGTCCGGGATCTCATCTGGGACACCGAACAACATTCGGTTTGCTGCATACTCATATTCATACAACCCTAGCGTCACCGAACCTTAAGTGTGTAGACCCTACGGGTTCGGGAGACATGCAGACATGACCGAGACGGCTCTCCGGTCAATAACCAACAGCGGGATCTGGATACCCATGTTGGCTCCCACATACTCCTCGATGATCTCATCGGATGAACCACAATGTCGAGGATTCAAGCAACCCCGTATACTATTCCCTTTGTCAGACGGTATGTTACTTACCCGAGATTCGTTCGTTGGTATCCCAATACCTCGTTCAATCTCGTTACCGGCAAGTCACTTTTACTCGTACCATAATGCATGATCCCGTGACCATACACTTGGTCACTTTGAGCTCGTTATGATGATGCACTACTGAGTGGGCCCAGTGATACCTCTCCATTATCCGGAGTGACAAATCCCAGTCTCGATCCGTGTCAACCCAACAGACACTTTTGGAGATACCTGTAGTGCACCTTTATAGTCACCCAGTTACGTTGTGACGTTTGGTACACCCAAAGCACTCCTACGGTATCCGGGAGTTACACGATCTCATGGTCTAAGGAAGAGATACTTGACATTGGAAAAGCTCTAGCAAAACGAACTACACGATCTTGTGCTATGCTTAGGATTGGGTCTTGTCCATCACATCATTCTCCTAATGATGTGATCCCGTTATCAACGACATCCAAATGTCCATAGTCAGGAAACCATGACTATCTATTGATCAACGAGCTAGTCAACTAGAGGCTTACTAGGGACGTATTGTGGTCTATGTATTCACACGTGTATTACGATTTCCGGATAATACAATTATAGCATGAATAAAGACAATTATCATGCACAAGGAAATATAATAATAATCCTTTTATTATTGCCTCTAGGGCATATTTCCAACAATTAAGCGGTTCAACGAGGTTGCCACCGCTTCTTATCTTAAATTGCGTCGCGATGTTGATTAGTTTACTGTTGTTAGGGATTCTCAGGATAGTCGTTTTCGCACTAATGTCCAAGCCGACATCTTTACCACTATTGTCATTCCTAAAGGCTTGTCACTCCATATCTGCATTGACCTAGAGCATATTCACACTCATCTGGATAAATATCCGGGGGCTATTGAGCTCATTGAGTCATCTAATCTTGCTGCTCCATTTTCATTTCAACATGACTTTAACCAAGCTGCCATTCATCAATTCTATGCCGCATGCTATTTTAGTCCAAACAACACTGTCACTTGGATGACCTCCGACGCTGTGCTCACATCATCTTATACTCAATTTGTTAATGCCCTTGGGTTTCCTGACACGGGGTTCAAAATCCACAAGGATGAGGTCTGTGCGGATCTTCTCAAACCAATAGAAACGTTGACTAACATAGAGAAACAAAAGGGTCTGAACCAAGTCTCCATTTGGCGCTCCCCTTTTTACATCATCTATCAATGTGTCATCTGCACCATCTATCCCAAGATGGGCGACAAAGGCTCTTGCAGTTGCTATTGCATTGATCTCATGCATCGCCTCTTTGCATCTCCCAAAGGGAAGATAAATATTCCGCACTTCCTATGGCATGAGATCCGCCTCGCTAGCCTTCAGCACAAGAGGGTCTTTCCTCATGCCCCCTTCCTTCAGGCTTTTATCGAGAGTGTCGCTTATTTTCCCATTGCCCGCACTCACGTGCATGAGCGATGGGTCATTCCAGCTCACATGGCGGCTGATCATGTTCCTCCTCCTACTGCTCCTGCTCGTCGCACCGCAGCTAGTGTTCCTTCTCATGCTGCCCGTTCTCCTTCCAGTTCTGCACCCTTTGGGCGCATTGCTCGCTTTCTTGGAAGGCTCACTCTGCAATGATGAAGATGTTAACCTTTCATTGCTCCCAACATCACGATGTTGTCACTCGCATGGTCACTTCCAAGAACGCTCTGAAGGCTCGTCTGAGAGACTCCAGAGTGTATGATGTGAGTGACGATGAACGCCTTCCTGACGAGCCTCCTTCTGATTTTGGATTTCCCTTGGGTCCTGAGTGGGCTGATTTCTTCGACGAGGCGGGTGGCAGTGGTGCTCATGATGATGATGATGAGGATGATCTCTGATGTTGTTATGTTTCCCTCTTTTTTTGGATATTTGATGCCAAAGGGAGTAGGCACTATGGATGTTTTTAAGCTCATTATGATATTAGTTTGTTTAACGTGTAATCGAACTCATCGCTATGATTGTGGATTAGCTTGTATTGAACTTATGTATGAGATTGTCGAAACTTATGTTCTATGCTATTAGTTATGAATCTACATTGAGCTTACTTCTTGCTTATTCTCTATGGTATCCTGTGTATGAGATTTGGTTGTATTGGTATCATTTTGAGGGGGAGCCCACTTCATGTTTAGTCTCTATGGTATCATATTGAGGGGGAGCTCACTCCTTGCTTATTCTTGATTATTGAGCTCCACAACAAATCATTTCGATTACTACCTTTTTTTATGTGTGTGCATATATGTTGTCATCAACTACCAAAAAGGGGGAGATTGAAAGTGCAATCATGCCCTTAATCATATTTTGATGTTGATGACAACATGTATGCTAGGGACTAATCATGTTTATCAAGTATATCTCAGGATTATGTCCCAAAGACCATGTGTGTGGATCATGACTAGGGACAATATGCATATAACTCAAGAATGGAGATACAAGACATTGGCTTTGTTTACGGTTTGTTCTTGAGTATAGGGATCCCGCACTATTAAGAGGGGATCGTTGGATCTAGTGAAAGACTTGCTCAAAACCCACAACTCCTATTCTTTCTCTCCGGACGTCCGGTACTCTACGGATGTCTGGTCCCTCTCAGCTGTCTGGACGTCCGGCTCCCTCCGGTCGTCCGGTGTTCCTTTACAGAATGATATTTACGGATTTCTGGAACTCTCCGAACGTCCGACCTCCGGACGTCCGGTAGGTCTCGGATGTCCGACACTTTCACCACAGAACCGTATTTACGGATTTCCAGGCTTCTCCGGTCTTCCGGGCTCTGGACGTCCAGCACATCTCGGACGTCCGTATCATGTGCACTGATCCGTGGCTCATATATTTCCAGTGGCCGGACGACTGATAAGTGTCGGACGTCCGGACTTATTTGTGCCACCGGACGTCCGACCTATCCTGTGCACTAAAGTGTCCCAAACGGTCACTTTTCCATACCCACTATATATATACCTCTCCCTTCCACGGGATAAGGTTGACCATTCACTTTGAGCTTTCCAAGAACACTCTTCACTTTCTCTCTCTCTCAATCACCTATATCAAATCCTAGATCCCCAAGTGATCTAGGGGCATTTGAGAGAAGTTCTCCGATCAAGTGATAGATCCACTCCTTGCCCTTCTTTGCACCAAAGGAATTTGTGATTTGAGCAAGTCTTGAGCTTTTCCCCAACGTTCTTATTACTCTTGGAGGTTGGAGACTCCTATGCAGTAGGAGTCATTCTGAGAGAAATCAACCTTTGTGATTACCCCCCGAAAGTTTGTGAGGGTTTGGAGATCACCCCAAGGTCTACCACTAGTGGTTGAGAAACGCCTCCGTGGTGTTGTCTCAAAGGGAGAATAGGGTGAGCCTTCCTGGCCTTGGTGTGCCTTCGTGGTAACATCCACCTCTCTAACGGTGACTAGCTTCCCTTCAAGAAAGTGAACATCGGCATACATCCTCGTCCCCTGGAGTTGCGGTTATTCCTAACCCTAACTCTCTACTTGTGGTCACTTGTCTCTTTGCACTTACTTACATCATATTGTGCTTGCTTACTTATGTGCATGCGTTACTTGCTTAGTATTTAGTACTCACTTGCAATTGTTAGGCTCACCTTCATATTCCGCATTATTGCCTAAAATTGCTAAGTAATAATTAAAATTTTGTAATTGTACCTATTCACACCCCCCCCCCCCGCTAGGTCCATCTCGATCCTTTCACCAGGCAAGCCGCCACGACCGAATTGCAAAATATCTGCTAACAAAACAAAAAACAAACAGCGACCAAACATGGCCTTCGTTCTCTTTGCCAAGTAAATACTACCACCTGCTATTTGGTTACACCATGCATTGATCACTTCAAAATATTAGCAGGGGACCGGTCGCAGGACAAACAAATACTAGTTGGAATCACGGATGCAAACAGAGGTCTCACAGTTGGATCTGCCACCGGCTCCTCCTTTCTGTCTTGCTTTGCCACTCAAGCAGGGCCGACGTGATCTCCACAAACACAAAACAGATGACGACCTCACTACAACAAGTACGACTCCACAACAGTCCGTCCAAACTTCTGCTCCACATCCTTGGGCACACTTGCTCCGGTGCACCCTATTAGTAATGGCCGGTGCTACTTCATGCCCGCCACTGCTAACCACTTTATAGTGGCGGGCCTCTGCCTGTCAGTGGTGGCTTATTAGCAGTGGTAGGAGGTCAGTGGCGGGCCTGCCTGGGCTCGTAGCCCGCCACTGATTGCCTTTTTGCGTCCGCCACCGCTAGTTATTCCTGTAGTAGCGAGGGCGGTACCCCTAGTCCAGGACATTGTGAGCCGGATGATTCGTCGGACATGGCCGGAGAGGGGAGCTCAACCAAGGGGGGCGGAGTCCCAAACTTTTGACATGCCCCGCCAATGTCGGCTCGCATGCGGGGCTCGTGCCGATTCGACAAGCTCAGGTGGGTCAATTACCACCAAAGCAGCTGTTGGGGAACGTAGTAATTTCAAAAAATTTCCTACGTACACGCAAGATCATGGTGATGACATAGAAACGAGAGGGGAGAGTGTTGTCCACGTACCCTCGTAGACCGTAAGCGGAAGCGTTATGACAACGCGGTTGATGTAGTCGTACGTCTTCACGATCCGACCGATCCAAGCACCGAACGTACGGCACCTCCGAGTTCAGCACACGTTCAGCTCGATGACGATCCCCGGGCTCCGATCCAGCAAAGCTTCGGGGATGAGTTCCGTCAGCACAACGGCATGGTGACGATGATGATGCTCTATCGGCGCAGCGCTTCGCCTAAACACCACGACGATATGACCGAGGTGGAATATGGTGGAGGGGGGCACCGCACACGGCTAAGGAACGATCCGTAGATCAACTTGTGTGTCCTGGGGTGCCCCCTGCCCCCGTATATAAAGGAGGGAGGGGGGAGGCCGGCCGGCCCTTGTGGGCGCGCCAAGGAGGAGGAGTCCTCGTCCTAGTAGGAGTAGGACTCCCCCTTTCCTACTCCTACTAGGAGGTGGAAGGAAGGGGAAGAGGGGGGAAGGAAAGAGGGGGGCGCCGCCCCCCCCCCCTCCTAGTCCAATTCGGACCAGAGGGAGAGGGGGCGTGCGGCCCACCCTGGCCGCCCCTCTCTCTTTCCACCAAGGCCCATGTGGCCCATTATCTCTCCGCGGGGGGTTCCGGTAACCCTCCGGCACTCCGGTTTTCTCTGACAACGTCCGGAACACTTCCGGTGTCCGAATATAGTCGTCCAATATATCAATCTTTATGTCTCGACCATTTCGAGACTCCTCGTCATGTCTGTGATCATATCCGGGACTCCGAACAAACTTCGGTACATCAATACTCATAAACTCATAATAAAACTGTCATCGAAACCTTAAGCGTGCGGACCCTACGGGTTCGAGAACTATGTAGACATGACCTAGAACTATTCTTGGTCAATAACCAATAGCGGAACCTGGATGCTCATATTGGCTCCTACATATTCTACAAAGATCTTTATCGGTCAAACCGCATAACAACATACGTTGTTCCCTTTGTCATTGGTATGTTACTTGCCCGAGATTCGATCGTCGGTATCCAATACCTAGTTCAATCTCGTTACCGGCAAGTCTCTTTACTCGTTCCGTAATACATCATTCTGTAACTAACTCATTAGTTACAATGCTTGCAAGTCTTAAGTGATGTGTATTACCGAGAGGGCCCAGAGATACCTCTCCGACAATCGGAGTGACAAAACCTAATCTCGAAATACGCCAACCCAACATGTACCTTTGGAGACACCTGTGGTACTCCTTTATAATCACCCAGTTACGTTGTGACGTTTGGTAGCACCCAAAGTGTTCCTCCGGTAAATGGGAGTTGCATAATCTCATAGTTACAGGAACATGTATAAGTCATGAAGAAAGCAATAGCAACATACTAAACGATCAAGTGCTAGGCTAACGGAATGGGTCATGTCAATCACATCATTCTCCTAATGATGTGATCCCATTAATCAAATGACAACACATGTCTATGGTTAGGAAACATAACCATCTTTGATTAATGAGCTATTCAAGTAGAGGCATACTAGTGACTATATGTTTGTCTATGTATTCCCACATGTATCATGTTTCCGGTTAATACAATTCTAGCATGAATAATAAACATTTATCATGAAATAAGGAAATAAATAATAACTTTATCATTGCCTCTAGGGCATATTTTCTTCAGTCTCCCACTTGCACTAGAGTCAATAATCTAGTTCACATCGCTATGTGATTTAACACCAATATACACATCTGTATGTGATGAATACCCATAGTTCACATCGTTATGTGATCAACACCCAAAGGGTTTACTAGAGTCAATAATCTAGTTCACATCGCTATGTGATTAACACCCAAATAGTACTAAGGTGTGATCATGTTTTGCTCGTGAGAGAAGCTTAGTCAACGGGTCTGTCATATTCAGAGCCGTATGTATTTTGCAAATATTATATGTCTACAATGCTCTGCATGGAGCTACTCTAGCTAATTGCTCCCACTTTCAATATGTATCCAGATTGAGACTTAGAGTCATCTGGATCGGTGTAAAAGTTTGCATCGATGTAACTTTTACGACGAACTCTTTTATCACCTCCATAATCGAGAAACATCTCCTTATTCCACTAAGGATAATTTTGACCAATGTCCAGTGATCTACTCTTAGATCACTATTGTACTCCTTTGCCAAACCAGGGCAGAGTATACAATAGTTCTGGTCCATAGCATGGCATACTTTTATAGAACCTATGAATGATGCATAGGGAATGACTTTCATTCTCTTTCTATTTTCTGCCGTGGTCGGGATTTGAGTCTTACTCAATTGCATACCTTTGCAACACAGGCAAGAATTATTTCTTTGACTGTTCCATTTTGAACTACTTCAAAATCTTGTCAAGGTATGTACTTATTGAAAATCTTATCAAGCGTCTTGATCTATCTCAATAGATCTTGATGCTCAATATGTAAGTAGCTTTATTGAGGTCTTTCTTTTTAAAGAACTCCTTTCAAATACTCCTTTATGCTTTCCAGAAAAATTCTACATCATTTCTAATCAACAATATGTTACTCACATATATTTATCAGAAAGGCGGTAGTGCTCCCACTCACTTTATTGTAAATACAGACCTTTCCAAAAGTCTCTATAAAAACCATATGCTTTGATCAACTCATCAAAGTGTATATTCCAACTCCGAGATGCTTGCACCAGTCCATTGATGGATTGTTGGAGCTTGCACACTTTGTCAGCATCTTTAGGATTGACAAAAACTTTCTGGTTGCATCATATACAACTCTTCTTTAATAAATCCATTAAGGAATGCAGTTTTGACATCCATTTGCCAGATTTCATAAAATGTGGCAATTGCTAACATGATTCAGACAAAATTAAGCTTCCATACGAATGAGAAAATCTCATCGTATTCAACACCTTGAACTTGTTGAAAACATTTCGCAACAAGTCGAGCTTAGTAGATAGTAACACTACTATCAGTGTCCGTCTTCCTCCTGAAGATCCATTTATTTAACATGGCTTGCTGATCATTGAGCAAGTCAATCAAAGTCCATACTTTATTCTCATACATGGATCATTTCTCAGATTTTATGGCCTCAAGCCATTTCGTGGAATCTGGGCTCATCATCGCTTCCTCATAGTTCGTAGGTTCATCATGGTCTAGTAAAATGACTTCCAGAACATGATTACCGTACCACTCTGGTGCGGATCTTACTCTAGAAGACCTACGAGGTTTGGCAGCAACTTGATTTGAAGTTTCATGATCATCATCATTAACTTCCTCACTAATTGGTGTAGTAATCACTGGAACTGATTTCTGTGATGAACTACTTTCCAATAAGGGAGAAGGTACAATTACCTCATCAAGTTCTACTTTCCTCCCACTCACTTCTTTCGAGAGAAACTTCTTCTCTAGAAAGGATCCATCTTAGCAACGAATAACTTGCCTTCGGATCTGTGATAGAAGGTGTACCCAATAGTTACCTTTGGGTATTCTATGAAGACGCACTTCTCCGATTTGGGTTCGAGCTTATCAGGTTGAAAACCTTTTTCATATAAGCATCGCAACTCCAAGCTTTAAGAAACGACAGCTTAGGTTTACTGCTAAACCATAGTTCATACGGTGACGTCTCAACGGATTTAGATGTTGCCCTATTAAACGTGAATGCAGTTGTCTCTAATGCATAACCCCAAAACGATAGTGGTAAACCGATAAGAGACATCATAGATCGCACCATATCTAGTAAAGTACGATTACGATGTTTGGACACACCATTACATTGTGGTGTTCCAGATGGTGTGAGTTGCGAAACTATTTCACATTGTTTCAAATGAAGACCAAACTCATAACTCAAATATTCGTCACCACGATCAGATCGTAGAAACTTTATTTTTCTTGTTATGATGATTTTTCCACTTCACTCTGAAATTCTTTGAACTTTTCAACTATTTCAGACTTATGTTTCATCAAGTAGATATACCCATATCTGCTCAAATCATCTGTGAAGGTTAGAAAATAACGATACTTGCCACGAGCCTTAACACTCATCGGATCGCATACATCGGTATGTATTATTTCCAATAAGTCAGTAGCTCGTTCCATTGTACCGGAGAATGGTGTTTTAGTCATCTTGCCCATGAGGCACGGTTCGCAAGCATCAAATGATTCATAACCAAGTGATTCCGAAAATCCATCTTTATGGAGTTTCTTCATGCGCTTTACACCGATATGACCCAAACGGCAGTGTCACAAATAAGTTGCACTATCATTATTAACTTTGCATCTTTTGGCATCAATATTATGAATATGTGTATCACTACGATCGAGATCCAACAAACTATTTTCATTGGGTGTATAACCATCGAAGGTCTTATTCATGTAAACAGAATAACAATTATTCTTTAACTTCAAATGAATAACTGTATCGCAATAAACATGATCAAATCATATTCATGCTCAATGCAAACGCTAAATAACATTTATTTAGTTTTAACACTAATCTCGAAAATATAGGGAGTGTGTGATGATGATCATATCAATCTTGGAACTATTTCCAACACTCATCGTCACTTCCCCTCAACTAGTCTCTGTTTATTATGTAACTCCTGTTTCGAGTTACTAATCTTAGCAACCGAACAAGTATTAAATACTCAGGGGTTACTATAAACACTAGTAAGGCACACATCAAACACATGTATATCAAATATACCCTTGTTCACTTTGCCATCCTTCTTATCCACCAAATATTTAGGGTATTTCTGTTTCCAGTGACCATTTCCTTTGCAGTAGAAGCACTCAGTTTCAGGCTTTGGTCCAGCTTTGGGCTTCTTCACGGGAGTGACAACTTGCTTGCCATTCTACTTGAAGTTTCCCTTTCTTTCCCTTTGCCCTTTACTTGAAACTAGTGATCTTGTCAACCATCAACACTTGATGCTCTTTCTTGATTTCTACCTTCGTAGATTTCAACATCACGAAGAGCTCGGGAATCGTTTTCATCATCCCTTGCATACTATAGTTCATCACAAAGTTCTACTAACTTGGTGATGGTGACTAGAGAACTCTATCAATCACTATCTTATCTGGAAGATTAACTCCCACTTGATTCAAGTGATTGTAGTACTCAGACAATCTGAGCACATGCTCACTAGTTGAGCGATTCTCCTCCATCTTTTAGCCATAGAACTTGTTGGAGACTTCATATCTCTCAACTCGGGTATTTGCTGGAAATATTAACTTCAACTCCTGGAACATCTCATATGGTCCATGACGTTCAAAAACGTCTTTAAAGTCCCGATTCTAAGCCGTTAAGCATGGTGCACTAAACTATCAAGTAGTCATCATATTGAGCTAGCCAAACGTTCATAACGTCTGCATCTGCTCCTGTAATAGGTCTGTCACCTAGCGGTGCATAAAGGACATAATTCTTCTGTGCAGCAATGAGGATAAACCTCAGGTCACGGATCCAATACGCATCATTGCTACTAACATCTTTCAACACAATTTTCTCTAGGAACATATCAAAATAAACATATGAAAGCAACAACGCAAGCTATTGATCTACAACATAATTTGCAAAATACTACCAGGACTAAGTTCATGATAAATTAAAGTTCAATTAATCATATTACTTAAGAACTCCCACTTAGACAGACATCTCTCTAGTCATCTAAGTGATTACGTGATCCAAATCAACTAAACCATAACCGATCATCACGTGAGACGGAGTAGTTTTCAATGGTGAACATCACTATGTTGATCATATCTACTATATGATTCACGCTCGACCTTTCGGTCTCCGTGTTCCGAGGCCATATCTGCATATGCTAGGCTCGTCAAGTTTAAGCTGAGTATTCTGCGTGTGCAAAACTGGCTTGCACCCGTTGTAGATGGACGTAGAGCTTATCACACCCGATCATCACGTGGTGTCTGGGCATGACGAACTTTGGCAATGGTGCATACTCAGGGAGAACACTTCTTGATAATTAGTGAGAGATCATCTTATAATGCTACCATCAAACAAAACAGAATAAGATGTATAACAGATAAACATCATATGCAATCAAAATATGTGACATGATATGGCCATGATCATCTTGCGCCTTTGATCTCCATCTCCAAAGTATTGTCATGATCTCTATCGTCACCGGCACGACACCATGATATTCATCATCTTGGTCTACATCAATGTGTCATCACATGGTTGTCTCACCAACTATTGCTCTTGCAACTATTGCTATCGTATAGCGATAAAGTAAAGCAATTATTTGGCACTTGTATCTTATGCAACAAAGAGACATCCATAGGGCTTCTGCCAGTTGCCGATAACTTCAACAAAACATGATCATCTCATACAACAACTTATATCTTATCACGTCTTGACCATATCACATCACAACATGCCCTGCAAAAACAAGTTAGACGTCCTCTACTTTGTTGTTGCAAGTTTTACGTGGCTGCTACGGGCTTAGCAAGAACCGTTCTTACCTACGCATCAAAACCACAACGATAGTTCGTCAAGTTAGTGATGTTTTAACCTTCGCAAGGACCGGGCGTAGCCACACTCGATTGAGCTAAAGTGAGAGAGACAGACACCCGCCAGCCACCTTTAAGCACGAGTGCTCGTAACGGTGAAACCAGTCTCGCGTAAGCGTACGCGTAATGTCGGTCCGGGCCGCTTCATCTCACAAAACCGCCGAACCAAAGTATGACATGCTGGTAAGCAGTATGACTTGTATCGCCCACAACTCACTTGTGTTCTACTCGTGCATATGACATCTACGCATAAAACCAGGCTCGGATGCCACTGTTGGGGAACGTAGTAATTTCAAAAAAATTCCTACGTACACGCAAGATCATGGTGATGACATAGCAACGAGAGGGGAGAGTGTTGTCCACGTACCCTCGTAGACCATAAGCGGAAGCGTTATGACAACGCGGTTGATGTAGTCATACGTCTTCACGATCCGACCGATCCAAGCACCGAACGTACGGCAGCTCCGAGTTCAGCACACGTTCAGCTCGATGACGATCCCCGGGCTCCGATCCAGCAAAGCTTCGGGGATGAGTTCCGTCAGCACAACGGCATGGTGACGATGATGATGCTCTATCGGCGCAGGGCTTCGCCTAAACACCGCGACGATATGACCGAGGTGGAATATGGTGGAGGGGGGCACCGCACACGGCTAAGGAACAATCCGTAGATCAACTTGTGTGTCCTGGGGTGCCCCCCTGCCCCCGTATATAAAGGAGGGAGGGGGAGGCCGGCCGACCCTTGTGGGCACGCCAAGGAGGAGGAGTCCTCCTCCTAGTAGGAGTAGGACTCCCCCTTTCCTACTCCTACTAGGAGGTGGAAGGAAGGGGAAGAGGGGGGAAGGAAAGAGGGGGGCGCCGCCCCCCCCCCCCTCCTAGTCCAATTCGGACCAGAGGGAGAGGGGGCGCGCGGCCCACCCTGGCCGCCCCTCTCTCTTTCCACCAAGGCCCATGTGGCCCATTATCTCTCCCCGGGGGGTTCCGGTAACCCTCCGGCACTCCGGTTTTCTCCGACAACGTCCGGAACACTTCCGGTGTCCGAATATAGTCGTCCAATATATCAATCTTTATGTCTCGACCATTTCGAGACTCCTCGTCATGTCCGTGATCACATCTGGGACTCCGAACAAACTTCGGTACATCAAAACTCATAAACTCATAATAAAACTGTCATCGAAACCTTAAGCGTGCGGACCCTACGGGTTCAAGAACTATGTAGACATGACCTAGAACTATTCTTGGTCAATAGCCAATAGCGGAACCTGGATGCTCATATTGGCTCCTACATATTCTACGAAGATCTTTATCGGTCAAACCGCATAACAACATACGTTGTTCCCTTTGTCATTGGTATGTTACTTGCCCGAGATTCGATCGTCGGTATCCAATACCTAGTTCAATCTCGTTACCGGCAAGTCTCTTTACTCGTTCCGTAATACATCATTCCGTAACTAACTCATTAGTTACAATGCTTGCAAGGCTTAAGTGATGTGTATTACCGAGAGGGCCCAGAGATACCTCTCCGACAATCGGAGTGACAAAACCTAATCTCGAAATACGCCAACCCAACATGTACCTTTGGAGACACCTGTAGTACTCCTTTATAATCACCCAGTTACGTTGTGACGTTTGGTAGCACCCAAAGTGTTCCTCCGGTAAACGGGAGTTGCATAATCTCATAGTTACAGGAACATGTATAAGTCACACATGTATCATTTTTCCGGTTAATACAATTCTAGCATGAATAATAAACATTTATCATGAAATAAGGAAATAAATAATAACTTTATCATTGCCTCTAGGGCATATTTCCTTCAGCAGCTAGCTAAGAGGGAGTACAATTTTATGGAGAATGGAAGTGAATGTGTTTGAGAAACAAAGGGCTGCCAAGACTTGTATATATAGGCAAAACTTAGTGTTGGCGTTCCCAAACATGACACGACGGCACTAGATACTTTATCTATGGCGTGCATATATATCTTACGCAAACAGTATCTTCCAACTGGCCAGCACAGCTGGGCTCACATAGTGGTGACGTCTGGCAAATTATCCACGCCAGCGCTATCCATATAACGCTGGTGTACCAATTATATCAACGCCATGACTATTTGAAAAAAAATAGTGTTGGCGTTAGTTGAAAATGATGCGCCACCAACAAAAGTTGTGGCTAGCACTTTTTCCACTAGTGTGGAGACGGCCGCTGAGTCAGCTCCTAAATTTTCTTGATGTGCTATTTAGGCTTTATGATTTGCTTCTCTTTATTTCTCTTCAGACCTCAGAATGCATGAATAACTTTTGTGAAATCAGCCACGGACTGCTACCGAATTATCACTCTGCCTTGTCAAGTACCAACATGGCTTAACAATTTGTGGTTTTGGTGTTGTGGTTGTTGGAGTAATTGGAGAGCCCATGCAAATTTTGTGTGCAGTGCCAACTCGTTCCATTATCACATGATAAACTATGAAAGATGTGTGAGCTACCACTGTCCTTAAGCATTCACATGCACGGGCAAAGGAAAATATCACTTGATGTTTTCTCACGTGTTATGCACAATGAAGAAAAAAAAGGAAAACAGGAGGCAAGCCGTTCATGTGCAGTACGAGGCTGGCAGGAAAAAAAGATAGAGAACGAAAATGGAAGGACAGTCTAGGCAATTCCCAACAATATTTCGCTAGTGGCTTTTTGGAGTGAAGTGGAGTTAAAGTGAAGTAGAGCTATCCGAAACACAACTTATTTCACTACAAATAAGATAATACTAATAATATTTTCAACACAAAAGCTCTCTCAAACAAGAGAAAGAAACATATATTTTCGTAGATATTTAGAATGAATATGTTCCCTATGGTAACTAGGTTCATGAGTTATGCTCAACAAACAAAACGTGCTACATAGGTCAAAGTTTCATAACTACCTTATTCCACACAATTTTTTTTTACCTAAAACGATTCACTACCTATCGTTAATGTGTGGAGTCAAGGAAGTTTAACATTTCAATACAAAAGATTGCATAGAAAGGGGAAACTAAGGTAAGGAAGGTGCACTAAAATAATTCAAATCATTTATTGTCAACTACACAATCAAACTCCCATTTGATAAAGATAAGAGGGTTTGACCACACAAATTCACTAGTAAGCATAATTTAGCTAATAAACGGGATACATATGCCTCGGACTTTATAATTGACACGTCAATGCCACATTTCAACCATCCTAGGACCATGAAAACTAGCAGCTTGACTTTACGTTTTGATGAAACATATGATAATTGACATTTATACTTAGGAGCATGCTAATCAAGCATGCATAACACATACTCGTTAGAACTACGATAAACGTAGAATTCTGCCGAAGAACAAGCCTTGAAGATGTTGTATATTCCTGTGCATCCGTCGACCTTATGTGATAGAACCACAATCAATTTTTTAAGCATTGGTGCACATTTAAAAATCAGTTTCAGAAAATCAATCTCATGATTGTCTCCTTTGAACCCTTTAATATACACTTCTTCCAGAGCGGACAAAAAGATAATTTGGGATTTCCAGTTCAGAGGCTCACAAGGACAATCAGATGGGCATTCTTCATTCAGCTGGAAGCAAAAAATAATAATATGTAAATGACTTACTACAGAATGTGTTATTGGGTTATATAATCAGAGCAGAAAATTATTAGCATTGATATCTCTAAGATGACCTTAAGCTTCTGCACATCACTACAAATTCGATTCATCCCAAGGAGATGAAACACAAGTGCTCCATAAACATGCCCGTTTGTTGTGAGATGTAGCTCCAAAACAGAGAACTCAACAATATTCATATGCTTCTCTATCTCCTGCCTAAATTTTGCTTCACCTAGAGAAATAAACGTCCTCTGAAAAAAAAAACACAATCTAGCAGGATATATATCACACAAAACAATTACTAGTTTATTGGGAGCATGCAGTAAATAGAATTGAGCAGGAGAGGCGACGCACCGCGCAGGCATGAATTTGCAACGAAGGGGGCCGTAGCCACAACTTCTCAAGGTTCCAAAGACCAAACACACACCCATTGAAATAGCGGCAGAACCACGAGACCTTCTCCACCATTGGCGCCAAGACGACAATGCTGGTGGTAGGGGCCATAAAGGACATGGTCAATTTCTTAAGCATGGGGGCGACGATATTGACACTGACACGGTTTATCCATCCGTCCTCGCGGTCCAGGACAAGCTCCTGCAGCGACGGCGAGTTGACCGTCAGGTCGCTGCCCCACAGCGAAACGTTGCTGAGCCGCAGCGTGCGCAAGCGCGTGCAGCCGGAGAGCAAGGCGTCGACCTTAGCGGTGCAGCCCCACAAGGATAACGTCTCAAGTGCAGGGAGCTCGAAGCCGGGTAGCACGTAAGACGAGGACGGGGTGGTAAGGTGCAACACGATGGAGGTGGCGCGGTAGAAGCTAGGCCTAGGCAGGTCGACGATGATGGAGCCGTCTGCGTAAGTCGAGGGCGAGGAGATGGTGACGACGAGCTCCTCCGGCTCCAGGCGTGCAGCGGCGCGGAGCAGCGAGTTGACACTGGCTGCGATGGGCCCGCGATGCTCCTTGGTGGCGACGTGGATTTCTAGGCGGGAAACCGCGGGGGGAGGGGGAGGAACACGGCCGAGCGTCGCTTGAGGGCGATGTCGTGGAAGACGATCCGGCGAAGATGGGCCCAGAGGCCACGCCACCGGCGGGAGAGGACGCCGGTGCGCGCTGCAGCCCCGACGCAGGGAAGGCGGGCGAGGACGAGTAGGAGCAGGTCGTCGGGGAGGTCACTGATGCGGTCCGGTCCACATAGCTGCTTGGAGGAACGTCGGCGCCGGCCTCGTCTGCGGTGTCCAAAACTCAATCCCATCCCCATCGACGACTGCGATCGGAAACCCTACAAATATGGATCGACGCGACGTCGGTCCAACTTGGTTATCGCCGACAAGAAGGTACGTCGGCCCAG
This sequence comes from Triticum dicoccoides, assembly GCF_002162155.2. NCBI lineage: Eukaryota > Viridiplantae > Streptophyta > Magnoliopsida > Poales > Poaceae > Triticum > Triticum dicoccoides. The sequence continues at coordinate 719,320,679 of NC_041393.1, read as the reverse complement.
AAATCGTCGATTAGGCGCAATCGCTTGTCTCTGTCGCGCGGCAACTCCAGCTCTTGATCGTCGGCCACGTTGATACAGACGCTAGGGCTTAAAGGTGGTTTCCGAACGTCTTGATTAAAAACTTCTCGTAGTCAACGAAGAAAAAAGCTGACACGTCAATGGCTCAGTTTTTTTAGACTGGAAAAGCATCAATCAGCTAGGCAAGTTGACGATGGAGCGAGCAGTGTTGCCAGGAGTAACGGCCGGTGGCGCGGTGGTACCATGACAGGCGTGCTACGACGATGGCGACTAGGTGCTGCACCAACAACCAACACGTGTTGAGGGATCATGGGCGAGAACACTCCGACCAGCGGCGGTGTTGCTACGAGGGCGACGGCTAGATCCGGTGAGGACAGGCGCTGTGAGGGCGGCCACCGGCAGGCAGCATTGCTTCCAGATCGACAAGATTGGTGAGGGGTTAATCCCGCACGGAAGGAGAGGGCCATTCATGTGGGAGGCACGTATCTAGCCGTCGCCCTCGTAGGCACGTATCCTTTTTGACTACGGGAAGTTTTTTTTTTAGCATTAGTATAGACACAAGTGCTCATATACACGCGCATACACTCATCCCTATGAACGCACACACGCATACCCTATTCCTATGAGCACCTCCGAGAGACTGAGCCGGCATATCATCTTAAGATTTATGAAGTCACCATAGGCGCCTCGTCGTCGACGGGAACGTCTCCTCCCACTGAAAGCGCATCGCCGGAAATCCAAAAATAAATCCAGAAATAATGCGAGCATCAGGATTTGAACCCTGGTGGGTTGGGGATACCACTGTCCACCTAACCAACTCAACCACAGGTTGTTGCAACTTCATGGTTCCTTCGTCTCCGGATAATGTCTTCGGTTGAAGCTTTTTGCATCGCCGGTTGTAACTTTTCACGGTTGTGCATTGGCTGGCCTCAGCTTTGCTGTCTCCGATGGAAGCTTTTTTCCTCACCGATTGTACCTTTTTGAGGCGCCGACTATAGCTTTATCGGTAGCTGGTGGTAGCTTCGTGGTTTGCTTCAATCGTCCCTTCGGTTGAAGTTTTTTTTTCCTGAACGGTTGTAGCTTTCTCAGGCGCCGCTTGTAGCTCTACCGGTCACTGGTTGCAACTTTCTCAATCTCCCCGATTACAACCTTGTACGTTGGAGTCGATGGCGTAGTAGCACGGAACTCACGTTGCAACAAATGATGATGGCAAAAATGCAACGACTCAGCCCATTTTAGAGGTATATATATAGAGAGAGGGGGGTCAAGCTGGAGAACGCCCTCATGGCAGCACATGGTCGGAGGTCAGCATTGTCCTTGACAATTGGGAAGTGGAGCTCGAGATCCTGACAATTGGAAAGGAGCTCACCTACATCAGCGACCGCATAGGAGCTACGTTGCCTGCTAAGGCCTTCGTGACAGTGCTTCTTGTCAACTAGGAAGGTGTTAGCCTCCAAGTTCAAGACTTTGCAACAAGCGACATTTTTTCCCTCAAAGTGGATGGCCTTAAAGTTTATTGAAGGGTTAATTATCATTTTGCCCTCAGTGGTGTCCGTGTGCTCAGTTTTGCCCTCAGATGCCCTAGAGGCAATAATAAAATGGTTATTATTGTATTTCCTTGTTCATGATAATTGTCTATTGTTCATGCTATAATTATATTGACCGGAAACCACAATACATGTGTGAATACATAGACCACAACATGTCCCTAGTAAGCCTCTAGTTGACTAGCTCGTTGATCAACAGATGGTCATGGTTTCCTGATCATGGGCATTGGATGTCATTGGTAACGGGATCACATCATTAGGAGAATGATGTGATGGACGAGACCCAATCCTAAGCATAGCACAAGATCGTGTAGTTCGTTTGCTAAAGCTTTTCTAATGTTAAGTATCATTTCCTTAGACCATGAGATTGTGTAACTCCCTGATACCGTAGGAGTGCTTTGGGTGTACCAAACGTCACAACGTAACTGGGTGGCTATAAAGGTGCACTACAGGTATCTCCGAAAGTGTCTGTTGGGTTGGCACAAATCGAGACTGGGATTTGTCACTCTGTATGACGAAGAGGTATCTCTGGGCCAACTCGGTAATGCATCATCATAATGAGCTCAATGTGACCAAGTGGTTGGCCACGGGATCATGCATTACGGAACGAGTAAAGTGACTTGCCGGTAAGGAGATTGAACGAGGTATTGGGATACCGACGATCGAATCTCGGGCAAGTAACGTACCAATTGACAAAGGGAATTGCATACGGGATTGCTTGAATCCTTGACATCGTGGTTCATCCGATGAGATCATCGTGGAACATGTGGGAGCCAACATGGGTATCCAGATCCCGATGTTGTTTATTGGCCGGAGAGGTGTCTCGGTCATGTCTGCATGATTCCCGAACCCGTAGGGTCTACACACTTAAGGTTCGATGACGCTAGGGTTATTATGGAAGTTTGTATGTGGTTACCGAATGTTGTTCGGAGTCCCAGATGAGATCCCGGACGTCACGAGGAGTTCGGGAATGGCCCGGAGGTAAAAATTTATATATGGGAAGTCCAGTTTCAGTCATCGGAATAGTTTCGGGGGTTATCGGTATTGTACCGGGACCACCGAAAGGTGTTCGGGGGTCCACCAGGTGGGGCCACCTGCCCCGGGGGACTTAATGGGCTGAATATGGGAGGGAGCCAGCCCCTAGTGGGCTGGTGCGCCCATCCCCAAGGGCCCAAGGCGCCTAGGGTTGAAAACCCTAGGGGAGGGGGGCGCCTCCACCTTGCTTGGGGGGCAAGTCTCCCCTCCTGGCCGCCGCCCCTCCCCTCTATATGGGATCTGGAGGGGGCCGGCCCCCTCTCCCCTTCCCCTATATATAGTGGGGGTTTTGGGGCTGCCCAACACATGAGTTTGCACCTCTCCTGGCGCAGCCCTACCACTCTCCCTCCTCATCTCTCATAGTGCTTGGCGAAGCCCTGCTGGAGTGCCACGCTCCTCCATCATCACCACGCCGTTGTGCTGCTGCTGGATGGAGTCTTCCCCAACCTCTCCCTCTCTCCTTGCTTGATCAAGGCACGGGAGACGTCACCGGGCTGCACGTGTGTTGAATGCGGAGGCACCGTTCTTCGGTGCTCGGATCGGATTCGGCCGCGATCTGAATCGCTTCGTGAACGACTCCACTGACCGCATTCTTGTAACGCTTCCGCATCGCGATCTTCAAGGGTATGAAGATGCACTCCCCTCTCTCTCGTTGCTAGTATCTCCATAGGTTGATCTTGGTGATGCGTAGAAAATTTTGAATTTCTGCTACGTTCCCCAACAGTGGTATCATGAGCTAGGTCTATTGCGTAGATTCTATGCACGAGTAGAACACAAGTTGTTGTGGGTGTTGATTTTGTTCAATATGCTTACCGTTACTAGTCCTATCTTGTTTCGACGGTATTGTGGGATGAAGCGGCCCAGACCGACCTTACACATACACTTACGTGAGACAGGTTCCACCGACTGACATGCACTTGTTGCATAAGGTGGCTAGCGGGTGCCAGTCTCTCCCACTTTAGTCGGATCAGGTTCGATGAAAAGGGTCCTTATGAAGGGTAAATAGCAATTGGCATATCACGTTGTGGTTTTGGCATAGGTAAGAAACGTTCTTGCTAGAAACCTATAGCAGCCACGTAAAAATACTTGCAACAACAATTAGAGGACGTCTAACTTGTTTTTGTAGCATATGCCGTGTGATGTGATATGGCCAAGAAGGATGTGATGAATGAAATATATGTGATGTATGAGATTGATCATATTCTTGTAATAGGAATCAAGACTTGCATGTCGATGAGTATGACAACCGGCAGGAGCCATAGGAGTTGTCTTTATTTATTGTATGACCTGCATGTCACTAAATAACACCTTGTAATTACTTTACTTCATTGCAAAACCGTTAGCCATAGTAGTAGAAGTAATAGTTGGCGAGACAACTTCATGGAGACACGATGATGGAGATCATGATGATGGAGATCATGGTGTCATGCCGGTGACGATAATGATCATGGCGCCCCAAAGATGGAGACCAAAAGGAGCAAAATGATATTGGCCATATCATGTCACTATTTGATTGCATGTGATGTTTATCATGTTTTTACATCTTATTTGCTTAGAACGATGGTAGTAAATAAGATGATCCCTCATAATAATTTCAAGAAAGTATTCCCCCTAACTGTGCGCCGTTGCGAAAGTTCGTTGTTTCGAAGCACCACGTGATGATCGGGTGTGATAGATTCTAAGGTTCACATACAACGGGTGTAAGCCAGATTTACACATGCAAAACACTTAGGTTGACTTGAAGAGCCTAGCATGTACAGACATGGCCTCGGAACACAAGAGACCGAAAGGTCGAACATGAGTCGTATAGTGGATATGATCAACATGAAGATGTTCACCGATGATGACTAGTCTGTATCACGTGATGATCGGACATGACCTAGTTGACTCGGATCATGTATCACTTAGATGACTAGAGGGATGTCTATCTGAGTGGGAGTTCACAAGATGAACTTAATTATCCTGAACATAGTCAAAAGGTTTTTGCAAATTATGTCGTAGCTCGTGCTTTAGTTCTACTATTTTAGATATGTTCCTAGAGAAAATTTAGTTGAAAGTTAATAGTAGCAATTATGCGGACTAGGTCCGTAAACTGAGGATTGTCCTCATTGCTGCGCAGAAGGCTTATGTCCTTAATACACCGCTCGGTGTGCTCAACCTCGAGCGTCGTCTGTGGATGTTGCGAACATCTGACATACACGTTTTGATAACTACGTGATAGTTTAGTGATGTTAAACGGTTTAGAATTGCGGCACCGAAGACAATGTCGAAACATCACGGAACATATGAGATGTTTCGAGGGCTGAAATTGGGATTTCAGGCTCGTGCCCACGTCAAGAGGTATAAGACCTCCGACGAGTTTCTTAGCCTGCAAACTAAGGGAGAAAATCTCAATCGTTGAGCTTGTGCTCAGATTGTCTGAGTACAACAATCACTTGAATCGAGTGGGAGTTAATCTTCCAGATGAGATAGTGATGTTTCTCCAAAGTCATTGCCACCAAGCTGCTAGAGCTTCGTGATGAACTATAACATATCAGGGATAGATATGATGATCCTTGAAATATTCGCGATGTTTGACGCCACGAAAGTAGAAATCAAGAAGGAGCATCAATTATTGATGGTTAGTGAAACCACTAGTTTCAAGAAGGGCAAGGGCAAGAAGGGATACTTCATGAAATGGCAAATCAGTTGCTGCTCTAGTGAAGAAACCCAAGGTTGAAACCAAGCCCGAGACTAAGTGCTTCTGTAATGAGGGGAACGGTCACTGAAGCAGGACTACCCTAGATACTTGGTAGATGAGAAGGCTGGCAAGGTCGATAGAAGTATATTGGATATACACTTTACTAGTACTCCTAGTAGCGCCAGGGTATTAGATACCAGTTCGGTTGCTAAGTGTTGGTAACTCAAAAGAAAAGTTGTGGAATAAACGGAGACTAGCTAAAGGTGAGATGACGATATGTGTTGGAAGTGTTTCCAAGCTTGATGTGATCAAGCATCGCATACTCCCTCTACCATCGAGATTGGTGTTAAACCTAAATAATTGTTATTTGGTGTTTGCGTTGAGCATAGACATGATTGGATTATGTCTATCGCAATACGGTTATTCATTTAAGGAGAATAATGGTTACTCTGTTTATTTGAATAATACCTTCAATGGTCTTGCACCTAAAATGAATGGTTTATTGAATCTCGATCGTAGTGATACACATGTTCATGCCAAAAGATATAAGATAGTAATGATATAGTGCCACCTACTTGTGGCACTGCCATTTGAGTCATATTGGTATAAGACGCATGAAGAAGCTCCATGTTGATGGATCTTTGGACTCACTCGTTTTTGAAAAGTTTGAGACATGCGAACCATGTCTATTGGTATGTACGCATGAAGAAACTCCATGCAGATGGATCGTTTGGACTCACTTGATTTTGAATCACTTGAGACATGCAAATCATACCACATGGGCAAGATGACTGAAAAGCCTCGTTTTCAGTAAGATGGAACAAGAGAGCAACTTGTTGGAAGTAATACATTTTGATGTGTGCAGTCCAATGAGTGCTGAGGCACGCAGTGGATATCGTTATGTTCTTACTTCACAGATGACTTGAGTAGATACTGAGTGTATTTACTTGATGAAACACAAGTCTGAATGATTGAATGGTTCAAGTAATTTTAGAGTGAAGTTGAAGATCGTCGTGACAAGAGGATAAAATGTCTATGATGTGATCATAGAGATGAATATCTGAGTTACGAGTTTGGTACACAATTGAGACATTGTGGAAATTGTTTCACAACTAACACCACCTGGAACACCATAGTGTGATGGTGTGTCCGAACATCATAGATGCACCCTATTGGATATGGGGCATACCATGATGTCTCTTATCGAATTACCACTATCATTCATGGGTTAGGCATTAGAGACAACCACATTCACTTTAATAAGGCACCACATAATTCCGTTGAGATGACACTGTATGAACTATGGTTTAGAGAAACCTAAGCTGTCGTTTCTTGAAAGTTTGGGGCTGCGACACTTATATGAAAAAGTTTCATCCTGATGAGCTCGAACCCAAAGCGGATAAATACATCTTCATAGGACACCCAAAACAGTTGGGTATACCTCCTATTTCAGATCTGGAAGCAAAATGGATTGTTTCTAAAACGGGTCCTTTCTCGAGGAAAAGTTTCTCTCGAAAGAATTGAGTGGGAGGATGGTGGAGACTTGATGAGGTTATTGAACCGTCACTTCAACCAGTGTGTAGCAAGGGAACATGAAGTTGTTCATGTGGCACCTACACCAATTGAAGTGGAAGTTGATGATAGTGATCATGAAACTTCGGATCAAGTCACTACTAAACCTCGTAGGTCGACAAGGATACGTACTACTCCAGAGTGGTACGTAATCCTGTCTTGGAGGTCATGTTGCTAGACAACAGTGAACCTACGAGCTATGGAGAAGCGGTGGTGGGCCCGGATTCCGATGAATTGCTCGAGGCCATAAAATCCGAGAGAGGATCCATGTATGAAAACAAAGTGTAGACTTTGGCAGAACTACTCGATGGTCGTAAGGCTGTTGAGTACAGATGGATTTTAAAAGAAAGACGGACAATGATGGTAAGTGTCACCATTAAGAAAGCTCGACTTGTCGTTAAGATGTTTTCTGACAAGTTCAAGGAGTTGACTGCGATGAGACTTTCTCACTCGTAGCGATGCTAAAGAGTCTGTTGGAATTATATTAGCACTTACTGCATGATTTATGAAATCTTGCAGATAGGATGTCAAAGCATTGTTTCCTCGATGATATTCTTGAGGAAAGGTTTTATGTGATACAACCAAAAGGTTTTGTCAATCCTAAAAGATGCTAACAAGTATGCAAAGCTCCAGCAATCCTTCTAAGGACTGGAGTAAGCATCTCGGAGTTGGAATATACGCTTTGATGAGATAATCAAAGATTTTGGGTTTATACAAAGTTTATGAGAAACTTGTATTTCCAAAGAAGTGAGTGGGATCACTATAGAATTTCTGATGAGTATATGTTATTAACATATTGTTGATCAGAAATGATGTAGAATTTCTGGACAGCATATAGGGTTATTTGAAAAGTGTTTTTCAATGGAAAACCTAGTTAAGCTACTTGAACATTGAGCATCAAGATCTATAAGGATAGATCAAAAAAACACTTAATAGTACTTTCAAATAAATACAGACCGTGACAAGATTTTGAAGGAGTTCAAAATAGATCGGCAAAGAAGGAGTTCTTGGTCGTGTTATAAGGTGTGAATATTGAGTAAGACTCAAGACATGACCACGGTAGAAGAGAGAGAAAGGACGAAGGTCGTCCCCTATGCTTCAGACGTAGGCTCTATAGTATGCTATGTTGTGTACCGCACCTGAAGTGTGCCTTGCCATGAGTCAGTCAAGGGGTACAAGAGTGATCCAGGAATGGATCACAGGATAGCGGTCAAACTTATACTTAGTAACGAGTGGACTAAGGAATTTTCTCGATTATGGAGGTGGTAAAAGAGTTTGTCGTAAAGGGTTACGCCGATGCAAACTTTGACACTAATCCGGATTATTCTGAGTAGTAAACCGGATTCGTATAATAGAACAATTATTTGGAATAGCTCCAAATAGAGCGTGGTAGCTGCATCTAGGAGATGACATAGAGATTTGCAAAGCACACACGGATCTGAAAGGTTCAGATCCGTTGACTAAGAACCTCTCTCACAATCGAGATATGATCAAACCCCATGGGTGTTGGATTCATTATAATCACATAGTGATGTGAACTAGATTATTGACTCTAGTGCAAGTGGGAGACTGTTGGAAATATGCCCTAGAGGAAATAATAAAATGGTTATTATTGTATTTCCTTGTTCATGATAATTGTCTATTGTTCATGCTATAATTGTATTGACCGGAAACCACAATACATGTGTGAATACATAGACCACAACATGTCCCTAGTGAGCCTCTAGTTGACTAGCTCGTTGATCAATAGATGGTCATGGTTTCCTGACCATGGACATTGGATGTCATTGGTAACGGGATCACATCATTATGAGAATGATGTGATGGACGAGACCCAATCCTAAGCATAGCACAAGATCGTGTAGTTCCTTTGCTAAAGCTTTTCTAATGTCAAGTATCATTTCCTTAGACCATGAGATTGTGTAACTCCCTGATACCGTATGAGTGCTTTGGGTGTACCAAACGTCACAACGTAACTGGGTGGCTATAAAGTTGCACTATAGGTATCTCCGAAAGTGTATGTTGGGTTGGCACGAATCGAGACTGGGATTTGTCACTCCCTATGACGGAGAGGTATCTCTGGGCCCACTCGGTAATGCATCATCATAATGAGCTCAATGTTACCAAGTGGTTGGTCACGGGATCATGCATTACGGAACGAGTAAAGTGACTTGCCGGTAACGAGATTGAACGAGGTATTGGGATACCGACGATCGAATCTCGGGCAAGTAACGTACCGATTGACAAAGGGAATTGCATACGGCATTGCTTGAATCCTTGACATCGTGGTTCATCCGATGAGATGATCGTGGAACATGTGGGAGCCAACATGGGCATCCAGATCCAACTGTTGTTTATTGGCCGGAGAGGTGTCTCGGTCATGTCTGCATGATTCCCGAACCCGTAGGGTCTACACACTTAAGGTTCGATGACGCTAGGGTTATAAAGGAAGTTTGTATGTGGTTATCGAATGTTGTTTGGAGTCTCGGATGAGATCCCGGATGTCACGAGGAGTTCCGGAATGGTCCAGAGGTAAAGATTTATATATGCGAAGTCCAGTTTCAGTCACCGGAATAGTTTCAGGGGTTATCGGTATTGTACCGGGACCACCGAAAGGTGTCCGGGGGTCCACCGGGTGGGGCCACCTGCCCCGGGGGACTTAATGGGCTGAATATGGGAGGGAACCAGCCCCTAGTGGGCTGGTGCGCCCATCCCCAAGGGCCCAAGGCGCCTAGGGTTGAAAACCCTAGGGGAGGGGGGCGCCTCCACCTTGCTTGGGGGGCAAGTCTCCCCTCCTGGCCGCCGCCCCTCCCCTCTATATGGGATCTGGAGGGGGCCGGCCCCCTCTCCCCTTCCCCTATATATAGTGGGGGTTTTGGGGCTGCCCAACACATGAGTTTCCACCTCTCCTGGTGCAGCCCTACTCCTCTCCCTCCTCGTCTCTCACAGTGCTTGGCAAAGCCCTGCTGGAGTGCCACGCTCCTCCATCACCACCACGCCGTTGTGCTGCTGCTGGACGGAGTCTTCCCCAACCTCTCCCTCTCTCCTTGCTTGATCAAGGCACAGGAGACGTCACCGGGCTGCACGTGTGTTGAACACGGAGGCACCGTTCTTCGGTGCTCAGATCGGATTCGGCCGCGATCTGAATCGCTTCGTGAACGACTCCACCGACCGCGTTCTTGTAACGCTTCCGCATCGCGATCTTCAAGGGTATGAAGATGCACTCCCCTCTCTCTCGTTTCTAGTATCTCCATAGATTGATCTTGGTGATGCGTATAAATTTTGAATTTCTGCTACGTTCCCCAACACGTCATGCGCCTACGCTCCACGGCTACCTGCGACACCCGCCACCTTCCTGCGACACCACGGGTGGGGCGCCTGCCACCTGCTCGACCCGCAGCGCGGCCTCCTTCCGTGCGCTCGGCCGGAGTGCTCAAAGGTGGGGGGCTGCTGGAGCTGTTTGAACTAGGAGGAAGAACCCTAGGGAGAAATGGCGAGAAGCGGCGACCCTAGAGTATTTGGCGAGGCAGGCATCGGGCGGGAGATCCACCGCGTCCACGACTCCCGAGGGGTAAGTCTCGCCTCCTGTTTAGATTGAGCTTAGTTGTGCATTTGAACACTCGATTCGAGTAGATATGCCCAACTAGTGTGCTGATTGTGTCTCTGATTTTTGTCGGTTAGGATGGAGTTGCGGTTTGCTTTCTTGGTGCACATTAGAAGGGACCAGTACATGTTCAATGCTAAGGATAAGAAGAAATACCAAGGAGGTTTCTATTATCGGTTGCCAATGGCTAGTAATTGGAGTTTCAGACAATTTGGGGAGGTAATTTGTAGCCAATATCCTTGGGGTTTGCTTGATGAAGTGGTATACAAATACTATGATGGGGAAAAGAAATGGGTGACAGTTAGTAATGATGAAGAGCTGGCTACCATGTTTGTTAGGCATAAAGAGAAAGATAATTTTCATGTGAGGCTGCAAGTTGATGTGCTTGAGTAGGCATTTGGACCTAGGATGACGGGTGCAACATCTCAGGGAGAACGAAGTCGTCGTAATGGCATCTCTAGCCAGAACAGTTCAGTTGGTGCACGTCGACGTGGTGGCTCGACAAGTGTGGGCAACGGCAGTAGGGTCCCCCTTGAAGTGGAGCCTGATGACTACAATTCTGGGGTTGATGAAGAGAAGCTATATTATGATGTTATTCGGAATTTACGACGGGCACCTCGGCTGAAAACCAAGATGAGGCTCACAATGCAGTCCGTGTGGATGATGACGCGGTGGGTGAGGACGAAGACCTTGCAGCTGTTGAATGGGACCCTTTGAACCCTCATATGGAAGAAGGTACAGTTTTTGCATCCATGAATGATTGTAGAAATGCACTTGTGACATACTGCATCAAGGTAGAACTTACTTTCAAACTTGACAAGAGCGATCAAGTACGTTACAGAGTGCACTGTCCGACTGAGGGTTGTCCATGGAGGCTGCTCGCATCTAAAATGCAAAATAGCACTAATGTTCAGGTCAAAGTGGACCCTTTTAAGCACACATGCCATGAATCAACCCTTAGGAAGGATACAATCAGTAGAGCCAAGTCAAGATGGGTGGCAGAAGAAGTAAAGAAGTGGGTGAAAGAAACCCAGCAAGTGGGTCCAAAGGAATTGCAGAAGAATATCAAAGATAAGTTCAAGATAGATTTACCATACATAAGGTTGTTCAATGGTAAACAACATGCTATGGATTCTATTTGTCATAACTTGCAGGAAAATTTTCAATTGTTGTATTCATTCAAAGGTGAAGTGGAGAGGACAAGCCCGGGTAGTATTGTAGATATTGATCACCACACCGTGGAGTACACATTCAGGGGAGTGACAAAGACCAAGGAATGCTTTAGGAGGGTTTTTGTCTGCTTTGAGGCTTGTCGTCGAGGTTTTTTGGCAGGCTGCAGGCCTTATTTGGCTATTGATGCCTCTTTCCTCACAGGGAGGTTTAAAGGATAGTTAGTAGCAGCTTGTGCAGTTGATGCACACAGTTTTGTATTTCCAGTTGCCTACGGTGTGCTGTTGACAGAGTCTGAGGAGAGCTGGACTTGGTTTTTGCATAATCTATGTCGGGCTATTGCACATCCCAATGGGTTGGTCATTCATACAGATGCCTGAAAGGTTTAGAAGTGTCCATGGACAATGTGTTCCAGGAGTAGAGCGTAGGGAATGCATGCGTCACCTTGCTGCAAATTTCATGAAGAAATTCAAAGGAAAGGTGTATACCGACAATTTATGGCCAGCATCTTTGACTTGCAGTGTGTGAAGAAGCACAACTACCACTTGAGGCAGCTATACATGAATCCCAAAGTGAAAGAATACTTGGAAACACACCACTCCAAGTTATGGGCCAGAAGCCAATTCAGTGAACTGAGCAAAGTTGACTATGTGCACAATAAACTAGCAGAGTCTTTCAACTCAACAATCCGGAAACTAAAGGGTCATTATGTGGTGGATTTGCTTGACAGGATAAGGATAGAATACATGCAGAAATTTCATTATCATGCAGGAATAGCCGAGGCAAAATTCATGGGCCACATTATCATCCCTGCCATGATGAATAAACTGAAGCAGAAAACAACAGGCTTGAAAATGAACATGACTCTTTGCTCGGGTACCACAGCAGAGATATCATATTTGGATAAAGAGAAGAGGGAATGGAGATATTCAGTGGATTTAGAAGCTAGAACTTGCAGTTGTAGGCAATGGCAGATAACTGGGTAGCCATGCATTCATGCCTTGTTTTTCATCACTTCTCTCCCAGGTGCACCAGGAAACATACAACAGTATGTGCATGATTACTACTCTGTTGCAAGGTTTAAACCCACATATGCTTATGTATTGCCTGCTATGGAGGGAAAACAACAATCAGACATGGTGGTGTTGGGGAACGTAGTAATTTCAAAAAAAATCCTATGTACACGCAAGATCATGGTGATGCATAGCAACGAGCGGGGAGAGTGTGTCCACGTACCCTCGTAGACCGTAAGCGGAAGCATTATGACAACGCGGTTGATGTAGTTGTACGTCTTCACGATTCGACCGATCCAAGTACCGAACGCACGGCACCTCCGAGTTCTGCACACGTTTAGCTCGATGGCGTCGAACGAACTCACTATCTTCGCGAGAGAGTTCCGTCAGCAGACGGCGTGACGGCGGTGTTGATGATGCTACCGACGCAGGGCTTCGCCTAAGCACCGCTATCATATTACCGAGGTGGATTATGGTGGAGGGGGGCACCGCACACGGCTAAGAGAGATCAATGATGAACTTGTGTGTCTTGGGGTGCCCCCATGCCCCCGTATATAAAGGAGCAAGGGGGAGGCCGGCCGGCCCTGTAGGGCACGCCAGGAGGAGGAGTCCTCCTCCTAGTCCCACTAGAAGGGGGAAGGAAGGAGAGGGGGAGGAGAAGGAAAGAGGGGGCGCAGCCCCTCCCCTACTCCAATTCGGACTAGGCCCATGGGGGGCGCGCGGCCAGCCCTCATGGCTTCTCCTCTTCCCCCCCTAAAGCCCATTAAAGCCCATATGTACTCCCGTATTCCCGTAACTCCACCGGTTCTTCGAAAAATACCGAATCATTCGGAACCTTTCCGATGTCCGAATATAGTCGTCCAATATATCGATCTTTACGTCTCAGCCATTTCGAGACACCTCGTCATGTCCCTGATCTCATCTGGGACTCCGAACTACCTTCGGTACATCAAAACACATAAACTCATAATATAAATCGTCACCAAACGTTAAGCGTGTGGACCCTACGGGTTCGAGAACTATGTAGACATGACCGAGACACGTCTCCGGTCAATAACCAATAGAGGAACTTGGATGCTCATATTGGCTCATACATATTCTACAAAGATCTTTATCGGTCAAACAGCATAACAACATACGTTGTTCCCTTTGTCATCGGTATGTTACTTACCCGAGATTTGACCATCGGTATCTCAATACCTAGCTCAATCTCGTTACCGGCAAGTCTCTTTACTCGTTCCATAATGCATCATCCCGCAACTAACTCATTAGTCACATCGCTCGCAAGGCTTATAGTGATGTGCATTACCGAGAGGGCCCAGAGATACCTCTCCGACAATCGGAGTGACAAATCCTAATCTCGATCTATGCCAACCCAACAAACACCATTGGAGACACCTGTAGAGCACCTTTATAATCACCAGTTACATTGTGTTGTTTGGTAGCACACAAAGTGTTCCTCCGGTATTCAGGAGTTGCATAATCTCATAGTCATAGGAACATGTATAAGTCATGAAGAAAGCAATAGCAACATACTAAACGATCAAGTGCTAAGCTAATGGAATGGGTCAAGTCAATCACATCATTCTCTAATGATGTGATCCCGTTAATCAAATGACAACTCATGTATATGGCTAGGAAACTTAACCATCTTTGATTCAACGAGCTATTCAAGTAGAGGCATACTAGTGACAGTAAGTTTGTCTATGTATTCACACATGTATCAAGTTTCCGGTTAATACAATTCTAGCATGAATAATAAACATTTATCATGAAAAAAGGAAATAAATAATAACTTTATTATTGCCTCTAAGGCATATTTCCTTCAGTCTCCCACTTGCACTAGAGTCAATAATCTAGTTCACATCACCATGTGATTTAACATCAATAGTTACATCACCATGTAATTAAAACCCATAGTTCACATCGTCATGTGACCAACACCCAAAGGGTTTACTAGAGTCAATAAGTTAGTTCACATCGCTATGTGATTAGCAACCAAAGAGTACTTAGGTGTGATCATGTTTTGCTTGTGAGAGAAGTTTAGTCAATGGGTCTGCCACATTCAGATCTGTATGTATTTTGCAAATATTCTATGTTGATGCTACGTCTTGAGCTAGCGTTGGTTTTCCCCGAAGAGGAGAGGGTGATGCAGCAAAGTGTAGCGTAAGTATTTCCCTCAGTTTTGAGAACCAAGGTATCAATCCAGTAGGAGGCTCCTCCAAAGTCCCACGCGCCTACACAAACAAACTGAGAACTCGCAACCAACGCAATAAAGGGGTTGTCAATCCCTTTACGGCCACTTGCGAAAGTGAGATCTGATAGAGATAGTATGATAAGATAAAATATATTTTTGGTATTTTATGATATAGATGCAAGAAAGTAAAGATGCAAATAAAAGTAGATTGAAAGAAAATATGATAAGAGATAGACTCGGGGGGGCATATGTTTCACTAGAGGCTTCTCTCGAGAGCATAAGTATTACGGTGGGTGAACAAATTACTGTCAAGCAATTGATAAAAAATGAATAATTATGACGTTATCTAGGCATGATCATGTATATAGGCATCATATCCATAACAAGTAGACCGACTCCTGCCTGCATCTACTACTATTACTCCACACATCGACCGCTATCCAGCATGCATCTAGAGTATTAAGTTCATAAGAACGGAGTAACACATTAAGCAAGATGATATGATGTAGAGGGATAAACTCATGCAATATGATATAAACCCCATCTTGTTATCCTTGATGGTAACAATACAATACGTGTCTTGCAACCCTTTCTGTCACTGGGTAAGAACACCGCAAGATTGAACCCAAAGCTAAGCACTTCTCCCATGGCAAGAAAGATCAATCTAGTAGGCCAAACCAAACCGATAATTCGAAGAGACTTGCAAAGATAACTCAATCATACCTAAAAGAATTCAGAGAAGATTCAATTAATAACCATAGATAAATCTGATCATAAACTCACAATTCATCAGATCTTGACAAACACACCGCAAAAAGAGATTACATCGAATAGATCTCCACAAGAGAGGGGGAGAACATTGTATTGAGATCCAAAAAGAGAGAAGAAGCCATCTACCTAATAAGTATGGACCCGTAGGTCTGTGGTAAACTACTCACAACTCATAGGAGGGGCAAGGATGTTGATGTAGAGGCCCTCCGTGGTCGATTCCCCCTCTGGCAGAGTGCCGGCGGAGGCTCCAAGATGGGATCTCGCAGATACAGAAGGTTACGGTGGTGGAAATTGTGTTTCGTGGTGCCCCTAGATGTTTTCAGGGTCCGTAGGTATATATAGGAAGAAGAAGTACGTCGGTGGACGCCCGAGGGGCCCACGAGATAGGGGGCGTGCCCTACAGGGGGGCGTGCCCTCCTATCTCGTGGGGCCCTCGGAGCTTTCTTGACTTGCACTCCAGGTTCTCCGGATCAGATTTGTTCCAAAAATAACGCTCCCGAAGGTTTCATTCCGTTTGGACTCCGTTTGATATTCCTTTTTCTTCGAAATACTGAAATAGGCAAAAAAAACAGCAATATGGGCCGGGCCTCCGGTTAGTAGGTTAGTCCCAAAAATGATAAAAATATGTAGAATAAAGCCCATAAACATCCAAAACAGGTAATATAATAGCATGGAACAATCAAAATTATAGATACGTTGGAGACGTATCAAGCATCCCCAAGCTTAATTCCTGCTCGACCTCGAGTAGGTAAATGATAAAAAGAGAATTTTTGATATGGAATGCTACCTAGCATAATTTTCAATGTAATTTTCTTTCATTGTGGCATGAATTTTCAGATCCAAGTAATACAAAATAAAAGTTCATATTGACATAAGAAATAGTAATACTTCAAGTATACTAAGCAAGTAATCATGTCTTCTCAAAATAGCATGGCCAAAAGAAAGTTATCCCTACAAAATCATATAGTCTAGCTATGCTCTATCTTCATCACACAAAGTATTTAATCATGCACAACCCCGATGACGAGCCAAGCAATTGTTTCATACTTTAATAATCTCAAACTCTTTCAACTTTCACGCAATACATGAGCGTGAGCCATGGACATAGCACTATATGTGGAATAGAATGGTGGTTGTGGAGAAGACAAAAAAGGAGAAGATAGTCTCACATCAACTAGGCGTATCAACGGGCTATGGAGATGCCCATTAATAGATATCAATGTGAGTGAGTAGGGATTGTCATGCAACGGATGCACTAGAGCTATAAATATATGAAAGCTCAACAAAAGAAAACTAGTGGGTGTGCATCCAACTTGCTTGCTCACGAAGACCTAGGGCATTTTGAGGAAGCCCATCATTGGAATATACAAGCCAAGTTCTATAATGAAAAATTCCCACTAGTATATGAAAATGACAACATATGAGACTCTCTATCATGAAGATCATGGTGCTATTTTGAAGCACAAGTGTGGAAAAAGAGATAGTAGCATTGTCCCTTCTCTCTTTTTCTCTCATTCTTTTTTTTCTCTTTTCTTTTTTTTCTTTTTTTTTTCTTGGTCTTTCTCTTTTATTTTTCTTTGGCCTTCTTTTTTTTTTTTTGCAAAGTCCGGAGTCTCATCCCGACTTGTGGGGGAATCATAGTCTTCATCATACTTTCCTCACTGGGACAATGCTCTAATAATGAAGATCATCACACTTTTATGGATTTACAACTCAAAGCTAGAACAAGATATGACTCTATGTGAATGCCTCCGGCGGTATACCGGGATATGCAATGAATCAAGAGTGACATGTATGAAGAATATGATGGTGGCTTTGCCACAAATACGATGTCAACTACATGATCATGCAAAGAGCAATATGACAAAAGTAATGTGTGTCATATGAACGGAACGGTGGAAAGTTGCATGGCAATATATTTCGGAATGGCTATGGAAATGCCATAATAGGTAGGTATGGTGGCTGTTTTGAGGAAGGTATATGGTGGGTGTATGGTACCGGCGAAAGTTGCACGATACAAGAGAGGCTAGCAATAATGGAGGGATGAAAGGGTGCGTATAATCCATGGACTCAACATTAATCAAAAGAACTCATATACTTGTTGTAAAAATTTAGAAGTCATCAAAAACCAAAGCACTACACGCATTCTCCTAGGGGGATAGATTGGTAGGAAAAGACCATCGCTCGTCCCCGAATGCCACTCATAAGGAAGACAATCAATAAATAAAATTGTGCTCCAACTTCATCACAAAGCGGTTCACCATACGTGCATGCTACAGGAATCACAAACTTCAACACAAGAATTCTTTAAACCCATAATCACCCAACTAGCATGACTTTAATATTACTACCTCCATATCTCAAAACAATTATCAAGCATCAAAATGATCATAGCATCCAATTCACTTTCTATGATAGTTTTTATTATACCCAACTTGGATGCTCATCATTCTAGGACCAAATTAAAACCATAGCAAATACCATGCTGTTCTAAAAGACTCTCAAAATAATATAAGTGAATCATGAGAGACTAGCAATTTCTATAAAATTAATCCATCACCATGCTCTAAAAGATATAAGTGAAGCACCAGAGCAAAAACTATCAAGCTCAAAAGATATAAATGAAGCACATAGAGTATTCTAGCAAATTCTAATCAAATAGGATTCTCCCAAAAGGTGTGTTACAGCAAGGACTATTGTGGTAAACTAACAAGCAAAGACCAATATAATACACGACGCTCCAAGCAAAACACATATCATGTAGCGAATAAAAATATAGCTCCAAGTAAAGTTACCAATGAACAAAGACGAAAGAGGGGATGCCTTCCCGGGGCATCCCCAAGCTTAGGCTTTTGTCTATTCTTGAATATCTTGGGGTGTCATAATCATCCCCAAGCTTAGGCTCTTGCCACTCTTTATTCCATAGTCCATAAAAGCTTTACCCAAAACTTGAAAAGTTCACAACACAAAACTCAACAGGAAATCTTATAAGCTCCGTTAGTGAAAGAAAACAAAACCACCACATAAGATACTGTAATGAACTCATTCTTTATTTATTTGGGTGTTAAACCTACTGTATTCCAACTTCCTTATGGTTTATAAACTAATTTATTAGCCATAGATGCATTGAAATAAGCAAACAACACATGAAAAACAGAATCTGTCAAAAACAGAACAGTCTGTAGTAATCTGTAACTAACGCAAACTTCTGGAACTCTAAAACTACTATCAAAATAGGAAGTACTGGAAAATTTGTCTATTGATCAGCAGCAAAAAGAATCAATGCAAAAGCACGTTTCTGTGATTTATTGATTTTTTTCTCGTGAGTGCAAAGTTTCTATTTTTCAGCAGAACCAAATCAACCATCATCATAGTTTATCCTATAGGTTCTACTTGGCACAAACACTAAACAAAAGATAAAAACACATCTAAACAGAAAGTAGAAACAAAATTTAACACTAAACAGGAACAAAAACAAAGAACATAAATAAAATTGGGTTGCCTCCCAACTAGCGCTATCGTTTAACGCCCCTAGCTAGGCATAAAAGCAAGGATAGATCTAACGAGTGCCATCTTTGGCACTAGATTCATAAGTAGCATGCATGATAGATTCATAAGGTAATTTGACTTTATTTCTTGGAAAGTGCTCCATGCCTTTCTTTAAGGGAAATTGGAATCTGATGTTCCCTTCTTTCATATCGATAATCGCACCAATCGTTCTAAGGAAAGGTCTACCAAGAATAATAGGGCAAGAAAGGTTGCAATCTATATCAAGAACGATAAAATATACGGGCACCAAATTTCTATTTGCAACAATAAGAACAGCATTGATCCTTCCCATAGGCTTTTTAATGGTGGAATCCGCAAGGTGCAAATTTAAAGAGCAATCGTCAAGATCATGGAAATTAAGAATATCACATAAAGTTTTCGGAATTGTGGAAACACTAGCACCCAAATCACACAAAGCAAAACACTCAAAATCTTTAATTCTAATCTTTATGGTAGGTTCCCACTCATCATTAAGTTCTAGGTATAGAAACTTCCAAATTAAGTTTTTCATCATAAGATTGCATCAAGGCATCAACAATATGTTTGGTAAAAGCTTTGTTTTGACTATAAGCATGAGGAGAATTAACAACAGATTGCAGCAAGGAAATACAACCTTTTAAAGAGCAATTATCATAATCAAATTCCTTGAAATCCGAGATAGTAGGTTCAACATTATTAGAAGTTGAGGATTCTCCAATCTCTCTTTTACCAAATTTAGCATTAAGATCTAAAGATTCCGAATTTTTGGGATGCCTTCTAGGCAAAGTTGATTCATCATCACTCCCATAATCATCAAAATTCATATTGCAAAACATAGATCTAATAGGAGATGCATCAATAACTTTAAGATCCTCATCATTATTTTCATGTAGACTAGAAGAGCACGCTTTTTTAAAGCTTTCTTTTTTAGCACGCAATCTAGCGGTTCTTTCCTTGCAATCGTCAATGGAGATTCTCATTACTTTGAGAGACTCATTAATATCATGCTTAGGAGAATAAGATCCAAGTTTAAGAGAATTAACATCAAGCGAAAGTCTATCAACGTTCCTAGCCAAATCATCGACTTTGAGCAATTTTTCTTCAAGCAAAGCATTAAAATTCTTTTGAGAAATCATAAATTCTTTCACACTATTCTCAAAATCAGAGGGCATCTTATTAAAATTACCATAAGAATTATTGTAGGAATTTCCATAATTATTAGAGGGATTACTAGGGAACGGTCTAGCATTAAAATTTCCTCTATAAGCATTGTTTCCAAAACTATTCCTACCAACAAAATTCACATCCATAGATTCATTATTATTCTCAATCAAGGAAGACAAAGGCATATCATTAGGATCAAGAGGAGTATTTTTAGTAGCAAACATCTTCATAAGTTCATCCATCTTTCCACTCAAAACATTGATTTCTTCTATAGCATGCACTTTTTTACTAGATCTTTCGGTGTGCCATTGAGAATAATTAGCCATAATATTATCAAGCAATTTTGTAGCATCTCCTAACGTAATTTCCATAAACGTGCCTCCCACGGCCGAATCTAAGAGATTTCTAGAAGCAAAGTTCAAGCCGGCATAAAATTTTTGTATAATCATCCATAAATTCAAACCATGAGTAGGGCAATTGGGAAGCATCAATTTCATTTTTTCCAAAGATTGGGCAACATGCTCATGATCAAGTTGTTTAAAATTCATAATATCGTTCCTAAGAGTGATGATCTTAGCGGGAGGAAAATACTTAGAGATAAAAGCATCTTTGCACTTGTTCCAAGAATCAATACTATTTTTAGGCAAAGACGAAAACCAAACTTTAGCATGATCTCTAAGTGAAAATGGAAATAACTTCAATTTGACAATATTGTTATCCGTATCTTTCTTCTTTTGCATATCACACAAATCAACAAAATTGTTTAGATGAGTAGCGGCATCTTCACTAGGAAGGCCGGCGAATTGATCTTTCATAACAAGATTCAGCAAGGCAGTATTGATTTCACAAGACTCAACATCATTAAGAGGAGTAATCGGAGTACTAAGGAAATCATTATTATTGGTATTCGAGAAATCACACAACTTGGTATTATCTTGTGCCATGGCAACAAGTAATCCAACACACAAGCAAACGGAAAAAGGCAAGCAGAAAAGAGAGGAGAAGATTGGGAAAGAGAGGGCAAATAAAACGACAAGGGTGAAGTGGGGGAGAGGAAAACGGGAGGCAAATGGCAAATAATGTAAATGCGAGAGAGATGAGTTTGTGATGGGTACTTGGAATGTCTTGACTTGAGCGAAGACCTCCCCGGCAACGGCGCCAGAAATCTTTCTTGCTACGTCTTGAGCTAGCGTTGGTTTTCCACGAAGAGGAGAGGGTGATGCAGCAAAATGTAGCGTAAGTATTTCCCTCAGTTTTGAGAACCAAGGTATCAATCCAGTAGGAGGCTCCTCCAAAGTCCCACGCGCCTACACAAACAAACTGAGAACTCGCAACCAACGCAATAAAGGGGTTGTCAATCCCTTCACGGCCACTTGTGAAAGTGAGATCTGATAGAGATAGTATGATAAGATAAAATATATTTTTGGTATTTTATGATATAGATGCAAGAAAGTAAAGATGCAAATAAAAATAGATTGAAAGCAAATATGATAAGAGATAGACCCGGGGGCCATAGGTTTCACTAGAGGCTTCTCTCGAGAGCATAAGTATTACGGTGGGTGAACAAATTACTGTCAAGCAATTGATAGAAAAGCGAATAATTATGACGTTATCTAGGCATGATCATGTATATAGGCATCACATCCATAACAAGTAGACCGACTCCTTCCTGCATCTACTACTATTACTCCACACATCGACCGCTATCCAGCATGCATCTAGAGTATTAAGTTCATAAGAACGGAGTAACACATTAAGCAATATGATATGATGTAGAGGGATAAACTCATGCAATATGATATAAACCCCATCTTGTTATCCTCGATGGCAACAATACAATACGTGTCTTGCAACCCTTTCTGTCACTGGGTAAGAACACCGCAAGATTGAACCCAAAGCTAAGCACTTCTCCCATGGCAAGAAAGATCAATCTAGTAGGCCAAACCAAACCGATAATTCGAAGAGACTTGCAAAGATAACTCAATCATACATAAAAGAATTCAGAGAAGATTCAATTAATAACCATAGATAAATCTGATCATAAACTCACAATTCATCGGATCTTGACAAACACACTGCAAAAGGAGATTACATCGAATAGATCTCCACAAGAGAGGGGGAGAACATTGTATTGAGATCCAAAAAGAGAGAAGAAGCCATCTAGCTAATAACTATGGACCCGTAGGTCTGTGGTAAACTACTCACAACTCATAGGAGGGGCAAGATGTTGATGTAGAGGCCCTCCATGGTCGATTCCCCCTCCGACAGAGTGCCGGTGAAGGCTCCAAGATGGGATCTCGTGGATACAGAAGGTTACGGTGGTGTAAATTGTGTTTCGTGTTGCCTCTGGATGTTTTCGTGGTCCGTGGGTATATATAGGAAGAAGAAGTATGTCGGTGGACGCCCGAGGGGCCCACGAGACAGGGGGCACGCCCTCCTATCTCATGGGGCCCTTGGAGCTTTCTTGACATGCACTCCAGGTTCTTCGGATCAGAATTGTTCCAAAAATAACGCTCCCAAAGGTTTCATTCCGTTTGGACTCCGTTTGATATTCTTTTTCTTCGAAATACTGAAATAGGCAAAAAAACAATATGGGTTGGGCCTCCGGTGAGTAGGTTAGTCCCAAAAATGATAAAAATATGTAGAATAAAGCCCATAAGCATCCAAAACAAGTAATATAATAGCATGGAACAATAAAAAATTATAGATACGTTGGA
Organism: Triticum dicoccoides; assembly: GCF_002162155.2. Classification (NCBI taxonomy): domain Eukaryota; kingdom Viridiplantae; phylum Streptophyta; class Magnoliopsida; order Poales; family Poaceae; genus Triticum; species Triticum dicoccoides. The sequence continues at coordinate 719,297,663 of NC_041393.1, read as the reverse complement.
GACGTATCAGTCGACAATGCTCTGCACGGAGCTACTCTAGCTAAATGCTCCCACTTTCAATATGTTCTAGATTGAGACTCAGAGTCATCCAGATCGGTGTCCAAAACTTGCATCGACGTAACCCTTTACGACGAACCTTTTGTCACCTCCATAATTGAGAAACATATCCTTATTCCACTAAGGATAATTTTGACCAATGTCCAGTGATCTACTCCAGGTCACTATTGTACTCCCTTGCCAAACTCAGGGCAGTGTATACAATAAGTCTGGTCCATAGCATGGCATACTTTATAGAACCTATGACTGAGGCATAGGGAATGACTTTCATTCTCTTTCTATTTTCTGCCATGGTCGGGATTTGAGTCTTACTCAATTTCACACCTTTGCAACACAGGCAAGAACTCTTTCTTTGATTGTTCTATTTTGAACTACTTCAAAATCTTGTCAAGGTATGTACTCATTGAAAATCTTATCAAGCGGTTTGATCTATCTCAATAGATCTTGATGCTCAATATGTAAGTAGCTTTACTGAGGTATTTCTTCGAAGAACTCCTTTCAAACACTCCTTTATGCTTTCCAGAAAATTATACATCATTTCTGATCAACAATATGTCACTCACATATACTTATCAGAAAGGCTGTAGTGCTCCGACTCACTTTATTGTAAATACAGGCTTCACCGCAAGTCCGTATAATACTATATGCTTTGATCAACTTATCAAAGCGTATATTCCAACTCCGAGATGCTTGCACCAGTCCATAGATGGATCACTGGAGCTTGCACGTTTTGTTAGCACCTTTAGGATCGACAAAACCTTCTGGTTGCATCATATACAACTCTTCTTTAAGAAATCCATTAAGGAATGTAGTTTGACATCCATTTGCCAAATTTCATAAAATGCGGCAATTGCTAACATGATTCGGACAGACTTTTAAGCATCGATACGAGTGAGAAAATCTCATTGTATTCAACACCTTGAACTTGTCGAAAACCTTTTTCGACAATTCGACCTTTGTAGATAGTAAGACAACTACCAGCGTCCGTCTTCCTCTTGAAGATCCATTTATTTTCTATGGCTTGCCGATCATCGGGCAAGTCAACCAAAGTCCACACTTTGTTCTCATACATGAATTCCATCTCAGATTTCATAGCCTTAAGCCATTTCGCGAAATCTGGGCTCATCATCGCTTCCTCATAGTTTGTAGGTTCGTTATGGTCAAGTAACATGACCTCCAGAACAGGATTACTGTACCATTCTGGTGCGGATCTTACTCTGGTTGACCTACAAGGTTCGGTAGTAACTTGATCTGAAGTTACATGATCATCATCATTAGCTTCCTCACTAATTGGTGTAGGAGTCACAGGAACAGATTTCTGTGATGAACTACTTTCCAATAAGGGAGCAGGTACATTTACCTCATCAAGTTCTACTTCCTCCCGCTCACTTCTTTCGAGAGAAACTCCTTCTCCAGAAAGGATCCATTCTAAGCAACGAATGTCTTGCCTTCGGATCTGTGATAGAAGGTGTACCCAACTGTCTCCTTTCGTTATCCTATGAAGACACATTTCTCCGATTCGGGTTTGAGCTTATCAGGATGAAACTTTTTCACATAAGCATCGCAACCCCAAACTTTAAGAAACGACAACTTAGGTTTCTTGCTAAACCACAGTTCATACGGTGTCGTCTCAACAGATTTAGATGGTGCCTTTTTTAATGTGAATGCAGCTGTCTCTAATGCATAACCCCAAAACGATAGTGGTAAATCGGTAAGAGACATCATAGATCGCACCATATCTAGTAAAGTACGATTACGACGTTCGGACACACCATTACATTGTGGTGTTCCAGGTGGCGTGAGTTGCGAAACTATTTCACATTGTTTCAAATGAAAACCTAAACTCGTAACTCAAATATTCGTCTCCACGATCAGATTGTAGAAACTTTATTTTCTTGTTACGATGATTTTCCACTTCACTCTGAAATTCTATGAACTTTTCAAATGCTTCAGACTTATGTTTCATCAAGTAGATATACCCATATTTGCTCAAATCATCTGTGAAGTTCAGAAAATAATGATACCCTCCGCAAGCCTCAACACTCATCGAATAGCATACATCAGTATGTATTATTTCCACTGTTGGGGAACGTAGTAATTTCAGAAAAATTCCTATGTACATGCAAGATCATGGTGATGCATAGCAACAAGCAGGGAAAGTATGTCCACGTACCCTTAGACCGTAAGCAGAAGCGTTATGACAACGCGGTTGATGTAGTCATACGTCTTCACGATCCGACCGATACAAGTACCGAACGCACGGCACCTCCGAGTTCTGCACACATTCAGCTCGACGATGTCCCACGAACTCATGATCCAGCAGAGCTTCGCGAGAGAGTTCCATCAGCACGAAGGCGTGATGACGGTGTTGTTGATGATGCTACCGACGCAGGGCTTTGCCTAAGCACCGCTATGATATTACCGAGGTGGATTATGGTGGAGGGGGGCACCGCACACGGCTAAGAGAGATCAATGATCAACTTGTGTGTCTTGGGCTGTCCCCCTGCCCCCGTATATAAAGGAGCAAGGGGGAGGCCGGCCGTCCCTGTAGGGCGCGCCAGGAGGAGGAGTCCTCCTCCTAGTGGGAGTAGGACTCCCCTTTCCAAGTCCCACTAGGAGGGGGGAGGAAGGAGAGGGGGAGGAGAAGGAAAGAGAGGGCACAGCCCCTCCCCTAGTCCAATTCGGACTAGGCCCATGGGGGGCGCGCGGCCAGCCCTCGTGGCTTCTCCTCTTTTTCCCTAAAGCCCACTAAGGCCCATATGTACTCCCATATTCCCGTAACTCCACCGGTACTCCGAAAAATACCCGAATCACTCGGAACCTTTTCGATGTCCGAATATAGTCGTCCAATATATCGATCTTTATGTCTCGACCATTTCGAGACTCCTCGTCATGTTCCCGATCTCATCCGGGACTCCGAACTACCTTCGGTACATCAAAACACATAAACTCATAATATAAATCGTCATCGAACGTTAAGCGTGCGGACCCTACGGGTTCGAGAACTATGTAGACATGACCGAGACACGTCTCCGGTCAATAACCAATAGCGAAACCTGGATGCTCATATTGGCTCCTACATATTCTACGAAGATCTTTATCGGTCAAATCGCATAACAACATACGTTGTTCCCTTTGTCATCGGTATGTTACTTACCTGATATTCGATCATCGGTATCTCAATACCTAGCTCAATCTCGTTATCGGCAAGTCTCTTTACTCGTTCCGTAATGCATCATCCCGCAACTAACTCATAAGTCGCATTGCTTGCAAGGCTTGTAGTGATGTGCATTACCGAGAGGGTCCAGAGGTACCTCTCCGACAATCAGAGTGACAAATCCTAATCTCGATCTATGCCAACCTAACAAACACCATTGGGGACACCTCTAGAGCACCTTTATAATCACCTAGTTACGTTGTGACGTTTGGTGGCACACAAAGTGTTCCTCCGGTATTCGGGAGTTGCATAATCTCATAGTCATAGGAACATGTATAAGTCATGAAGAAAGCAACAGCAACATACTAAATGATCAAGTGCTAAGCTAACGGAATGGATCAAGTTAATCACATCATTCTCTAATGATGTGATCCCGTTAATCAAATGACAACTCATGTCTATGGCTAGGAAACTTAACCATCTTTGATTCAACGAGCTAGTCAAGTAGAGGCATACTAATGACAGTAGGTTTGTCTATGTATTCACACATGTATCAAGTTTCCGGTTAATACAATTCTAGCATGAATAAATATTTATCATGAAATAAGGAAATAAATAATAACTTTATTATTGCCTCTAGGGCATATTTCCTTCAGGTGGACCCCTGGATTCAAGCTCTGCGCTCCAGTTCTGAAGAGAGCAGCAGGTAGACCAAGGAAGAGTCGAATCAGACCTCGCAGCAAAGGAGCTAGACTTGGAGCGAGGAAGCGTAATTGCACAAGGTGTGGTGGGTCTAGTCATTTCGGTAAGTATTGTGATAACACAGTAGATCCCGCGTTTGGATAGAGTTTCGATGAAGGCTTCGATGAAAATGTTGGTCAGCAGCCGGTTGCCTCAACAGATGATGAAAGTGATGGCCAATAGCTGGTTGCATCAGATGAGGATTTTGACGAGGTTCCAAATGATGATGGTCAACAGCCGCATGATTTTGACGATGATCCAAAATATCCTCCAAATAATGATTCAAGTGAGGCTCCAAATTGTGATCCAAGTGAGGCTCCAAATGGTGATCATGGTGATCCAAGTGAGGCTCCAAATGATGATCCAAGTGAGGCTCCAAATAGTGACCAACCTTCTGTTGTTGTGAGTTCTGCTAGGTATGTAAATTTTGCAAGGGTCAAATACTACTGTACATTTATCACTTGACATGATCTACCCTTTATGTTTTGCACAGCTCTATGATAGGTTTGAAGAAGACATGCAAGGTACCGACAACCAAGAGGAGAAGAGAAGAAGCAATGAGCACAAGGTGCACGAGGAGCAAAGTGATGTCAAGAAGCTCAAGGAGCAGACAGAAGCCCCAACGCTATTTATGAATAATTATGAAACATTATGAATAATGTTGTATTTCTGTTGGATGATGTTGGGCCTATGTTAGAACTATGTTTGACATGATGTTTAAATCTGTTGGATGATGTTTGAATGAGCACATGGTTTTTCCTTTTTTTTATTTTTTTGAATTTTGTTTTGCTCATTTGAATTTTGGTCAAACCTAACTTTGACCAAGATTTAAACAAGTCTAAAACATCAAAATGAAGGACAAAGCCTGGATCCTTCTTAGTCAATCCAAAATGAAGCTGTGGTGAGGTTTTTGAAATTTTCATGAAAAATGTGCTAAAAAGAGGGGTCCAAAGGTAGGGTAAACGACCTCATTTCTAAGCAATGTTTTTTTCGACCTTGTCTAAATCAACCAAATAACTTTCCTACACATATATTCTATATATACAGACTATGTGCGCTGGTTTTTCCAAAAAAAAATTGCTCATTCGAATTTTGGTCAAACTTAACTTTGACCAAGATTTAAACAAGTGTAAAACATCAAAATGAAAAACTAAGCCTGGATCCTTCTTAGTCACTCCAAAATGAAGTTGTGGTGAGTTTTTTGAAATTTTCATGTTCATTTCCCCAAAACACTTCTCTTCACTTCATACAAGAGAGTTTGAGATATTCGAGATATCGCACAATACACATGAACTTATCGTTTAAATGTATGTAAACCTTGTTTATCAACTTAAGTCGTTAGTGTATGACATAAGAAGACTATGTACGCAGGTTTTTTATTTTTGTGATTTTTATTTAATTTATTATGCGCATTTGAAATCTGATCAAACATAGCTTTGACTGCTCCAAACCTCTCCCAAACCCTGCTAACCCTAGCGCCGAACAAGGACCGTCCATCTAACCCTAGCGGCGATCAAGGGCCGTCGATCTAACCCTTCTAGAAGGAATCTGCGGGGAGGAGAGGGGCGATCCGCAAGATGCAATCTGATTGGTTGAGAGATTGTTTTTTAAAACAAATATCGGGCGCGCTGGATGGACCGTTGGGCCGTCCCATTGTCTGGGCCTGAGACAGCAGTAAATAGTCCGTCTCAGCCTTTCCAGGCCTTGCATGCGCGGGAGGCGGCGACGTGGGTTTGTATGCGCGGGAGGCAGATGTGCATGCATGCGAGCGAGGCGAGCGAGGTGCGCTGGGCGAGATAGGCTAGCGAGGCGAGCTAAGTGTCCATGCACGTACTGATTCAGAGCTAGGCATTACGGTAGTGGTTCAGGGCAACGAGTCAGATGCACCACCCGGTCAAAGAGCTATGCAGTGATTCAGATGCAGGCATGCGCCCCATGCATCGTTTTCATGCAAAAATTAAAGAGTGCAAAATGTAACGGATACACAGTTCGTATTCACACACGCACCATTCTCATCCTTTCTCTCTTTCTCTCCCACCCACAGGCCTATAAATGGGGTGCCTCTCTTCCTCTCCCACCCACAAGCCAAATCCATTCTCTCCAATTTCAAGCACCCAAGCGACCGAGCCCTCCCCAAGCGAGACCAAGTGAAGATGCAGTTCAACAGGCCGACCTTCAACCGTCCACCTGTCATGCCGGAGCTGCGCTACCCACCGGGCGTGCTCGTGGAGAGGGAGCTCCGTGTGTGGGCTATTTCAAGGTGGAGGGGTTCCATCGAACTCACTCACGCCTTCCTCAGAGCCGGCTATGCCCACCTCCCACGGGGCTCGCCTAGGATGTTCACCCTCAATGAGGTTCGTGACTGCGGCGGCATCCTCCGACTGCTCACGGCCACCTTCTGTTGGGGAACGTAGTAATTTCAAAAAAAATCCTACGCACACGCAAGATCATGGTGATGCATAGCAACGAGAGGGGAGAGTGTTGTCCACGTACCCTCGTAGACCGAAAGCGGAAGCGTTAGCACAACGCGGTTGATGTAGTCATACGTCTTCACGATCCGACCGATCAAGTATCGAACGCAGGACACCTCTGAGTTCAGCACACGTTCAGCTCGATGACGTCCCTCGAAATCCGATCCAGCCGAGCTTTGAGGGAGAGTTCCGTCAGCACGACGATGTAGTGACATGATGATGTTCTACCGACGCAGGGCTTCGCCTAAGTACCGCTACGATATAATAAAGGTGGAATATGGTGGAGGGGGGCACCGCACACGGCTAAGAGATCCAAGGGATCAATTGTTGTGTATATGGGGTGCCCCCCTGCCCCCGTATATAAAGGAGCAAGGGGGAGGCGGCCGGCCTAGGAGGAGGGCGCGCCAAGGGGGGAGTCCTACTCCCACCGGGAGTAGGACTCCTCCTTCCCTTGTTGGAGTAGGAGAGAAGGAAAGAGGGGGAGAGGAAGAAGGAAAAGGGGGCTGCACCCCTTGTTCAATTCGGACCAGAGGGGGCGCAGGCCTCCTTCCTTTTGGCCTCTCTCCTATATTCCCGTATTGTCACACCCACGATGCGGCTATATCTCCCACGTGTCGAAGCACGACTTAGAGGCATAACCACATTGTGGTTTTGTCGCAAGAAGGGTCATCTTCACACAATTCCATGTAATGAACAAGACTGGGATAAAGAGTTGGCTTACAATCGCCACTTCACACAATGAACACATAATAAATCATACATCAATCAGAGTACACACATATAGTCCGACTACGGACGAAGCCAAAAGAAAAGAAGATAACCCAACTGCTAGATCCCTGATCGTCCCAACTGGGCTCCACTACTGATCAACATGAAACGAAACATAGCAACGACCAAGGTCTTCATTGAGCTCCCATCTGAGCTCGGTTGCATCACCTGCACTGGTATCATCAGCACCTGCAACTGTTGTGATAGTATCTGGTGAGTCACAAGGACTCAGCAATCTCAAAACCCACGAGATCAAGACTATTTAAGCTTATGGGTAGGAAGTGGTAATGAGGTGGAGTAGCAGCAAGCACTAAGCATATATGGTGGCTAACATACGCAAATAAGAGCGAGAAGAGAGCAAATGGAACGGTCGTGAAGCTAGCAATGATCAAGAAGTGATCCTGAACTCCTACTTACGTCAAACATAACCCAAAACCGTGTTCACTTCCTGGACTCCGCCGAAAAGAGACCATCACGGCTACACACGCGGTTGATGCGTTCTAATTAAGTCAAGTGTCAAGTTATCTACAACCGGACATTAACAAATTCCCATCTGCCTATAACCGCAGGCACGGCTTTCGAAAGATTATACCCTGCAGGGGTGTCCCAACTTAGCCCATGATAAGCTCTCGCGATCAACGAAGGAATAGACCTTCTCCCAGGAAGACCCGATCAGACTCGGAATCCCGGTTTACAAGACATTTCGACAATGGTAAAACAAGACCAGCAAAGCCTCCCGCTGTGCCGACAAATCCCGATAGGAGCTGCACATATCTCGTTCTCAGGGCACACCGGATGAGCCAGACGTCGGGTTGGCATAGACCCTGGTTGCCCAGGGGGCGCCGGACATCGCTCGGTTTGGACCAACACTTAGACAAGCACTGGCCCGGGGGGTTAAAATAAAGATGACCCTTGAGTCTGCAGAACCCAAGGGAAAAAGGCTTAGGTGGAAAATGTTAAAACCAAGGTTGGGCCTTGCTGGAGGAGTTTTATTCAAAGCGAACTGTCAAGGGGTTCCCATAAATCACCCAACCGCGTAAGGAACGCAAAATCAAGGAACATAACACCGGTATGACGGAAAGTAGGGCGGCAAGAGTGGAACAAAACACCAGGCATAAGGCCGAGTCTTCCACCCTTTACCAAATATATAGATGCATTAATTAAATAAGAGATATTGTGATATCCCAACATAATCCTGTCCATCATGGATCAATCTTCAACTTCACCTGCAACTAACAATGCTATAAGAGGGGCTGAGCAAAGCGGTAACATAGCCAAGCAACGGTTTGCTAGGAAGGGTGAAAAGGTTAGAGGCTGACATGGCAATATGGGAGGCATGGTAAACAAATGATAGGTAGCGCAGCATAGCAATAGAACGAAGCAACTAGCAAGCAAAGATAGAAGTGATATCGAGGGTAATGGTCATCTTGCCTGAAATCCCGCAAGGAAGAAGAACGAGTCCATGAAGAAGACAAACGGACGTAGTCGAACAACTCCTCACAACTCCGGAACGAAACCGAAGCTAACGAGAGAAGCAAACCGGAAAGAAGCCAACAACATGGTAAACACACAAGCACATAAGCATGGCATGATGCACAAACAAGTATGATGCATGTCCAGTTTAATGAGGCATGGCATGGCAAAGTGCAACAAACAATACTACAAGTTAAGTGGAGCTCAATATGCAACGAGTTGCATATTGACGAAACACCACATTCAAATATTTAATTCCCTCTCGTTTATGTACCCAACATTATTAAATGTTATTAAACATGGCAAGGGGTGAAGCATGAGCAAACCACCTATTTAGGCAAGTTTAAATGAGGCCGCAAACAACAAACAACAATTCCAAAAAATCCCCATATCACATAACAATTTAATGCAAACAACAATTTTAACCATTTAAATGTTGTTAACATGATGCGGATGACATGTGCAAGTTTTAAGCAATTTTATGAAAATGTTGACATGAGCATGATACGAGGCATTTGGTCACCATGGCGGAACAAAAAGGGTGCCACGTCAGCGAAACAAAAATGGTGCCACGGCAACATATCCGAAAATGATGCCACGGCAACATATCGGTTCCGGTAGCTCATGGAGATACCGGTGCAAAAGGAGGCGTGCGGATGAGCACAACATGCAAGATGGTGGGGGGATCCCGGATTCCGGGTTCCCACGGGACGGTGGCATGGCAAAACAGGGGCATCGCAAGGACGATTCAATCACGGTGCAAACATATGGTACATATCATACAACAAAGCATTCGTTCACGGGCGTCGTCTCGGGGTTATACCTTCGAAGCGTGTGTTTTGGAACGGTTCGAGTCGTCGAGGGAAGTAGTCGTTCACATGTCGTAGGGGAAGTAGTTGTTCACGGGCCGTAGTGGAGGTAGTCGTTCTCGCGATGGTAGTGGAAGTAGACGTTCACGGGTCGTCGTGGGGAGTAGTCGTACACGGCGTCGGTAGAGGTACTCGCGATCTCGGCGACGGTAGTTGTACACGTTGCTCGTAGAAGTCTGGGGTCGTCGGTAGAGGTACTTGGCGTCTCACCGTGTAGTTGTACACGGAGTTGAACAGAGGGCCTTGACGATTCAACGGGTATGAAGCAACGGAAACGCACAGGCCTCCCATGTACTTGGCGCAATCCGAGATGATCTCGACGATCCAGCGAGGCGACGGTACAGGGCAGTCTTCGTCTTGGCAGGCAGCGGTCCAAGCGAGCAGCAGCTCTGCTCAATGCAGGGCAGCACGGAGCGATGTCAGGGAAGTCAAAGCAGGGAAGATGCGTTCGCTCATCTCCTGGATGAGGCCGAGGCGAAGGTGGGATATGGCGCGGGGTGGCTGTAGCTTGCAGAGGAGGTCGAGGCAGGGGGCGCCGGAGAAGCGGGCGGTGGCGGTCGGACCAGGAGTCGAGGCGGCACAACTCCTGCTTGGCGTGGAGGACGACGGCTGCGGGCGCCATGGTGGGCTCGCGGAGGCCGGGCGCGGGGCTGATGGAACAGGGTGCGACGGTGCTTGCCGGCCGGAGGGAGCAAGGCGCAGCGGCGGCCATGGCCTCGGCGAGGGGGTCAGGCGATGGGAGGAGCGGGCGGTGCGCGAGGGGATCGGGGCGAAGCCCTTCCTGGCGCTGGCAGCGGGCGCGCGATGGCGGCGTTGGAGGAGGAACGAGGGGATCGAGCGAGGGGCTATGCGAAGATCGAGGAGATGGGGAGGATGAGCGAGAGATGTGGGAGGATCGCGGGATCCTCTCCCTGGCGACGTGCGTGTGTGGTGGCGGCGCTGGCAGGGAACGAGGGGAGAGATGGGGTGCGTGGGGGCTGGGCTAGGGTTAGAGGCGGCTGGGCCTTGGGCCAGCTTAGATGGTGGTGAAAGAAGTGGCCAGAGGCCTGGCTGGGCTCTCTCCTCCCTCTCTCTTATTTTTCAAAAACAGAAAATTATTAGAGAGAAGAAAAAAGGAGAGGGGGTTAGGGAAAGATTATGCGCAAGTGGACAATTTTCCCGGACTCACAAAAATGAGTCTGATCCAAGAAAAATAGAAAGGCCATGATTGCAAGATTTAAATTCAAACTCATTTGAATTTAATTCAAATGGGTTTGAACTAGGAGTTGATAAAAGGAAGGTCCAAAAATGTTCGGATTTTTGGTGGAGCTCCGAAAAATGACGAAAGAAATTATGGGCAAGGTTGGAGAGTCAAAACATGAAGAATAAAAGGCCACGGGATTTAATATGCAAGTGGGTTCATGGGTGATTCCAAAACAATGGAATATTTTATAATATAGCTCCCTAATATCGGGAGGGTATGTTTTAAAGAGAACCCACCATGTGAGTTCCCTCGGTTTAAATAGATCAAAAGATCTATGCAATTTATTTAGTTGGGTTTTAAAAATTAAATGGCATGATGGCATGATGACATGATGCAATGCAAAAATAAAAGAGCAAGCACAAAAGAAACACACGGCGAAACTCGGAATAGCTGGAAGTCTTCTGGAGCGTCGGTCTCGGGGCGTTACAACACTCCACCACTACAAGAGGATCTCGTCCCGAGATCTAGCATGGCACCAGAGAGAAACGGAAGAGGAAGAGAAGAGGTAAAACTATGTTGCTTCTTCGACAAAAGAGTGAAACCAAAGAACCTTGAGAGGTTGAAAAGTTGAAAGAGAGAACACAACGGAGTAGAACACAATTGAGAGCACTGCGGTAGAGAATAGAAACAAGGAACACCATGTGAACCTTGAAGGTTGCAAAGACATGAATCAAGAGTACAATGGACAGGAAGGAATTGGAACCACTCTGGTTGAAACGAGATAAGAATGAATAAGAATGATATAATTTTGGCAGCACTCCGACTGTAAATGGAAGGAATTGAACATGAACTTGAGAAGATGGGATGATACTTGATGAAATCAACAACACACTGCCTCCAGAACGAAAGAATAGAAGCTAGATTGTTGGGATAACGGATGGAGAAGGAAATGACAACTTTTGCCACAAATGAACTTGAAAGCATCCTTGCAAAGTAGGATTTAACGGAGTTGTTGGAAAATAAACAACGAAAAGCACAACCTTGTTGTGGGCTTATGGAAAACATCTCAAAATTATGAGGTGACAACCGGCCATGAAAGAGAGAAAGCTTCTTCCACCGAGGTGATAAAGAGATAACTTGGATCATTGATAAGCACCACAATTAGCAACATTCCTTAGGGAAGGCTTTAGGTGAAATCTATACCGAGATAACTCCAACGAAGAGATTGATGGATTTAAAATACCTCATTCTTGACAACATGTGAATCACGAAACATGAAAGAAAATTGTCAAGAATGACATAACACCACCTCAAAAGATAAGGTAGAAAGAATAGCACTTTGAAATGCAAGAAGAAGAATACTTGAACTCCTCAAAATAAGACATGTGTTGAGCACCATGTTTATCTTAGAGTATAGCTTGGCGGATCTTAACTTTGAGAGAAATCTTGACGAACAATTGAAGAATGAAAAGAATCCTTAACGGACCACCATGTAGAGCCTCCATGAAGAACTCCGATAATAAAAGGATGATAGAAAGAAAGAGAAGTTGAAAACACAAGGTGAAGCCTTGCGATGATTTAGATGGAGCTTCGCGACGATATAACCGAGAGAACTTGGAACTCCAGAAAGAAAAGATGAACATCTTAGAACTGAGAATTGATATCATGAACGAACTCCGAAAGAAGGAATTAATCACTTGGATGAAACAAGAATAAGAATTACATTATGCGTATCCTTCACCAATTTAAATTGATGACAAGCAACGAATTTGGCATACTACTTATTCTCGTAGAAAGGATTAAGAGAGATATAGCGCAAAACTTGAGAAGGTCTTCAACAACCACCGGTAGGATTGAAACAACGAATGAATTGATATGATAGCCAAGGAAGAGAACTCTTGAACAAACCACCATAAGAATTGAAAATGAAAGTAGCAAAGGCACAATTCACCGGGAAGAATGGGAAAACGAATGAAGATACTTGAGGGAATTTAGATACATGAGAACGAAGAGATCATGAACTGATTAGAGGATATTTGAACGATTCACCGGTAAGATTTGGAGAACGATAGCTACACGCTGAGAAAAGAGAATTATGACAGAAGGCCTTCGGAGGGAAGAAATGGAAAACAACTCATGAAATGCTCCGGATGGGTGAAAAGAATTTTCACAATCAAAACAATTATGAAAGGATGGCATCAAGCTAGAACCATGAATCTTCAAGAGAACGAACCAAGATTTAGGAGAAATCCTTCTTCAATCTTCAAAAGCAAAGGATGACGATGAGAAACAACACCACAAATTGTTGAGATACTCCGGGAGAATGAAAAACAAAGAGGTTGAGCAAACACTGGAAAATAATTTGAAATCGATCTTGGAAAACATCTGACTGATGAAATTCATTTTTACGTCAAACTTGGAAATGAATTTGAGAATCGCTCCTGATAATTAGAAGAGTCAGGTAAGATCCTGGGAAAAGACCTGTGGGTTAGGGCCCACTCAAAGATACACCATTGAACGATTGATTGAAAAGGGGGGGGGGGATTGCACCGGTTGAATTACATGACTTGAATGAGATAACAACCTCGAAATAGCTTGAACTGATTGAGAATGGAAACACGAATCTTCCAAGATATCTTGAGCACTCCGGATAATAGAGAGAGGTGAACAATTTTGAGAGGCACCGGCATGGGATAGCATTTGAAACGAGGAAAGGATATGATCAACAAAGCTTGAATTGAATCCATCGGAGAAGAAAACGAGAATGAAGAATGATGAACTTGAAACTCCGTTAGTATCTTCTTGAGAATCACCGGATAAGAACATTGACGGAAAAGAATGGAGAGACTTCCCATCAATAAAATGGATACCCGATTAAGAAATCTGAGTCCTTGAAGTTAAAGGTGGGAGGGCGGGAAAACAAAGGCAACTTGGGGCAGATGGAATGGACACCGTTGAGAAAACTTAGAATTGATCTTGCAGATGGGGAGAATGATGGGATCCACTTGAAAAGAAGCACACCGGTTGAAAAAAGAATTAACATGACAACTTCAATGATCAAGAAGGATTAGTATTCACATAGCAATATGAGAAAACCATTTAGGAAAGGTATGGATTCAACATTTGACTTCGAAGCAACTCGAATACCACAACTCAAAACAAAACAAAGGATTTGGCTTGCAGAATAAGCCGGAACAAACATATGATAGAGATTTCGTCCGAAGTTTTCGTGGTGGGGCCCACACGGGCTCGAGTGTACAACACCATCATGTACAAGGCAGTGCACATGACATACGAAGTGTCCCCGAACCAGCATAGCCAAGGGTTCTTTAAGACACAACGAGACCACTGTAAAAACGACCGTGGAAAGGCGGACCACTAGACGTCAAACCCCAATCTCATATCATGCATCTGTCGAAAAGATATTCTAGGAGCTACTTGAATTCCCACCTATAAAACTCCTGAAACTTTCTGGTTATGCAATCTGGTGTTGGGGATACAGGGGAAGCAATATATATCTCACCCAAAACTAACAATCCCTACATTCAAGCTGTATCCATCCGTCAACACATAACCAAGAAACCTTCGGAAATCGTGTACCTCAACCTTCGAAAAGCATCCATTATACGAGTTATGGCAATACTCCCGAACTCCCCAGTACTGGGTGACGTCGAGGTTATCTCACCAACAACTGCATAAAAGAGATTTTCGATGTCGGCAAAACTCAGGTATTCCAGAACTGCAACGATAAAATTATGACGACAACACCTCGGAGCTCAACTCCCCGGGTCAATGCCACATAAAAGACAGGAGGCACCAAGAACAATGTTCTCGTCACAAAATCATCGGAACGATTCCAAGATACCCGCGTGATCCTAAAAAAAATTTAGTGAAATTTCAGGAGAGGAAAGTCAAAACATCTACGTCAGGAGACCTCACCAGAGCGACGAAGGGACTGAGGAGTAAAAAGAATCCTACTCTCCAATATATATAATCCAAAGACTCAAAACATTTTTGTTCTAGACTCAACAACGCCAGCAAACAATCAAGCAGGGGGCTCCTAAGTCGGGGATGGATCTGATTACCAACTTGTCACACCCACGATACGGCTATATCTCCCACGTGTCGAAGCACGACTTAGAGGCATAACCGCATCGTGGTTTTGTCGCAAGAAGGGACATCTTCACACAATCCCATGTAATGAACAAGACTGGGATAAAGAGTTGGCTTACAATCGCCACTTCACACAATGAACACATAATAAATCATACATCAATCAGAGTACACACATATAGTCCGACTACGGACGAAGCCAAAAGAAAAGAAGATAACCCAACTGCTAGATCCCTGATCGTCCCAACTGGGCTCCACTACTGATCAACATGAAACGAAACATAGCAACGACCAAGGTCTTCATTGAGCTCCCATCTGAGCTCGGTTGCATCACCTGCACTGGTATCATCGGCACGTGCAACTGTTGTGATAGTATCTGGTGAGTCACGAGGACTCAGCAATCTCAAAACCCGCGAGATCAAGACTATTTAAGCTTATGGGTAGGAAGTGGTAATGAGGTGGAGTAGCAGCAAGCACTAAGCATATATGGTGGCTAACATACGCAAATAAGAGCGAGAAGAGAGCAAATGGAACGGTCGTGAAGCTAGCAATGATCAAGAAGTGATCCTGAACTCCTACTTACGTCAAACATAACCCAAAACCGTGTTCACTTCCTGGACTCCGCCGAAAAGAGACCATCACGGCTACACACGCGGTTGATGCGTTCTAATTAAGTCAAGTGTCAAGTTATCTACAACCGGACATTAACAAATTCCCATCTGCCTATAACCGCAGGCACGGCTTTCGAAAGATTATACCCTGCAGGGGTGTCCCAACTTAGCCCATGATAAGCTCTCGCGATCAACGAAGGAATAGACCTTCTCCCAGGAAGACCCGATCAGACTCGGAATCCCGGTTTACAAGACATTTCGACAATGGTAAAACAAGACCAGCAAAGTCTCCCGCTGTGCCGACAAATCCCGATAGGAGCTGCACATATCTCGTTCTCAGGGCACACCAGATGAGCCAGACGTTGGGTTGGCATAGACCCTGGTTGCCCGGGGGGCGCCGGACATCGCTCGGTTTGGACCAACACTTAGACAAGCACTGGCCCGGGGGGGTTAAAATAAAGATGACCCTTGAGTCTGCAGAACCCAAGGGAAAAAGGCTTAGGTGGCAAATGTTAAAACCAAGGTTGGGCCTTGCTGGAGGAGTTTTATTCAAAGCGAACTGTCAAGGGGGTCCCATAAATCACCCAACCGCGTAAGGAACGCAAAATCAAGGAACATAACACCGGTATGACGGAAACTAGGGCGGCAAGAGTGGAACAAAACACCAGGCATAAGGCCGAGTCTTCCACCCTTTACCAAATATATAGATGCATTAATTAAATAAGAGATATTGCGATATCCCAACATAATCCTGTCCATCATGGAGCAATCTTCAACTTCACCTGCAACTAACAATGCTATAAGAGGGGCTGAGCAAAGCGGTAACATAGCCAAGCAACGGTTTGCTAGGAAGGGTGAAAAGGTTAGAGGCTGACATGGCAATATGGGAGGCATGGTAAACAAATGATAGGTAGTGCAGCATAACAATAGAACGAAGCAACTAGCAAGCAAAGATAGAAGTGATATCGAGGGTAATGGTCATCTTGCCTGAAATCCCGCAAGGAAGAAGAACGAGTCCATGAAGAAGACAAACGGACGTAGTCGAACAAATCCTCACAACTCCGGAACGAAACCGAAGCTAACGAGAGAAGCAAACCGGAAAGAAGCCAACAACATGGTAAACACACAAGCACATAAGCATGGCATGATGCACAAACAAGTATGATGCATGTCCAGTTTAATGAGGCATGGCATGGCAAAGTGCAACAAACAATACTACAAGTTAAGTGGAGCTCAATATGCAACGAGTTGCATATTGACGAAACACCACATTCAAATATTTAGTTCCCTCTCGTTTATGTACCCAACATTATTAAATGTTATTAAACATGGCAAGGGGTGAAGCATGAGCAAACCACCTATTTAGGCAAGTTTAAATGAGGCCGGAAACAACAAACAACAATTCCGAAAAATCCCCATATCATATAACAATTTAATGCAAACAACAAATTTAACCATTTAAATGTTGTTAACATGATGCGGATGACATGTGCAAGTTTTAAGCAATTTTATGAAAATGTTGACATGAGCATGATACGAGGCATTTGCTCACCATGGAGGAACAAAAAGGGTGCCATGGCGGCGAAACAAAAATGGTGCCACGGCAACATATCCGAAAATGATGCCACGGCAACATATCGGTTCCGCTAGCTCATGGAGATACCGGTGCAAAAGGAGGCGTGCGGATGAGCGCAACATGCAAGATGGTGGGGGGATCCCGGATTCCGGGTTCCCACGGGACGGTGGCATGGCAAAAGAGGGGCATCGCAAGGACGATTCGATCACGGTGCAAACATATGGTACATATCATACAACAAAGCATTCGTTCACGGGCGTCGTCTCGGGGTTATACCTTCGAAGCGTGCGTTTTGGAGCGGTTCGAGTCGTCGAGGGAAGTAGTCGTTCACGTGTCGTAGGGGAAGTAGTTGTTCACGGGCCGTAGTGGAGGTAGTCGTTCTCGCGACGGTAGTGGAAGTAGACGTTCACGGGTCGTCGTGGGGAGTAGTCGTACACGGCGTCGGTAGAGGTACTCGCGATCTCGGCGATGGTAGTTGTACACGTTTTTCGTAGAAGTCCGGGGTCGTCGGTAGAGGTACTTGGCGTCTCACCGTGTAGTTGTACACGGAGTCGAACAGAGGGCCTTGACGATTCAACGGGTATGAAGCAACGGAAACGCACAGGCCTCCCATGTACTTGGCGCAATCCGAGATGATCTCGACGATCCAGCAAGGCGACGGTACAGGGCAGTCTTCGTCTTGGCAGGCAGCGGTCCAAGCGAGCAGCAGCTCTGCTCAATGCAGGGCAGCACGGAGCGATGTCGGGGAAGTCAACGCGGGGAAGATGCGTTTGCTCATCTCCTGGATGAGGCCGAGGCGAAGGTGGGATATGGCGGGGGCCGGCTGTAGCTTGCAGAGGAGGTCGAGGCAGGGGGCGCCGGAGAAGCGGGCGGTGGCGGCCGGACCAGGAGTCGAGGCGGCACAGCTCCTGCTTGGCGTGGAGGACGACGGCTGCGGGCGCCATGGTGGGCTCACGGAGGCCGGGCGCGGGGCTGATGGAACGGGGCGCGACGGTGCTTGGCGGCCGGAGGGAGCAAGGCGCAGCGGCGGCCATGGCCTCGGCGAGGGGGTCAGGCGATGGGAGGAGCGGGCGGTGCGCGAGGGGATCGGGGCGAAGCCCTTCCTGGCGCTGGCAGCGGGCGCGCGATGGCGGTGTTGGAGGAGGAACGAGGGGATCGAGCGAGGGGCTAGGGGAAGATCGAGGAGATGGGGAGGATGAGCGAGAGATGCGGGAGGAACGCGGGATCCTCTCCCTGGCGACGTGCGTGTGTGGTGGCGGCGCTGGCAGGGAACGAGGGGAGAGATGGGGTGCGTGGGGGCTGGGCTAGGGTTAGAGGCGGCTGGGCCTTGGGCCGGCTTAGATGGTGGAGAAAGAAGTGGCCAGAGGCCTGGCTGGGCTCTCTCCTCCCTCTCTCTTATTTTTCCAAAACAGAAAATTATTAGAGAGAAGAAAAAAGGAGAGGGGGTTAGGGAAAGATTATGCGCAAGTGGACAATTTTCCCGGACTCACAAAAATGAGTCTGATCCAAGAAAAATAGAAAGGCCATGATTTCAAGATTTAAATTCAAACTCATTTGAATTTAATTCAAATGGGTTTGAACTAGGAGTTGATAAAAGGAAGGTCCTAAAATGTTTGGATTTTTGGTGGAGCTCTGGAAAATGACGAAAGAAATTATGGGCAAGGTTGGAGAGTCAAAACATGAAGAAGAAAAGGCCACGGGATTTAATATGCAAGTGGGTTCATGGGTGATTCCAAAACAATGGAATATTTTATAATATAGCTCCCTAATATCGGGAGGGTATGTTTTAAAGAGAACCCACCATGTGAGTTCCCTCGGTTTAAATAGATCAAAAGATCTATGCAATTTATTTAGTTGGGTTTTAAAAATTAAATGGCATGATGGCATGATGACATGATGCAATGCAAAAATAAAAGAGCAAGCACAAAAGAAACACACGGCAAAACTCGGAATAGCTGGAAGTCTTCTAGAGCGTCGGTCTCGGGGCGTTACACGTATGGCCCAATAAGGCCCATTTACTCCCCGGCGAATTCCCGTAACTCTCCGGTACTCCGAAAAATACCCGAATCACTCGGAACCTTTCCGAAGTCCGAATATAGTCGTCCAACATATCGATCTTTACGTCTCGATCATTTTGAGACTCCTTGTCATGTCCGTGATCTCATCCGGGACTCTGAACTACCTTCGGTACATCAAAATACATAAACTCATAATATAACCGTCATCGAACTTTAAGCGTGCGGACCCTACGGGTTCGAGAACTATGTAGACATGACCGAGACACGTCTCCGGTCAATAACCAATAGCGAAACCTGGATGCTCATATTGGCTCCTACATATTCTACGAAGATCTTTATCGGTCAAACCGCATAACAACATACCTTGTTCCCTTTGTCATCGGTATGTTACTTGCCCGAGATTCGATCGTCGGTATCTCAATACCTAGTTCAATCTCATTACCGGCAAGTCTCTTTGCTCGTTCTGTAATGCATCATCCTGCAACTAACTCATTAGTCACACTAGTCGTCAACCCGTGCATTCGCACGGGCTAGGATGTGAGCATACAAATTGTGGAATCTCTTTCCTTTTTCATGTTGCTTCTCTTCTTGTTGCTTTAATGATGTATCAGCCTTTTCCTATTTGCTTTTGTGCTTTGTAAATTTGGATTGTTTGATCACCTGTCACATTTTTTATTTATTATATTTTGTTTTCACTAAATAATACATGTTGATTAATAGGCCTCTATGAGTTGTAACGATTCTAGTGTTGTTGTAACAATTTTCTTTTGTTATTTTGATTTCTCCCACTATGAGTTGAAGAAGGTTGACTATGGCTAGTGAGAAACAGGGGGTGCCTTATATTGAATTTCTTTAGACATTCAAGATACACACCATGATTAATTAAGAGGCATTCTAGTAAATCGCTGGGAAGGAAAGGAATTAACAACGATGTACATATAAAGTACAGATCTAATGTTCCCATATATTCTATTATGTCCTAAATGTTATTGTATATCCATCCATGTTTGACCTGTCTTTCGAGTACTCGATTCACCAGGTTTCTGAATGTCTCCGGCCACCGATAGTTTATCAACACCATATAACCTTCTCTTGGGTCTTGAATCTTTATGCTTATCAATGCCTCCTTTCTTGATTCACATTATTTCTTTCTTATGAATATTGGTGCATTTTTTGTTATTTATGGCAGTCTTCCTCGTGTAGTTTGTTTTCCTGAAATTTGATTCATTTATTTCTTGTAATGATTCATCATGACTCAGATCTTGCCTTATAGTTTTTAAAATAGATGACGTTTCTCTTGTACTTCATGCCAGCACTTATTATGTTGGTCTCTGAATACCTCGGTTCCTTCATTCTTTGAATGTCCAACATCAAGATTGTTTCCAGGCATTTTATCATCACCGCCACATTTGTGAATTATTATATGCTTCCCCTTATATCTTCATTCCATGACTTTGAAGTTATCTCTGTCTTCACTACCGTTATTTTCTAATTCTTCATCAGATTGTACAACACAACATGTGTTCCTAGTGAAGACATTTTGGCGCCCTTCACAATTAGTATATCATTGGTACCATGCTTCTACAAAAATTGTAGAATATGCATTAATCACCATAAAAAATTCATATGTATTATGTAGTAGACAGTAAACAACATAACACACCAACGTAGCAAAGGCACCTGTTCAAAATTTGCATCTCTTACGGATGGATCTTTTTCAGACTCTATTAAAAAGATTTCTATACACAGTGTAAACTATGTACCCATACTTGAGGTTATAGTATTCAGTCTAAACTGGAATGTCAGTCTCTATCCACGTTTTTTCTGGATTATTTTCTTGTTATTGATGTGACAATCAACATTTATCAAGATTCTAGTAGATTTCTCAGTCATCTTTTTTGTCCGGTCTCAAAACATGGTGCAAGTTGATGTACCCAGATCACATATCTCTAAGGTAACATCTGTACGTAAAATAATATGACTATAATATATGGTTGAGTAAAGGATAAAGTATTACAAAAATAATGAGATAGTATCATATGTCTCTTGGACATATCGGCTCAGGTTATTTATCACACTTGGGATAATTAATAGAAGTGTTTTTTTTATCGACTCAGGTTATTTATCCCAGAGATTGTTCACGCGCGCCGAGTAAACCGTGACGGACGGAGTAGGTTCTGTTGCCATGCACTATGCAGTAGTACTACCAATGATCTAATGTATTTAGTAATTAATTTAAAGCTTCACACTAGATATTTTCATGTCCATTATAAATGAATAGCACATTAGAAAATATAAGAAAAAGAATATATAAAATTACCTGTATTTACATTTGTACAGGTAATTTCAGTTATTTCTTGTAGTGTTCTTCTGATATAGAAGATACGCTCTTGAACTGTTCCTTGCAAGTGGGCGCCAGCTTTATTTCCTCTACAACATCGTCTTGAGAGCAATACCTATTTGGCTTGTATAGATATACTAATGGACATGATAGAAAAGACAATGAACTTCTAAACATATGTTTCACTACCTTGCAATATATCATACATAGTGCCCTTAAAAAAATTACTGTTAATGGTGAAGAAGCTTCAAAATTTATAAAAAAAACTTGTATAACCGTAGCAGCCTATTTATTATGAATATACATGTACCTTTCAATAAATAAAAAATGACCTCTTCATCAAGTATAGTACCATGCAAAGGCTAATCAGTTCAATTTTGTTGAGGTTACTGGAATCCCATAGCTATTACACCGATCCTCGCTTTCCAAAATTCCTCCCGGTTTAAAAGGACTGCATGCCAAAACACTGAGATCAAGGCAAAATTAACTCACCATAAGTTAACAAAAGAACCTAATTCATCATCTATAGGAAGGGATTAATTCTTCATGGGAGAGAGAGAAAGCCTCGCCCAAAACGGGCATGCATTGGCTGCTGCATTAATTAAGACCTTGCATGCAGTTTTGTATCCTCCCGCTTGCATGCCGCCGCATTCCTGCCGCAGTTCCGCTTGTCAATATCTAATTAATTCTGCCAATAAGGGGACGCATAGCCAACTAAGCTTAGCGGAAAACAGGGCAGTAATAATCATACGGGCCTAGAAATCCGGGCGGTGCTCAACTATGAGAAACGAACATGATCTTGTTGAGGAAAATAAATTTTAGGCAGTATCCCCTTGATCAGGCCAGATCCATGCCCAACCTCCTTGCATTAGTTTCAAAAAGGAGACAATTAATTTGTTTTGCATGGAGGGGGATGGGAGGTGGAGTAGTTTCCATGGATGGAGAGAGGAAGAATAGAGAGGAGGGACGTACGTACGTTATATTTTGTTTTCTCGTGGGGAGAGATTGGAGAGGGGACGGGTCTGTTGAATGGTTTCTATCGGCCCCGCAAAAAAAAAAGAATGGTTTCTATCGGAGGACATAGAGTTAGAGAGAGATAAAATAGGGGGTAGGGACGGTGGAGTAGTAGATGGATTAAAATACAGATCCAATCTCCTTCTATATCTTAGGTGAGTAGTTTTATTTTATCTCCAAATCAGGATCCAATCTTGTTTCAAATCTACATGTGGAGTTTTATTTTATTTCTTGTTGCATCTACCGAGAAGGTCTTTCTTGAGCTGCTTTTTGAGATTATATATTTTAATTAATGTGGAATTTATATGGATTAATCTGGACCGTAATAATTCGGTCCCACCAGATTAACGGCTAGTAAAATCTAATTAACATGGTAATTTCTAGGGAGTCAAGAATTAGTATAGGTATAGATAGATAGATAGATAGATAGATAGATAAAGGTATAGATAGATAGATAGATAGATAGATAGATAGATAGATAGATTGCAAGGCTTATAGTGATGTGCATTACCGAGAGGGCCCAGAGATACCTCTCCGACAATCGGAGTGACAAATCCTAATCTCGAAATACGCCAACTCAACATGTACCTTCAGAGACACCTGTAGAGCTCCTTTATAATCACCCAGTTACGTTGTGACATTTGGTAGCACACAAAGTGTTCCTCCGGTAAACGAGAGTTGCATAATCTCATAGTCATAGGAACATGTATAAGTCATGAAGAAAGCAATAGCAACATACTAAACGATCAAGTGCTAAACTAACGGAATGGGTCAAGTCAATCACATCATTCTCCTAATGATGTGATCCCGTTAATCAAATGACAACTCGTGTCTATGGTTAGGAAACACAACCATCTTTGATCAACGAGCTAGTCAAGTAGAGGCATACTAGTGACACTATGTCTATGTATTCACACATGTATTATGTTTTCGGTTAATACAATTCTAGCACAAATGATACACATTAATCATGAAATAAGGAAATAAATAATAACTTTATTATTGCCTCTAGGGCATATTTCCTTCACCTTCACCATCATGTTTGACGTGCGCGAGCTCCTCGGCCAAGTCTTTTGGTGCGGTTGCGAGGCCATCTTCTTCGCCGTGTACAACATCTACACCAACTACGAGAGCATCTTCCCCACTCCAGGCCAGATGCACTCCCTTCCCTACGACGAGGAGGAGGAGGTGTGAAGATGAAGACGGTGTTGAAGGGGCGCGCGGCCAAGGTGGAAGAAGGAGGTCAAGATGAAGATGTTCAAGCCCGGAGTCAAGCTCGTCATGTTTCCTTTTTATTTTGTTGCTTTTCTATGCCATGTCGTGTCGTGTCATGTTTCATCATGTGTCTGTGAACTTATTTTTATTGCTTAATGTAACGGTACGGTGTGTTGCATCTTATCTAAGTTATTATGGTTTATTATGTGTGTTAAAAAATGTCCGTGCCCAAACATATCAATTCTTTCCTAAACCAAGTCATGAAGCTCGAGAACTTGTGGTTTTCATTAATGAAAATCGGAGGGGGTGAGAAGCCCTCTCTTTCATTCAAAAAAAACAAGTCATGAACTAACATGCATGTTTATTCCCTTTAAATCCTAAACCAAGTGCCACTCTAACCCTAAACCAAGTGCCACTCTAACCCTAAACCAAGTGCCACTCTAACCAAAATCATGTGGCAGTGCAAACATAAGTTTTCAACCTTCCAACCCTCCAAAATTTCAGTGCAAAACAAAGGAAAACCACTCTCACGCGTGTGCAAACATTCACGGTCTCACTATGTATACCTTCCTTCCCTATCCATGTCAAAGTCTTTCCATCTGTCCTAGCGGTTACCAGCGCAGCCCTAAACACCACAAACCCACGCGGTCCTGGGTTTGAGTCCCCAGCCGCACCAATTTTTTGTGCATTTTCCACCCTTCATTCTTTTAGACAAATTATTTTTTTCTCAATGTAATGCCCTTAAAAAATGTTCATTTATTTTGGCACCAGGTGTAAACCTCTACCAGAGTTGAAGCACATTTTCCATGACATTTTGGTCTTTGATTCAAATCACGGTGTATTTGAATTGGAGTAATTAAATTGCTATTAAAAATTTAACAGCTCCAAAAAAATTCTAACCTTAATTGTTTGGCTCTGGAATAATTCAATTAGCTTCCACAAGAAGTTTCAGCATTATGATTTACTGCCTAAATTAAATCAGAACAGAAAACAGAAAAACATGCAAGAGAACCCCCAAATGGGCCTAATTGGATGCGGTTGGCCCATTAGTCTAGCTTGCACTTGGCTCTACGCTCTGAATTTGGCCCAAGAGCAACCTTTTTTTGACAGAAAGGCAAAGCAGAGAGCTGCATTTCATTGATCAAAAGTTTCTGAATTCCTCATTTATTATCCTTTTTTCAACATTTTTAAATGTTGGTCACTTCTTCTCTTTTTTTTCAACATTTAAACAACTTTGACCAACATTTAAACTAGGTAAATTTCTCATACAATTTCAAGATTACAAATTCCTCCATAATTCATGCCTTTCCATACATTTCCAACATTACAACCAGTGTGATTACCATACCTACAAATGCCCAAAAGTATTTGCAAATGGGTATTGGTAGTGCTTGATCTTCAAGCTTCCTAACCTTCTTCTTCAACATCCTAAGCTCAACAGCTAGCTCTTTGTCAGTTCGTGCTTCGCCCTTCATCTCTTCTTCCAGAGCTCGTGATGCGGCTACTGCTGTTCGTGGCAGCATGCACAACCATTCTTCATGCTCTTCTTGCAGTTCATTCATCAGAGTCTTGGCCAGAGCATTGACCCAAAGAAAGAAGCATGTCACCTGCATGAACACCAAACAAATCAATCCATTGCTCAAAGATCCCGACCATGAAAATGGTGCAATTGCCCCGATTCTTACCCTATTCTCGTTGCACACGTATAACGGACGATTCTGGTTCCTCGATGTGTGAGAAACCCTCCGAACAACGCCCGCCCGGCACCGAGGACAGACGAAGACAGGCATGTCCACACGCGCCCGACTTTGCATCTGCGAGGTGGCGCAGGAGCTTGAGGAAGACATGGAGCTCGGAGCCGAAGGGGATCTCAACACCGCCGTGCCCTCCACAGCTAGCTTTCCACCGCCGTGCTCTCTCTCTCTCTCTCTCTCTCTCTCTCTCTCTCTCTCTCTTGACGTGGTCACCGCCGTGCTCTCTCTCTCTCTCTCGACGTGGTCACCGCTGTGCTCTATGTCGCCGTGGTCACCGCCGTTGTGTGTCGCCTGCTTATATAGCACACCCGCAACGGCTCTCTGCTCAACGGCTCTCTGCTGGGTCCCACAAGCCACGCATTCAACGGTCTGAATAGAATTGGTCGTGTCTGCCGCCTGGTCCCACCTGTAAGAGCCGAGTCAAAACGTTGACCTGACGAAGACGGCAGAGTTCACAGGACGAGTCGGCGCGCACGGACTAGGGGCAAAACTGAGCACAATTCGCATCTGAGGGCAAAACTGAGCACACGGACACCACTGAGGGCAAAAGGATAATTAACCCTTTACTAAGCTAGGAGTTTACTCAGCAGTAAATGGTCAGTATCTACACACAGAAATAAAAAATAAACTTGCCCGCAACGAAACTAGCGCTAGTGCAGAATGGTGCTAAGAAGACACAGCTATCAGACGCCTTTGGTCCTAACTACATGTGATGCATGCATACATCCCAAACGTCAAAATAAAATAAAATTATGTGCCAGAAAACAAAACGTGTGCAAAGGCCGATTCATTGGGCACGATTTTGATTTGCAAACCGAGTGCGACAAAGGGCACACATTTCGGCAGACATAACCAGTCTTAATGCACACGAGTCATATTCTAGAATTGTGTGGGCTGTTTGGCAAACTATTTGTCTAAATGAATTATTTGGAATGATTGCAAGCATCGCAGAGGTTAGGAGGGTGCTTGGATACAAGGGACTATTTTTAGTCTGACTAAAAATAGTCTCTTTTAGAGGCTAAAGTTCCAAGCACCCCTGACTAAAAAGAGGCTAGGACTAGTCTTGAGGCTAAAATCTTTTAGTCATGGGAAACCTACTAAAATATGTATTAGCTCTCTCTCTCCTCATTTAATTTCTCTCCTTAGTTCTGGATTGGAGGGTTTGGAGGATAATAAATGCTCAATAACTAGATTTTAGTCTCTTTAGTATTTGGATTCAAGCATGGGTGAGACTAGCAAGTTTTAGTCCCACTACTTTTAGTCATGGGACTAAAACGTATCCAAGCATGCTCTAGATATTATGCACACTGTGCGAAGTTCCACACACTGCTTTGTAAGTTTAACTCATGTGCGACAACTCGTGACAGCGCATACGATTGTGTGTCGAGAATTATGTGCTCTATTGGCACACAGTTGAGTTAATGGAAGTTTGTGCAATGCTAACAATCATTGTTCAAGGTTTTGTCTTGTGGATCTCGTGCGATGTGATTGACTTGCTCTGTCTACAAAAACATTGTCTGCTCTAAACAACAACATATTGCATGTACTAAAAACAACATTGCACATCTCATTGCATAATCAAACTAAAAAGCATCCATTACATAAGTAACTAAACATCATATTACATATTTTGCTACATAGTGACCTAAAGTACGAATATTAAAGAGCTACTCCTCCTTGTCGGGGAGTAGTGATTGAATACTTGTAGTCTGACTTCTTCATTGTCGTAGCTTTCTTGAGCTCGATGGCCTTTACGTTGAAATATTCCCGAGCCGCCTGCAAGATCCTTTGTTGAAAAGAGGGATCTCTGTTCTTGCCAGCATGGACCATGTCCTTCATAATTTCATAAGCTTGGACGCCGCCATCGGCGCATGCGGCCGCGACCTCTTCCTTGTGTGGGGTCGTGGCAACAACCTCATCCACGTCTGCAGCCACGACAATTGCGACCTCTTCCTTGCATGTGGCCGCGGTGACTGCGGTAGCTTCTGCGTGCATCTCCACAACTGTGGCCTCATCTATGGTTGTGGCAGAGGTCGCGGCATCATCCGCGAGTGCCGCCTGGCCATCTATGTAGCGTTGGGCTGCGGGCCTCATCAGCATGCGTCCACAATTTGACTCTCGGAGGCCATGCGGGTCGTTTGGATAGCAGCGGAGGTGGGCGAGGAAGGAGAAAGGGGGTGGTGGTGCAGGTTGGCGAGGAAGGATAAAGTGGGCTGGTGGTGGCGAGAGGGTATTTAGAGTGAATTTCACTTTTTACCCTATAGTTGTACATTTGAGACACGAATTACCCAATCGAGTGGAAATTTGTCTAGAATGCCCCTTTTGGAAGCTTTGAACCATCATTTTCCGATGCATGTCCATCAGGCAATGTGTGAGAGGATGCCCGGTGTCCAAAAATATGTTGACGGCGACGAGGAATGGAACAATTGGACAAGTGAAGTCTGAACATGATCGTCAATGATGCCCTCCGATCTTTATAGATTTTTTTACGATCATTGACGCAACATGCCGATCCTATCTACCAAAAACAAGAGGAATGCAAAATTGGGGTAAACTGTGTTCAAAGTCTTCAAAATCTGATATTTTGATAGTACTTCCACTAAATGGGGTAATATGTGTCACAAATGTAAAACTATATGGTAAAAAATGGAATTCACTCGGGTATTTATTTTGAGTGCGGATGCAAATTGTAGACAGTTTGCTCTGACCAACTGTGTACTATGTTTGCAGTGTCTCACACGAGTGGATAAGCATAACCGTGTGCCACACCCCCACACGGTCACCACGTCGTCGCACTAGTTCCCGCACACGACACTATTTTTGCCAGGTACACAACACTATTTTTTCCCGTTGACAACCGTTTTGGCTTTCCTTCGTAGATCTACAGATTTCACCCCCGTTCAGAGAAAATCGTGTGTGAGATACCATATAATCCACAGTGTGTAGTTAGGTTGCATTCACACTCATGAGGTATGGAAACCAGCTGCTCCAGCCCGCCGCTCGCTCCGTGTGCATGCGCTCAGTCCATGACGCGTCAATGCTGGTCCAGAGCAGACGGGGCGGCTTCCAACCACATTCAAGTGGGTAGCTTGTCCGTCTGCCTGCCCGGCATTCAAGAAGACACCTTCGTACTCACACTCTGTCAGCACGGGCACTCATTGTTTAAAGACCACCGGCCAAGGCAGAAACTCAGAGGGTGTTTGGATCACTAGAGACTAAAGACTAGAGACTAGTAGTAGTCACCTTTAGTCAGTAAACCTTCAAACACCCCTGACTAGTGGATGACTAAAACTAGTTTAGTCCCAAGTCACCCCACCCCCAACTTTTACTGACTAGAGACTAGTAGTAGTCACCTTTAGTCAGTAAACCTCCAAACACCCCTAACTTTTACTGACTAAAGTCCCTCTCTCTCTCCTCTAATTGGTGTTGCACAAGGGACATTTAATACTGAGACATTTAATGCTGACTAGTAGTAGTCACCTTCCAAACAGGGCCTGACTAAAAACTTCTAGTCTGACTATTACTAGTCACATGACTAGAGAGTATCCAAACACCCTCTCAGCCGTTGGCGCACCAAGGCTTTCATTTCCTGACTAATAGCATCTAGAAAAGCTTGCATGTACTCCTGCCTTCCTTCCTTCTCATGTAAGAACTGCATTCCACTAAGGTCTCTCAATGAGCATGG
Organism: Triticum dicoccoides; assembly: GCF_002162155.2. NCBI lineage: Eukaryota > Viridiplantae > Streptophyta > Magnoliopsida > Poales > Poaceae > Triticum > Triticum dicoccoides. The sequence goes on along the minus strand of NC_041393.1, from coordinate 719,268,617 downwards.
GATCAAGCTCCAGCCTATGAATTCTTTTTTTTTTCCAAAGCAGTGTTAAACAACATTTCCTCCCATCTCCAGCACAAAAGAAGTTCTGATCCATCTTCAAGCTATTTCTCAAGCATTCTGCCGGATAGCTCTCTAAGTGTGTCTCTGACAAGAACATCACACTGGGGTTACATGCTCGCTATACATTCAAGAAAGCTTGAACTATCGGGGTGTTCCCAAACGCGACAGTTCCATGCTAAACTCTTCATGGCAGCAAAACGGTGAAAAAAACTGTCTTGATCGGCAACGCCCCCAGAGGACATCAAAACCCTAGCTTTTACTGCTAGGGCATGACGAATTTGGAGATGGAGCCCCCTCCGAGGAGGGTTAAGAGCACAGTCTTAGAACCTCAAAATCCCATGAGGAAGTTGCTGGTCTGATCTTGGCAATTTGGGAAGAGAAATTGATATTACACCACGTTAACCTCATTAGCCATCTAGATCTTCTTGGAGAGAGAGAGACCATCACCGACCTGACACAGCAAAGACGCCGGCCACCGCGCCACCGCCGCCAAGGAGGCGGCCACGGTGGACCAATAGAAAACCTAGTCGTCTGGTAAGTCGCCTCACAGCAGATAACACTTCACGCGCAAAAGTCACGTTCCGCAACCAGCCACAAGCAGTGGCAACAAAATGGACGGTGAGATGTCGCGAAGCCAGACATTTGATCCAGCACAAACCTTAAGGTGACGCATTCAGCGAAATCAAGGTAAAAGAGAGACCTTTTTATTTGGACAGTGACACGTGTGGCACGAACACATGGCATCTCCGACCGTTCTTGATGGCAGGTTTAGTGGCGCGAGGATGGCAATTTCTTTTTGGATGACAAGTTTCAGCTTTTTTGTGTGTGTTTGTTTTGTCTTTTTGGATCACAACTTTTGTTGTAAAAACCGTCGGGGTCGGAATGCTTTGTGTCACACGTGTGGCATCATTTGGTTTTTTTTTTTTTGTAAAGAAGAAAAGAAGGGCAAAAGACAGACAAGAAGGGCAAAAGACAGACAAAAACCTTCTCCTCCGCCTGTTCCGTCTCCCCCAAATCCGCCGCCCGACCAAAAACCCTCAACAGCGACGCCCCACTCCACCTCCGGCGGCATGGAGCGGCCGGCGGCGGGCGCCTCCTACCAGCGGTTCCCGCGCGTGCGGATCCGCGAGCTCAGGGACGAGTTCGCCAAGTTCGAGCTCCGCGACACCGACGCGAGCGTGGCCAACGCGCTCCGCCGCGTCATGATCGCCGAGGTCCCCACCGTCGCCATCGACCTCGTCGAGATCGAGAGCAACTCCTCCGTCCTCACCGACGAGTTCATCGCGCACCGCCTCGGCCTCATCCCGCTCACCTCCTCCGCCGCCATGGCCATGCGCCTCTCCCGCGACTGCGACGCCTGCGACGGGGACGGCTCCTGCGAGTACTGCTCCGTCGAGTTCCACCTCGCCGCCCGCGCCACCGACTCCGGCCAGACGCTCGAGGTCACCGCCATGGACCTCCGCTCCACCGACCCCAAGGTCTGCCCTGTCGACCAGGCCGATGCCGCCGGCGACCACAGGCAAGTCGATCGCGGTCTCCACTACGGCCCATTGTGTTCTTTACTTCTTAACGAAACCCCCAAGTATTGATGAAATGATGACCTCTGCCTGATCTACAGAACCCAACTAACCCCCAGGTAGTCATTGTAGTGGCTACTAGCTTATCTATATGATGAATCCCTAATTCACCTCTCTGGCTCTCTCTATATATATCTAATTTGTTGTGTTTTTTTGTTGATCAAATTAATCATGATTTGTACTCACTGGTTTATGTGTCCCTAACTCTTTGTCTTGCCTCTAAATGCATTTTTTGTTTCTTCGGAAGGTACATGTATAAAAACGTAATCTTGTGACTGCACCATTTGAAGTAAATCATGCTCGTCATCGTATCTGTAGATGATTCAGTTCGAGGGTTAATATTTATCGAACGGTCGCAATTACATTTTCACGACAATGTCCATGCGCTCATTCTTGTCTTTTAAATCAGCACTCTGTTACTTGCAGCCTAGCATCGCATGTAATTCAATCATGTTCGACCAGGTCTCAATTTCAGATTACCCATGCTACAATTGCTTGTAGGTTCAGTTATTAGTAGGAAGCCAAGGGGCCAGAATTTTACTCTATCTATGCCAAAATGCCACTTGTCCGCACTTTCAACACCGTATGCTTTCACTGCCTTAAAATTGCAATGACACTTGAGTGAAACTATATTTGTATCGTTGTACAACTTCTTCAAGTGAGATCAGGATTAAGACGAAGGAATATATTTATTTAGCCAAAGCAATCTTGTATTTTTTTATTCCGATGAAAACACTCATTTTTGCATCTGAACTAAACCAGCATTTCCTATTAACTAGTAATAACGTTGCCATCTCTTGTTAAAGCCGCCAAAAACTCTTGTCCAGTGAAAATTATAAATTATTTATCCTTGTTGGATATGCACATTCTATGCTTGTCTAGATACCTTTCTGGGTTATATACATACTACATGGTCGACATTTGTGCATCCTTTGCCCAGCGATTAGTGACATCGGCAAAGCACTTGGCACTTACTGTCAGTGCTTTTTGCCACTGTCAGTTTTTCGGTGCGGTGCAAAATATCACGAATCGTAAAGTGGTGGTTTTCCGCTAATGGTGACATGAATGTGGTGGTATTGTGCATTTAACTCGGGACAACACTGAAAATGACTCAATTTCTATATCACATTTAAGTGTGCAGATTGTAAATACTTATGTTGGGAATACTAGCTACTGTGTATGTCACATGTATCTTTACTTCTCTTCATAAGTTAACCAAATCATTTTCCTTTGTAAGCAGTTAGTTAGACATAATAAATAGGCATCTTTTGTAAATCTTCTTTCCCCTTTTCTGTCATTCAAGCATAATGGCACGCTATGAATGTAAGCAAAACTAGTTATTAGTTGATCTTACATGTTAGTTGTACACACTAATGTTATGTGGAGACAGCAGTACAAACGGCGAGGCCGCACTTATCTGTGTATACCAGGCTTACCGTCAGTGGCATCTTTAGGAGGGGATAAGATTTCGTATCCATTAAGGGTTGGATGCACATTTAACTATTTGATTATGAAATTTGGTTTTATATCTATCTGACACTGATCTGTCTTTTTATGTGCTTCTAAATGCAAGCCTACTCTGCTTATTAACTATGTTCGCCTAATTATTTTATTATTATATTTAGCTTTAGGTGGATATGTACATTACTATAAATCTTCTCCTACATGCACAGAGCATGCACTATTGATATGTTCTGCTGCTGGTGCAATAAAATTAAGCATCTTCTGTGGATTCACTATTGTTATGAGTATATATGTTAACTTTTGGTTTAGTGGATTCAGTGGCATCTTCGGTGCATATCTTTGTCTTCTTGAAAATAAATGTCTGAAAACTTCCCTTAAATTTTCTCTTGTTTTACTAATAGTTATTAGTATTGAGCTTTAAATAATGATATCTTATTTCAGGGGCATATTAATAGTAAAGCTGCGTCGTGGGCAAGAGCTGCGTCTTCGAGCAATTGCTAGGAAGGGAATTGGAAAGGACCATGCCAAATGGTCTCCAGCTGCTACTGTGACCTTCATGTATGAGCCTGATATACATATTAATGAAGAGCTCATGGAGACACTTACACTTGAGGAAAAACAAAGCTGGGTGGAGAGCAGCCCTACAAAAGTATTTGACATTGATCCTGTCACCCAACAGGTCAGCTTGATCTCTGCTAGTGCTTCTCCATCACTTGTTTCAATATCATTAACGAATCCAGAGTTTTAGTTTTTTTTTTCATATGATATGCTAAACTATTGCTAGATTCATTGTGTGTTTGTTTGTGTTTGTGCGTGCGCACTGGGGTCCGCATATGGGTCTGTGGGCGAACTATTCCTAGATTCATCAGACATCTCACAGTATTAGTAAAATCATTCAACACCACAACGATGATGTTATGCAGTCTTTATGCATTACTTTAGATAAGTCATCAATATTTGTTGATGCTGCAATCTGTCACCACAGTGTTGTAGGCACTTAGTTGTAACACAGTACCTGCTATCGTAAGTGGTGCATGTCTTTCTATTCAGTGCTTGTGTACTTATATCTGCTATCTACTTTTCTGGCTGTTGGAATTAAATTAGTGTGAAATACCTGACTTTTTTTTGGTCTGGTTGACAAGTGACAACTTGACATATCAATACACATAGCACTGATACTTCATAGTAGTGACTTCAAGACAAATTCCTCTCGGTATTACTGAAATCTATTATAATGGACTACTCCCCTACTCAGAGAAATAATTATTGTGTCGATATATTTACTAGTAACTTGTGACTGCAAAATGTGTTTCCTATTACCAAATTTATGTTTCCATTCCTGATGGAGATACCGCAAATTGCGTTGTTCTATTTACTGAAGTCTTGAGTCAACGAGAAGAAACCCCAAAAGGATACCGCAAATTTCATGAATGCCTTCTTCTAGCATGACCTTATTTGGGTGAACTATCCCATCACCATCCAAATCACATGGACTGTTCGCAGCCACTAAGTGAAGGTGGATCTACTAGCATCATGTAAGGCTCAGGGTGGACGGGGCGAGCGGGCTTTTGGGCCCGCTCGTGGACCGAAGTGGACCGGACCGAAATAGCCCGGACCGACAAAAAAACTGACCGGTCCGGTCCGTGAAAAGGGGACCGAAAATTGATCGGTCCGGTCCTGCCTTGGCTCGGTCTGGCTCGGTCGGACCGAAGGTGGCGCGCTTCTTCCGCCCAGCCGCCGGCGACGCCCTACTGTGGCGCCGGTGAGATCCCCTCCGGCACTGCCGCACCCCTCCTCGATCCAGTTTTCCTTTCCTTTCGTTCTGTCGAACAGAGAAAGAACGAAAGAGGCGGGGTTCGATCCAGTAATCATGGCATTATCCCACTACTAGCTCCACGTCCAAATTGATCCACTAATCAAGGAAGGCCCGCAGAGAAAAAATTGTGGGCTCATGCACGCGCTACACTACTTGCATGTACTCCGTAATAGGGACATCCTGTGCGAGGATGGCGCGCGTTTAGATCAGGCACGGCTGTTACGCAAGGAATAAAGAGAGCGCAAACTGAAAAGCCGCACCCCAGTTGCACGTCCTGCGCGGGCATGCCGTTTAATTAGATCGGGCACCCCCCATGCGTGATGCGTGCATGCCGTTTAGATCGGCACGTCCCGTGCGTGCATGGTGTGAGTGTTGCAGGTTCATGGTTCGCAACGACAATGTCTAAAGCTCGCGGTTCATGAATAACAGCCGCGCTGCCCAGCGCACACCATGCCGCCGGCGCTCGCGCATCTGACCCACCTCTCCAGAGCAACCACGCATGTTGCACACCTCGCCGCCGCACCCGGGCAAGTCGCCGCCGGTGGCCGTTGGTCGGTCCGCTCGGTCCGGCCCGGGCTTCCTCGTCGCCGGTCCGGTCCACAAAATCAGGACCGTGATGCAGCTCGGTCCGGTCTGGCCCGGACCGCCGCCGGCCGGTCCAAACGACGGCTCGGACCGGGCCCGGACCGGCCCGGACCGTGTCCACCCTTATGTAAGGCCTCCTTTACACAAAAAGTACCCCCACCCCCACCCCGCGCGTCGCCCACCTCTGGAAACCCTAGCCGCCCTCCCTCACATCGCCGATGCCAGAGGGCTGGCCGGTGAAGCCGCATGAAACCTCAGGATGGCAGCGACGGGGCAGATCTGGCGCCTCGCGTGCCTCCCCACCACCA